>NW_020271284.1:2238622-2527637 GCF_002803265.2 Melanaphis sacchari
ATTGATGAACTAATAAAACAGTAGCAAACATGTACTATATAACAATTTTGTTTAAGAAATGTGAAAATAAAAATATATTTTGTTATCTAATAATTTATAAACTAATAACAATATAAAACAAACCAACTATGTTTTCAAACATACAATTTTACAATAAACTTAATTTTATTTAAATATTATTCTACCAAATGTATTTTTGAGGAATTTTAAACCTCAACTATAGAAAAATAAAATTATTGTATTATAAATTACCTGTTGAAACAATTAATAGGTACTTTTAACATTGTTAATCTCCTTGTAACTATTTGGAATTCTTTCACTGATATACCAAAATTATTGACTAAAAATTGCAGTCATTGAGTTAAATGTTAAAATATTTGTCTTGTTTAAATGTTAAATTTACTAACTTAATAATTCATAAAATCTCTATCAACATAGATTTATAACAAAAATATAGTTAAGTTTAAAGTCTGATAACAAGTGTCAATGTTTGTGTTTAATTAGATTAATTTATTTTGAGTGCATTTATAATAGTATAGTTAAAAACTGTGTACATTTGAAAATAAGTAATACGTAACCAACGAAGGCGCATAACAATGTATTTGTGATAGATAACTAATAAATACCAAATAATAATTATTAAAAATTAAAATATTAGTTTTGTTATTAAGTTGTTATATGAAGCATCCCATTTAACTTGAATGAAATATTAATTAAAGCAATGTGTATCATACTTCAGTATAGAATAGACCTCTGGGAAAGGTTAGCAGTATTTAAAACTAAAAATTACTTTTGATAGTATAATAAACTTTTTTTTCATTGAACAATCTCATACAACTATTTAAAAGCTATTACTTGATTAATTAAGTAGGTGTCTATTTATTTTATCATTGTAGTCTATAATGTTTACAGTTTAAAGGGACTATAAACTAATAAACTGTGTTACTAAAATATATTATGAAATGAAAAAAAAAAACAATGACATACACATTCAATTCAATATATAACAATTTAGTATAATTTATTTATTTAATAAAAATATAATAGCTCTATATTCCATCTAACAATGTTGAACATATCATGGTGTTTATTTAGTAACTACATTATTATAAAATCAAAGTACTAATACATTAAAGATTCAAGGATTTTATATTCTATTTTAAAATAACTAATTCTTAAAAATAATGATATTATATTTTGAATAATTCATATTTAAATCTAAATAATATAAAATTGATATAGAAAGTATATTTTATGATCAATGGTTGGATTACATCTTAAAACTAGTTAATTAAACTCTTAAAAACTTTAACTAATTCCTATTTTTTTTTAAAGCACCATATTAAGTTATATACGTCACAAACTATATGAATATTATAAAATAGTATAAACACAAGTTCACTATTCTGTAGATTTTGATTAACATTTATATTATAGATATATTCAATATTCGTTTATAGTAAAATAAAATACCATATCATATTCAATAACAAATACAATTTGAAATGAACAATTTAAGTCAATACATATGTCATATTATATAAGACTAATATCATGTAGAGATACTAATCTAAACTTAATACAATAATATAATGGTATAATTGCTAACACAATAAACAATTTAATATTTTGAAATGTTTATACTTAGTTATATACTTTTAAAATAGTTCAATAATAATCAATAGGTATTACACAATTAGTAAGTCTGAGTAATTTGTAAGAATAAAATTATCAAAGATTAAAGTATACACAGGTTGTTATCACAGACAATATGCAATTTGTTTTGAATAATAATTTTAATCTAACATTATTTAATATTGGACCAAATATTGGTGTTATGATGTTACAAATGTAAAAATGATATTGACATGGCAATAAAGCTTATATCAAATGTACTAAATGATAAAAAGTGGTAGAAGTATTCATTTCAGTATAAATAAAAAAAAAAATTGATAATATCAAAGAGAAAAATTTATATAGGCAATAGAAATAAAATTCAAACACCTATATTTTTACATCCAACATTTGATAAAGCATATTTCAAGTTTATAGGAAATACCATAATTATTACTTAAGTGAAATAAAATATAAATTATTTGGATATATTTATAAAATTTAATTAGAATATGGAAATTATTTTATAATAGGTTCTGATATATTGATTTATATTGCTTAAAAAATAGGCTTTGGTGTTTAGACATTGAATTGGAACATAGAAGGAGTTGTTCTTTTAAGAACAAACAATTTTAATGGAAACCTAGAATTTTGTATAATTTCTTGTCTAAAGAATGGGGGCCCACTCGGACGTTCAAAAGTGTTGTTACGTTTAGGAAAAAGATCCACTTTTGTTTTCAGATCCATAGGCTTTTTATTAGGACTAACTGGTACAAGTTTTTTGTTCCAATTGAAATCTTGATTAATTTCTGGTTTAGGTAAATCTACAGCTTGTTTTTTTAAAGTTGAAACTTCTTCGACTTGTATTCTTCTTGGTGGTAAAGGGGGAGCCATTCTTCTTGGTGGTATAGGGGGTCTGAATGATCCATTCATTTTACTAAGTCGAGGTGGAACTGGAGGAACATCATTATTTTTACCCAAAGTAAATGTTATAGGTGAAAAGACAGAGTCATCTGCATCTCTTTTATCCATTTGAATAACTAGAGAACTGGATGAACTAAAATTTCTTCTACCTTGGACATCCATGTCTTTAGAGGATACTGACGGCACTCTTATTTTAGTCTTTAAGCCAGGTGACTTCAGATTTAAGTCTGGCCATTTCCGTGGATACTTTGGAAGTTGTTTGCAATTTCTTGGTTCAATTTCTAAAGATTTTTCATACAAATAGTTGCTAATATCAGTGTCTTTCATATCATTGAATGGATTTAAGTTCTCTAAAAACTTTTTTATTTTAGGCTCCACATTTAAACAGTAAGGTTGATTTTGATATTGCTGAATTTCTCCAATAATTTCTGCTACTTTTCTACGTTTATTAAAATTAATTAAATTTGGGCTATTTGTTAAACAATCTGGATTACCTTCTTCAATATGTAATATATTTGTTAAATACATACCAATGAATGGGACACATGGTGGATTTATACTTCTTAATTTATCTTGATATTTTCTAAAATGATTATTACTTAAATCTCGAGCTTCTTCTAGAGCTCTTTCAAGTCTAGCATTGACAGATTGCATTGTACATTTTAGGCGAAATACTGCAGCTGAACTCATAGCTGAGAGAACACCTAAGACACCATTGAAATTATTTAATTCATCTAATGCCATCATTACTTCAATAAATCTTGACACAATTGCTACTCTTTCTTCAAAATTTTCACATTCGACAACGGCTTTTTCAATCCAACGGCTAAAATTTGTAGTACGTTTAATTAAACGAAGTAAATGTGGAGAATTTATTTCTTTATCCTTTTTAGTCCACACAGATCCAACCAACTCTGAAGGTTTGACTGCCCTATAATTTTCAGATTCAATAAGAGTTAATTGCCTTGCAAACTCAATAGGATGTACAAGTAGAATGTTAAACTCATCATTTCCATTAAAATCCATATGAACTTCAATTGCTGGTGGTGGTGAATCAAATGCAAATGTTATTTCTTTTTGTGCTTCAGAAGTTTTTCTTTGAATTATTTTAATAACTGAATCTGCCCATTTTTTCATAGATTTTCCATTAATTGAATCTAAAAATGCATGCAATTTATCTAATAGATATGGATCACATTGATAGTCATAATAATGATAGTCAACCCAATGTCTAATCACATTTAATACTCTAAATTGAACAGGTACTAAATATTCTTTTTTAAATCGTTTATTTTCATCTCGAAGACTTACTGAATCCATAGTTATACCAAAAGGCTCTGGAATGTTGTACCTTTCAATTAAGAGATCCATTAATTCATGAGGTGAACAAAAACTGCGATATGTTGTTAAAAAAGTTTTTACAAATTTTGGATCAGCATAAATATGATAAGTCAAACGTTCTATAAGTTTCAGCAAAGTGGCACCTTTAATAAGTGGAACACCATTATTTTCTTTTTCCTCAAAAATGATGTTAGACCGAGAATCGGGTTCAACAAATCTGTATTCTTCAATAGAAGGTAAACGTAAAGGAAATTTTTTATCTTCATCGAGTAGTATACTGTTTAAAGTTCTATCTAACATACTTTTTGTGTTCAACATAATTAAATCGGCCATCCAATTAGCTTTATCTTGAAATGAATTAGCAACTAATATTATAGGTGGCTGTAAACGAGGAGCTATTTCAAAAAAGTGTTTTGTTTCTTCTGTATCTTCTCTATCAACAATTTCCACTTTTCTAATAAACAATTTTTCTTTTAATTTAAATTCAGACAAACCACCAACAAGTTGAGAGCTTACTGATACAGAAGTCCTTCTGCTATTTGATTTACATAACAGAAGAACGCCATCAAATAAAATTGCTTTGCGTTCTGAGCAACGCTTACCTCCACTTGAAACTTTTACAAGTACTCCTTCTCTTATGAACTCAGTACAACATTGACCCATATCTTTACCATCCAAGCCATCGATAGCTTTTTGCATTTCATTTAATTTTTCAATGGCTAATAATCGTCTAGGTGTAGCATTAATTTTAAGTCCAAATTCTTTGACATTATCTGGTAAGTTAACTTGATTTGCAGCTGAAGTTATTTGTAATTGCAAAGGTCTTAAAATGCCTTCTACTTGTTCTAAACACTCTTTATCAAGCTGGGATGGAGAAAGTTGATGTAAAATTTTAATGTACTCAAAATAAAGAATACAATGCCATAGAGGTAAAAGTAACAATTTTGGAAAATAATATTTTACAGCTTCTTTAAAACCATAACCAGCCGATTGAAGTAAATTTGAAACTTCTGGTTTACCAATTAAATTCCAAAATATATTCCTACATTGTTTTTTAACAATATCATTAGCATAGCGTGCAAACACATCAAACTCAGCGGCTTCAGCTAACTCTTCAATACAACAACCAACTGTAGCTGATTTATCCTCTGCAATTTCTAATATGTCTTCAATAGAACTTAAAAATAATCCAGTAGTCTTACATATGTCTGTAATGTTATTGAACATACTATCTAATTCTTGACTGCTACCTGTGGGTATGATACGATCAATTTCTTCTTTGAAAATTTTTAAAATTAAATGCAGATCTCTAATAAGTTGTCGTTCATCATGCATTAGGTCTCTTATGACTTCTTCATAAGTAGTAGTTCTCTGAATTTTATCAATACCTAAATCAGACAAGTTTAAGTCACCATTGTTATCATGCGGGCCAAACAAGTCCATTAATACTTTGTCGCCACATATCGCAACACAAAGGTCTTGGTAACTGATTTCTACACGATGTATATTATTTACATAGTTACCAGCTAATTTTAAAATATCTGCTGCCATGTATTCTAAAACAGCTGTTATGTAAAGAGCCACTGGATAGTCTAATTTGTATTGAAGTATTTCTTTTTGCACTAAATTATGAATTTTATCGGCTGGTAAAAATAAAGGGTGTTTTTTTTTGTTCTTTTCTATTGCCTCATTTGCATCTTTAATAGCCCACTTGTCTATTGGCTTAGGAAACCATCTTTTAACTTGGTCTTCGATGTCGTATACTGTGTGTGGTGGTGATGACCTTAACGTGAGTATCTCCAGAATTTGTATAACAAGCATTTCGACACATTCTAATGCTTCGTCGCTGACTGTTAACGAAGGGTGCACTCGTTCGGCAACCTTCGTTAACGACCCCATCAATAGCCCCTTCCATTTTGTTGGATTACCTTGTATACACAAACATTTTTCGATTTCCGCTTTGGTGAATGCGTTGGAGACCATCTGCTGGCCAGAAAAAAAACGCTTTATACTTACCCCGACCGCCAAACGCGGATAATTAAGTTAACTTGTGCAATAATAGAAAACAAATTTAATTTTAAAATAAATTACTTGTTTATCAGTATACACTGTTGATTTTAATACATTATTATCAGATAATTTGATTCAGATTACATAAATATAAATAAAATATTTATATCTATTGTTATAAACGTTATAATATTATTGTTGCTTACATTATTATCTACAGATTTCATAATACATGATTATCATGGAGTAAACAGTAATTCATGGTGTTTTCTCCTCCATAAATAATTTCAAAAAAATACAAAATACCTAAATAGACTATAATACTAAATAGATCCCTATTATAATAGTTATACTTACTAATTGCTAGCTGAAACTTAGTTGGAATCTGGAAAGGTTGAATAATGACCATGTAATATTACAACATTTCATAGAAGTTTAATATTTAAAATCTTTGTAAATAGCACAAAAAAACCAATATTAATAAACTATGTCTAAAAATATAAACATAAGCAAAACACTAGGTGAAAAATTAAAGTTCTTAGAGATTTCTTTTATCATTTTTGAATTATAACAAAAAAACAATAGATCTAAATGCTTATAAAAATATTTATAGAATATTTTAGCTTCGATTTTTTTTATAATTCTTGTATACAAAATTTCTGTGAAATCTTGTATTATATTTTCAAATTTTAGATATGAATATAACCAATTATATTTCCAGGGGTGGATTTAACAATTTTTCGTCCTAGGCCAGATTAAATTTGCCACTATAATGAATTTATCAGTCTTTTCTTTTAAATTATTTTTTTTATATTGAGACTTACTTAACTTTTATTTGTCCATAATTAATGTATTACCTATGTAATAAAAATAAATAAATACCTATTAAATTATATTTTAGTCTATACTCTATAATATGTTCTATAATCTATAATGTTAATAAATACTCACTAAAAACGTATACTTACCCTCTGTCGTTACTTGTAAATGTAAATGTAAATATTAAGTAAATAATAATTTACGTGTACCTACCCACTGAGTACGATTTAGATACGTGCTTACTTATCGATGAATGGACAATTCAATTATAAAACAAACGAACTCGTACCAATTCCATCCCAATAAAGCAAATGCTTATATAATGTATAGTACCTACTTTAGTTTTGTATCTTAGGATCTATATTTTATAAACAACTAGATAAGCTATAATAAATCATAACCGTCGTAGTCATCAACGACTTCCAAAGAAAAATAAGTATTATTTTGCTAAAAATAAACAAATATAAAATACACCGTTCTAGATTTTGAAATACCTATTAAAATAAATCGTAAAAATTATGCGATTTTATGATAAAAAAACAAAATAAATATTCTACACGATTTTCAGTTGACCACTCTATGCAGTCGCATAGTTCTCAGAGCCTTAAATCCGTACCTGGCTGTTTCCAATCCTGCCAAATTAATATGTAATTCAGTAATTGTACAAATGTATTGTATCATTAATATCGTGTTACATATTGTATTATACTCGCTTTGTATTAGAGCTTTATATAATTTGTTGTATGGATTTTACCGTGTATATCTTATGTAAGCATTCTCGAGACTTTTGTTAAATGATCTATCAGCAGGTGAATTGCCCATTTAGGTTATAAAATTGTACACATTTACGAATTACTATCGAACTTAGTTACTCTTAAATCAAAAATCATCAGCGTTTTATCCAATCTGCCACGCGTGAATTACAATTTGTAAAAACATATATAGATTTTTTTATGAAGGTATCAAAGGGAAAAAGGTAATGGTGCTCGTCCCCCGATGGCTAAAAACTAATGTTTTATTGAAGGGTATAATATAAGTTTAGTCAGTTTAGGTATCATCCATTTTTAGTTATATCTCATAGATTATATTATAGTGATAGGTATAGCTTATAATAATACATATTAAAGGTTACCTATGTACTTATGTATATACACAATAGATTTATGAGGACCTTTCTTTAATAAACTTTTAATAAACTTTCACCCACTATTTGAAGAGAAAAATCAACGAGCAAAGGATATAAAATACAATTAAAAATTTGATATACAAAATTGTATTTTACTAATAATTATTTAACTTTTACTTTATTCAAAATTTTAAGTTCACTAATACGATGACGAAATTCTCGAACGCTTGACTTAGGTATAATATTATTTTTAAACTCATATCGTTCATTCGTATAACTTAGTCTCGTAAATCGGGGGGATATATTATATCTCAACAAAAATTCTTTACTTATGCATCTTAGTGAATAAAGAGTAAAGTAAAAATAGAAACGTAAGTTACAAAATATGTGAACACCAAACACACTTTTAAAATAAATAAATATACAAGTTTTGTAAAAGATTAAGTACATTGTTCATTTTTAAATTGTGCTATTGTTTATGCATAGATAAAAATAAAATAGAAATAATCAAATTACTAATTTAACTTTTTTATATCTAAATAAATTAGTATGTTATACTACAGTTCGTAGTTAAAATATTTTTTTTGGTTAGAAGTATAATTTTAATGTATTGAATTTATTTTATATCGTTCAAATAAGTAACTGAATAAAAATATAATTTTTATAATAATATTTTAAATTTACAATATTGCCATTTTTCAAATGAAAATATAATCAATACATGAATACAATAAATTAGAATATTTGCATAATATTTTATATTTACAACCTAACCTGGAACTTTTGCAGGAGTTTTTAGATTCATGATTCAGAATGTTTACGGATCGATTATAAAAATTCCTACTTAAATGTGAAATTTATATCACATAAAATGGGAATGTCTCTTGAAACAACGATGTAATTAATATTTTTTGAGATTATACATAGCAATAAAAAACATTTTTATTAAACACTGTATATTTTAATTTGTTTGGCTTCAGACAACGATTCTTGAAAAATCAATCTAAGAACAAATGTTCAAGTATATAGTATATACAGATATAATATATATATATTATATTAGTATATACTAATAAATAGTAGACAGTCATTATGTTAAGTCCATCGAACATTTTAGTGAACAAAATTTTGGTGATAGAGTAGAAAAAGGCAGAAATTAAATTTATTTCTTAAACAATACGATTGATCACAATAGTTGTAAAATTTAGTCTATTAAGAACATATTGAATATTTGAATTGTTAAAAATTAAAAATTAGGTTTTTCATAAAAAAACACAAAATGAACGGAATTCATCCCGAGAAAAAAGTTGAAACATTTATTGATACATTCTTTTTCCAATTAAAACTTAATAAAAATTTAAAAAAAGAAACATGAAATAGACAAGACGAATACAAGCGTTTTCCGTTGTTTCATACTACTGATGGGTTACAAAAAATTTCACTGTTTTACTTTACATTTTATGAATAGAGTATTCAGTATTAAGTTCATGAATGAAAATATGTGATACATGCAGTAACATTGTATAATGTTAATCTATAACAAAATTTGGAAATTTAAATTTTCAGTTACGTATTATGTTTTTATTATTTATTTATAATGAATATTGTTATCTAGATATTCTATATACTAAAAAAAGTAGTTGCGTGCTCAGTTTTAATTTTTTTTTTTTTTTTTTTTTTTTTTTTTTTTTGAATATTTTTTTCTTTATATTTTTTATATTAAAAAAAATTTTTTTGTTTTTTTTTTTTATTTTTTTTTTTTTTTTTTTTTTTTTTTTATTAGGATAAAATGCTCCAACTTCTAAGGTCATTAGCCTGAAATAATTACAATTATAAAATATTGATCTTAAAGCTAAGGGAAAATATTTTGTTTAACATTAGATGAAGTATGTGAAATATATTGTGTAGGTACAAGTATTTTTTTTTTTACATTCATTTTGTTAAACCTATGTTTGTAAAAAAAATTATTTATATTTTTGAAGTTCTTTTCGCCAAGTGTTTGTTGCATTATTGATGGGTTTTCGATAATTTGTCTGGAGCTGTTGAAATAGGGGTATTCTAGTGTATGTGTTTGATCGTTAGTTCTTTGTCACAGAGTTCGCAGGTCGGACAGTCTTTAGATATAAGGTGCAAGTGTGCAGTTATATGGGTGTGTAATTAATAAAAGCAAATCTGCAATTATTATATCTAGGTAATATTTTCTTTAAATTTTAAAGATTGTTAATATTGTTAATATTATTTTTATAGGTATGTAAAAATTGTGTAAGCAAAGTTGAAAATATTGGTTTTGTTATAGTTTTGGTTAATAAATACATATATAAAATAAAATATAAAAATAAGAATATAATGATTAAAAAATCATTTTATGTGTAATTAAGCTGGCAACAATTTGTGTCATAGGTATAACCATTCAAAATTAATACTTTTTTATTGGTTTATAATTTTTATTTCTTGTTGTGAAAATCTTGTAAACACACATATATATATATATATATATATTATATACACATTTAGATTCTGAGCGGAGTAATGAATGTATTGATTAATTTTACAATGATGAATGTTTTTTTTTTGTCATTACTTTTTGAAATTGTTAAAATACTTAAATTTTTAAAAACAAGGGTGGTTTTAGAGTATTTGATTTAGTTAGTACTTTGGTCAAAATTAAAAATTCACATTATTTTTTTATTATAATCGAAAAAAACAAATATTTTTACGTAAATCAAATTTTTGACAAAATTGATTTTGTTTTTTTGGTATAAGTTAAAAAGGAATAACCAAAGTTATTCGAAATGTTCACCAAATATTTATATTACCATTTTATAGTTAAGATAAAAAATTTCAAAATATTTTGAATATTTTTGAATTATTTTTAGGCATGAGAATATTTCAATTTTTTTAATCTTTTTTTCTATAAATGTTGATTAAAAATTATTTACTGCTGAGAAGAAATATTTGAAAATTTAATATAAAGTTTTTTGTAGATTAATAATTTTTCACTAAAAATATCAAAAATCTATAACTACGATATATTTTTATGAGCATTTTAAGTTAAAAATTACCAAAATTAACAAAGTAGTGGCTAAGACATTTATAACATTTTTTGTTCATATATATCTAATATTTTAAAATTAGGTAGGTACAAGGTTATAAGATTTAAGATTTTCTTTCTGTATTTGGCAACTTGAAACATTTACGTGCATTAAATTTTTATGAATTTTACTATACGCAATGATATTTTTGATTTATTTTAAGAGATTATTTATTCTATTCATATTATTAATTTATTAATTTTACTTTCTTACGGTACTTTCAAAAAGATATAATTACATTTTGAGTTATATTAGTTGATAAAATATAGTATAAATATATATTATTATAATAATTAAATACTAATATTATAATAAATGAAATATTTTCGAAAAAAACTATATCAACTTACCTTAATACCAAAATTAAAATAAATGATTTTAATAACTATATAAAAGAAATATATCAAGAGGTATACTTAAAGATATAAGTTGAGACAGTCTGCCTCCTCTTAAAATCATTTTTCGTGTACAATGATTTATCATTTACGTAATTTAAATTTTAAAAAACCTATAATAGTGACCCACATAACACATATTGTATAATCACTTGCCTAACTTTTTTTCTTTGAGCCTTAGCTACTTTAAAAAATGTAATTTTAATAGTATATGTTTATTCTTTAATTTTCTTGAAATAAATTATATTTGAATAAAAATAATTTAATAAGCTATTTTAAGTCATATGGCCATTTCCATTAATGGTTTAACGCAATTTTTAAATCGAAAATAATATATATTGACCATATTTTAGGAGAATTTTATTTAAAAACATTCATAACCTTTAAATTGCACACGAAACGTAATTTACATATTATATTTAAATAATAACTAGGCTGTAATTTATGTAATTTATTATTGGG
The DNA here is from genome assembly GCF_002803265.2 of Melanaphis sacchari. NCBI lineage: Eukaryota > Metazoa > Arthropoda > Insecta > Hemiptera > Aphididae > Melanaphis > Melanaphis sacchari. The sequence goes on from NW_020271284.1 coordinate 2,250,406, forward strand.
CCTTTTTATGGTAAATTTAACTTGAATTATTTCATCTAAATTCATTAAGTTCTAATTTCTAACCATAGACAATATTATATTATAACAAATATTTAGGAATATTTAATTTATACATTACCAATAGATTTTAGAAGGTATCCACATAATACCTACTAATTTATGTTAAATAAATCATACTATTTAATGAAAATTAAATTATAGACATTTGTTCACATTATTAATATTTAAATTTAGTAATTATAGAAGCACGGCTGTGTACGCACATGATATTATATTAATTTATAAACAATTCGGATATAACATAATGGTTATATCTTATATATTATTCAAAGCCCTTTGTCTAGCTGTATTTTACTGCATAAACTCATGAATTTTAATTTATAATTAATATAAATACTATTCATATTTTTACGATAATATAATTATTATAATTTTTATGCTAGTACTTACTTATTATGATTATATATCAATGCATCACGCAATTATAATAATAGATGTAAAAAAAATAATGTAAAAATTATGATATACTTATATATTATATGTATTGTGGGTATAATTTTTATCAATATTCACAGAATAAATATAATAGTTTAAATGTCTATAAATAGCTCAAATTATTTAAATATTATGTAAAGAAAATACTTATAAAAGTTATTGATAAAAATTTTGAATTACTACGACGATTATACGTTTTTAAATTACAAAAAAATACCTGCAATATATAGATATTTTTAAAAATTAATTTTCTATAAATATTGAAACGTATCGGGAATTATTTAGTGTTGAACCACTAAAATATCAACTAGACACAATTTTATTCCAGAAACTATGTTGAAAGCTTAAGATTCATACATTTTTATTACTATTTAGATGGCATTAGATGGAGAAAAAAATGTTGAGACGAATACATACATTGTCCGTTCAGAATTTAAAATAGACAAAGTCATATTTTTTAAATTAATAATATTTTTAATTTAAATAATATTTTTCCAAAAAACTTGTTAATTTGAAGAAATTTAGTTCTCTAGTATAATTAAAATAAAATATTGAAATTAGATACTCTTATATATAATAATAACCTATGTATTGTATTACTTATATATAGGTTATATTTATTACATATTTTATTAAATGTTAAACATATATTAATATACGAAATTAGTATCTGCTTATAAAGTTACATATAATTCAGGTCGATGATTATTATTTAAATATTTCAACGTTTCGTTTATACTTATAGATAATAAATGTCATAAACTTATGTTAATATGGCGCATCGAATCTATATATTAATATTTTATAGTATAAGTATACATTCCTTGTGTGACATTTGTTTATTTATTGATATAATAATAATAATAATAATATTATTATTTTGTATACCCTTTAAATAATATAGGTGTATATACTTTCTACTTGTTTTGAAGTTCAATTGCTGTGCCGTAGTTGTCAGTTTGGAACAAAATAAACAAAAAAGTTCAATGACATGAATAATGAATATAATGGAAATGGGTAATATCTAATAAATATTATTATATACAAATAGATAATGTTGTTTTTGTAACAGGGGCAATGCATTGGACGCTACACGTTGTGCGGGTTTTAATAGTCACCCCATTTGAATTTAAACGGGATCAACATACTCCGTTATATGAATCATGATTGAACAAAAAAAAATAAAATACAACGTATGGGGAGAGCGTCGATTGAGCCTAACGCTACAATAATATTGCAATTTTTTCCCAAACTTTGTATTAAGTATTAAAATATAAATAAAGTATAATAACTAGTAAATAATAACCGAAAAACATTAATTGGTTTTTATAATAGGTTGTGCAGTTATTATAACATAACACACTTGTCTAAAATAACTTATGTATTTGTGGTAGTCGCAGTTTTAAGTTTAAAATATATAATTATTATAGTATCGTTTGGAAAAGATAAATTTTATTATTTTGATAAGTTTGTCAAAAATTTATAAAATAAATTAAATTCGACGGGAATCATCTTAAATTGTAGACATTATTAAAAAGTATACTAACTAATGATCAGGTTTAATCGTATAAATCAATTTTGATGAATTAAGTACCTGCCATTTGTTATAATGTTGTATTTTTGCTACATTTATATAATGAATATTGCACACAATAATTATATTAACATATATTTAATATATATATTAATAATATTGTTTATGTATAATAATTATTAGGTATGTTCAAAATATCAGAAAATCAAAATCATCTTTATTCATCAGTAGTTAGTACTGAATCTTAGACAACAAAAATACAAAATATAATCATTTCATGCTCAAAGCTATTATGATTTATATTTAATCGTTAAAGAACCTTTATATATGGTATTATATAAAATATAAACCAAATGTATACGTATTACATACGCATTTTATGTTTCAATTGTTACACTTCATACTATTGTACATGAGTACATGACATATGAGCGCCATGGAGGAAAACATTAAGTAAACCAGGTCACGCAAGAATCTCATAAATTATAGTACAAAAGTCAAAAATATATTACACAAAGAAAAAGGTTTTATCAAATGTTGTAGCCTGTTTGTCTTTAATAAGTTTATAATATAATACTGCAATAGTTCTGGAAAACAATTTAAAAATTGTAAAATGCTGACCACCCCAATAATTATTTGAAATGACCAAAAATTAAAAAAAAACAATTGCAGATTAGAAGTACACATGGACATATCATTGAGTTTAGGCTTTTCAATATACAATTGACACAGTAAATCTCAACACAATAAACTGTTTAAATCGTATTTATAAACGGGGTGGATTTTGTATTGATCTACGTAGGGTCAGAGCAGTAAAGTAGATACTATAATGTGTGTAATCCTACACACATTACTTGTTAAGACATTACATTATATAGCTAATACAAATAACAACATAGTGATCTGTTCAGTAGCCACCCTATACAAGCTTACTCCGAAAGTACACAAAATTACCTCTCGAACAGTAGAATCAACAGCAAATAGTAGACACCAGAAATATCAACACTAAATGCATATATATTGTAATAAACTAATAATATAAATTGTCTAGTGTGGTAGCTGGAAGCTGAGGAGGCAAACTTCCTCCTTCTGAAATATTTGAAATAAAAAATTAAGTGCTTTTTATGCACTGATATTATTATTTTTATTTTTATAACATATATATATATATATATATTTATATTACTATAACTATTTGTTAATACATTTTTCGATAAAAAATTTTCCATATTTCAATATTTGGTACTTGGATAATCCTCCACCCAAAAATGTGCACTTCAAAGCAAATTTTTTAAGTATTACATTTTAAAGATGGGTTCATACTGCCAATTGTTGGCTAATGTAAAACGAATATTTATTTGTTTGTATAAGGTTGCCACTGGTAACAGGAAATAAAATAACTGTATATAATTTTAGACTTAAGTTTAAAATTTGGTAAAAACTACCCAAACGAATGTGTTAAAAATATGTATAGTTTGCATTTAATTAAGTTTAAGACTAAGAAGGGATAAATTCATGGGCATTGAATTTTTCATATTAAATTTCATACCAAATCATATAGTTTATTATAAATTTACTCATTATACTACTATAGTCACAATTTATTTTAAACTTTAATGAGTTATTGTATGATATATAATTATTAAACATTCAACAACAATACATGGATTATAAGATAGCCGTCTATCATTGATAACTATTATAAATAAAAAAAAACTGAGAATATTATTATTTAGAATATAAAATATTGTATAATATAATTTGAATTAATGAATAATATAATTTTAAACGCATTATATAAACTTTGATAATGCATAACTTATAGTTGATTCATTGATTAGTTTTTAAGTACGTACACAGTTATCTAATTTAATATTTTTGGTATATTTGCATGCATTTTTTAAAGTTTTAACAATGAGTAATGACATAAGTCTCTTAACCCAGTTTACACTAGTATTGTGTATACAACGCATTATTGTCAGGTCTAAATTCCTATGGCTGTATCGTGTATAATGCATATACAGGAATAAGGTGATTCTCATCCTCACTTTTCCTTTAATAATGAATTCATTCAAAGTCAATTTATTGTTTTTTTTTTCTTTGAGTAATGCATTTAAATTACGATATATTAATTATATTCACTATAAATAGGATAAAAATATAAACAATGTATCTTTAATATTAAATACCTATATTTCGAACGAAAAGTTTTTTTGTTCATAAATATTAATAGAATAAAAAACTAAAAAAAATAAAAAATTTCCATATGGTTTAAAATATTTTAAAACTTTATCATACAGGTTAGGTAAGATTATAAATGTAGATATAAACCTTTGGTGATGTATGGTTATTCGTTAATAATTACGATGTAAAAAAACAAGAACATCGATTTTCGTAAAAATCTCCATTTTTCCTTAATTTTTTTTTTAGTTTTTCCTAATTATTAAGAAAAAAACTGAAAATTGACAAGAAAATAAAAAACACGTCATTTTAAAATCAATATATTCATTACTCCACTCAAAATTGGATCAGTACTTGCCATGAATTAAAAAAAAAAAAAAAAATCAAGCACTCTATCATGCATAATAATATAATGCCTATACAAAATCTCCACAGAATTATAGAAATGCGGTCGTATGAATAAAATTGTATAGGTAATGTATGTCCACACGGATATTATTTGCAAATAATAATTATCACTATTATTATTATTATTATTATTATGTGGACGGAATCGTCGCCGTATCCAGTGACGAGCTCGACGACAATATTAGACTACGCAGAAACAATAAAAACGCAACTAATGCCGGCCATGCGCCTTCGTTCCCGAAAGAAGCGTACGGTCATCGTACACTATGCGCAACGGACAAGTACTGCAAACGCGTCCCACACGCGTATAATACACTCGTGTGCACGTTATACGCAAACGATTATATTTCACGCCGCTGCAAAGCGTTCAAAAATCGCAGGTTCGGCGTAATTAATACGACAGCGCGCGATATATACGCGGACGGCGGTGCGCGGCGCGCGTGCGCCCGTTCTGCGGCGTATCGACCGGCCTCGAGTTACGGCGGCGCGGTGGCGTCGTCGTCGTAAAAAGCTCCCCGGGCCCACCCTCGCACGCGCGCGCTCCGCTATCGACGGCCACCGCCGCCACCGCTACACGCGCGCACCCTCTCACACACGTACACCCACGTACACTCGACGTTCGTTGTGTTGCGTACGCGGTCGGTGCGTGCTAGTCGTCGGCGCACCAGTGTGCTGCAGGGGATGACCCGAAATCACCACTAGTCAGTGTCAGCCCCGTCTCGAACGCGCGACAATCCGCGCAGCGCACGATAATAATATCGCGACGTTTGTCGTCAGCAGCGGCGCAGGTCGTTCGCGGCCGATTTGCACGCGCTCATTGTCCCGCGGTCATAATCACGAAGACTTCGCGATCCTATACCGTACGCTTCACGTCCGACGGTGTGTCTGTGCAGCGGATCAGCCTGCGCACACCACCGAATGCGCAGCACCGCAGCTGCGAGGACGGCCGCCGCAAGGACGCCGCCTGCGACGCTGCTCCGCGGCCGCTATCGATCGCAATGGTTGGCCGCCGTTAGGACCACCGCGCGAGCGGCGTACATCGACGGCGGCGGCGACGACGACTAAGCCGCAGAAAAAGACGAATACGTCGTCGACAACGACGAAATCGGTAAAGATAACGATAACAGTACGAATAGGACGTGCCGCCGCCACATCTGATCAACCCGAAAACCGCCGTTCGGGACCTGCAAGGGTTGTGCCGGCCATCGCCGCTGCACCTGCAGCACCGGCACTCGCGACACCGCCTGCGTGTTCAAGCCTGCCCGCGCCGTTTCCAGCTCGGCTATCTGCTATGGGAACCGTGCTCAGTATCAGCCCCAAAGACCGCAAATCCGTGTACCCGGCCATGGCCAGCAGTGCCAGCGCGGCTGAGTTCACGCTCAACAGCTTTACATACGAGCAGCTGACGAAACGTCGGCACGCCGACGTCATGGCCGGCCGTAGCATATCCATGATGCTGCCAGCTAATATAAACATAAACACCATAAATAATAACATCATTAACAACAACAACAACAACAATCACAATCACTTACACCATCACCACCACCACAACAACTCGGAAAATAACTGTAAGACGGCGACAACAGGCGGCGAACCTCATCAGCAGCAGCAGAGAGGCGCGTTGGAAAAGAGCTTGAAAAAACATTCGGCCCTGATCAACGCACTCAGCTGGAAACGGTTTAGCACGTCACAGAACAAGAAGAAGCTGGACAACGGTGGCACAGCCGGCGGTGGAGGCGGCGTCAAGTCCAAGCAACTGTTGGCGGGCCGGCAACCGTTGGTAGACACCAACGCCAACGTCGATTGCGGTGGTCGGCCCAACGGCGTCCGTCGGTCCGTCACCACCACAGGACTGGATGTGGCCAACAACAACAGCAGCGGTGGCTGCACCGATAAACTGGTGCCTAGGGCCACGCTGGTTCCGTCACACACGTGCCACAACCTCGTGCCGCGGAAGACTATCATACAAGCGAGCACGTCCGAGTTGCTCAAGTGCCTGGGCATCTATTTGCACCACAAGTGCTACAAGCTCAACGATTTCCAAGCAGGCGACGCGGTCATGTGGTTGAGGACGGTGGACAGGAGTCTACTTATACAGGGATGGCAGGTAATGCGCATTTTAGCTTAGCTGCATATTTTATTTAGTGTATCATAATATTATGTTATGGTGATATTTTAGTTATATATACATATAATATATTATACTTCAGAGTGTAGGGAGGTTATCTGTTTTTATTTTTATTTTTCTTAAACGGGGATGTTATAAATAAAATAGTACAAGACGGATTTGTAGCAAAATATTGTTTTCGGAATAAGGTGGATGCATTATATAGGACAGGTTCGTGCATATTTTATAAGCGTATTGCGTATCTATATAATGTATTGTGCTCTCGTCGATATATATATATAAATATTCTTAAAGGGCCGTCGCCACCGCCACCGTTTTGCAAACGATTCGACCCTCTCGCGTGTGCCCACCCACCTCCGACCCGTCCCCTCCTACGATCGGCACACAAACCCTCGCTTTCGCTTCACGTCTCCCGTCATACAACCATCATCCCCACCCATCTGTAACCCTCCCCCTGGTCAGTCACTCCCTATCTATATATATATACACCCTATACCACCCCTTCTTCAGTGCCAGGCTGTGCGCGTCGCGTGATTTACGCGCCGCCGAGTTCACCGCCACCGTCACTCTTACACTGCCACGTTGACTACTGCACACCCCCTCCGGCGCCACCAAGACTCTATATATTATTATGGTATATACGCACACGCGGCCTCAGTCATTCTCCCCTTATACATTTTATACGAATTTCGTAACACTCTTTGCCGTGTTGACGGTCCGATGACGTGTACTATAACTTAAGAGAGTAAAAACGCAATTTTCCCCTTTCGAACACCGTCCCTGTTTTTCGCTCACCGTCGCAATAAATTACTTTGTATACGTATATATATATATATATATATATATATATACGTATGTCGATTATTATTATGCAGCCGCGCTGGAAGTTACCACCGTGGTCTCCCGAGTATATACGATAAAATGTATTATATCATATTGTATATAGAATACAAACTTTTTTCTATCCCCATCCGGAAAATGAGGGTGAAATAAAATTCCGATGTCTGTGTATTATACACATTCAACACTTGTCGTCTCGACATAAACATAATGCCACCTCTAATTGTTATACATGTTATGTTATATTTCCATGAGTTGCTGAAAGAATTTCTCATAATTCATCATCGCACGTACAAAATGTAATCTATAATAATTAGACACGTTTATACACACACGTCGCTTTTACAGCTATAAAAACAAAAGAAACATTAATTATAGTACATTAAAATTTTTCAAAAAAATGTATTTCGATAGTATAAAATGCTTTAAAAATTTTAAAAATTAATTAATTGTATTTTAAAACTATTAAAAATATTAAAAATAAAACAATTATTTAACAAACTCATATATCATCTAATTTGTAAATACAATACATACTGTGTTTTCCAAATAACGGTCATCGACGTGTATGAAAATGTTTGTTCATACAAGGAACCTGTAAATAATACAGGCAACTTTGTTGATCCTCTTTAAACAGGCGGCATATCATGTTTTTGGATTGGAGGTTATCAACCCTATTATACCACCGCACAATATTATTTAAACATAACGTGGTATTATAGAATTACAATTTTGGCATATAAATTCGTGAACAGCTATGCAAAAACTGTTGAACCGAAATTTATGGCCGAGATTTTGTCTCTGTATTGACTGTATTGAACAATATTATTTTATATATAATATTCACTTGTGGAAATGAAAAATGAAATAAACATAAACACTAAACAGCATACCGTAAATAATAATATGGTCGATGGTCGCCTCTGTCAACGCTTACCATGGTTAGACCGTGTGACTTTCGAACTTCATCGAATTTTATCGATAAATATTTTAATACCAACCTCCCGATTGTGTTTGTTCGTGTTTCATAGTGTACGAGTAGTCGTGTAATATGTAATCCGGAAACTATGGTCATAGACGTATATAATGTGACTACTGGCTATAGTCACATATTTTTGAGGATTACATGTTTTAGTGCTTTGTAAAAGTAGGTACAATAAGATGTAAATAAATCACTTAAACACCACGAGTTCCTTGTAGTTGTAAAAATATCAAACATATAATACACCACTATGATGTTTACTTAGATTGTATATTATATTTACATAAAACGTATGTGTTCATGTTGTATACCTATGTGTAGATGAGGTTATAATTTAGACTATCTAAGTAAAATCTTGGTAGAATAGTTATCTGAAATATAATTACATTTAACTCGCACTTGCATTCTTCAAAAGTTTTAATGAAACGCAAACGGTGAACAGACAAACAAGTAACAAGTGCACAAATAAATAAAAGTTGCAATAATCAACAGCTATAGCGCGAGGTTACTTAAACGTACAATACACAAGTGTATATACGATTTTTCTTTAATTTCAAAATGTAAGTTTCTCAAACGGCAAATAAACAAAAAAATTAAGTGTCAAAACAAATTAATCACTACTGTATAGAGTACAATACTCGTATGTTTACAAAGTTTAGTTTCCGCTATAGTTGTAAAACAATTATTTATTATTCTAATTTTTTTAGTAAAATAAAATTTAATTTGAATAAGTTAAGCTGTTCTGGAACTATAAATACCTCGTATAAATACATATCATGAACTATTCTTTGTGTCGAATGAACCATCAATAAATTGATAAGTGTGCGTGACACTAAGCTATTTCAAAGGCTAATATACTGCATTTTTTTTTAATTTATAGTTTACATTGAGTATACTATAATCAAATATAATATATAACAATATACATTATTAAAATATACATATAATATGTACACAAATGTCGATTACCAACTAAGTTTGGCGTTTAAAATCCATAATTCTAATTTTAACTTTGATGTGATGGTTTTTAATATAATAAAATAAACGCATAATGTATGAAAAATGTATAATATTATAATATCGGTATGTATCATAGAAATCTGTAAAAACAAAGGATAAAAAGGTTATAATTGGTGAAGAAAATTCTATTCTATCCAACCATAGTTCCTTTATTATAATTTTATAATATATAATATGCAAATAATAAGATGCGCTACAGAGAAAAAACAATAATTAAAGGATATTAAATTTATGAAAATAAATAAGTAAATATTTTTAATATGCATTCGTAAATATCGAACAAAGTTGAATATACGTAATTTGATAGGTGGTCTTATATTATACGGGGCTATTATAATATGATGTTATCAAAAATTAGGTCAGTGTCGTTATAGAATATTTTAGCAATGACCGACTTAATATGTTAACCTATTAAGTATTCGTAAATATACTATAACCGTATTATATTGATTTTAAGTTTAAAGCATATTTTGTAAATTGCAATAAACACGTGTGTAGAAATATTAAGCAATATACAATTTTTTAAACGTATGCTCAAAAATGTTCAATTTAACTTGTTAAATACAAAAATATAAATTTTGGTTATGATATATAAATTAAATTGTTGTATATTATTTTTACCATCACCTAAATTATAAAAAAATAACCAAATCGACTGTTAACTCCGACAATTTTCTGTGCCCACCGTTCTCACATAATTTAGTGTTATCAAATATTCTAAGATATTTTTTAAAATAAATTTAACATCATACGAGTCGATTTTTTAATGTTTCAATAAAATAAATTTATCATAGCAATTTTAATTTAAGACTATAAATCACAATATAATGGACAAATAAAACATTGCAAAATATGTTACATATTTGTAATAAATCACAGAGATATAGTAAAATTTTAAATTATTTACGTTATTTCTTATAATTTATTTTCTAAAAGTTTTTTTTCTTTAGATTTTGAATGTTAACCTCTTATTTTTATCGATTTATGATTAGGTAATATATGTGTTTGGGTGTGGATAATGAATATAGCATGTATACAAATTATTTTAAATTCATAATGATATGAATTATAATATACCTGCTGACTAGCTATCAAAATGTATAAATATTTTATATTTATAATTATTATTGAGTGTATAGAGTGCTGATTTTAATTACGCACAATAATATTTCCTAATTTGAGGTGATAGTCAATAATATAGCATAATCAGACAACGAGAAAAGTACCCTGCCGTTTTGTACCGATATTTGTGTTTATGGGCGATGTAGCTTATTTTATAAATTGCACAGTGTATCCATGTGGATGATTTACGAATCATTCATATACGCCACCCTGTCACGTAAAATTATCATCAATTTCATAAAATAACAACATAATATAATACGATAAATTCTCACTTAATATTTCATCATCATCGTGAATTGTGACACATGATATATGTATATATCGCGTATACACGCACACTGAATGTCAAAATTCAACATCAACAAGTTTTAATGATATACTCGTTCAAATAAACGCCAAGCGAAGAATAGCTATATTGTATACACTTTTGTACACCTCCACTTATCTTACAGCATATGTCTAAATGTCTTACACGTTAGTAAATTTCTGGTTTAACGTGACGTGCCTGAAATGACATTTCTAAAACAAAAATTTTGCAAACATTTTATGTGACGACCCCTTTTGGAGAATTTTTAAATTATGGCAACCAATTACACATACTACTAATCTTTTAGTTTTGTTCAAGAATAAAGACTCAATAAAACGTCAATTCATTTATTTAATTAAAAAAAACATTATATTTTTATTTTAAATAATAATAATAATAAATAATTATAATGAACTTTTTACTACTTCTTTTTTAACTTGAATATGTGTCTAAGATTTAAAGGAAAAGAGTTTCGTTCTACTTTATTTTATATCACTATTTTTCTATAAGAAAAAAATATGTATAATTATAAGACACTTTTTAAATTGTGAAAATAATATAGGTATTTAAAAAGATGATTCTTAAAAGTAAGAATTTGATTAAATAACTTATTATTTATACATATTGTATATGCATCGTGACTAAATGAGATATAGTATATTGATTAATTTTTTGTTTTTAGATTACTTTTAATTAAATAGAAAAAACTGAGTTATAATAAAATGGTAAATTAAAGGTTTTCAAATTTCTTAGTGTAGAAAACTAATTTTTCTCGCACACTTCGTTGTCCGTACAAAATGCATCAGTGTTAACTTTGGTTTCCTAATGCTAACATTTTAAGTAACGCGTTTGGTTTTCTGATTTAATGTATAAATTATATTTCTGTCTTCTGACATTAACTTAATATGTATAAATTAAAAAACTATATAATTTCTAATAATAATTGATAATTGTTTTTTTTTTATATCAGTATTACTAAGGTAACGGATAAATCTATAAAAAAAAAAAGTTAGGTGTATTTAATTCACCGCTAAATGTGTAGATCATGAAAAATTTTAAAGTTTAAAAACTTTACATTGAATTAAGATATCGTGATATATATTTTTTTTTTTAATAAATAAAAAGTATTTAAAAATATAAATTTATTTAGTTTACATTCAACGGAATTTAATAAAAGATAAATCCATGGGCATTTAATTTTCATGACTGCCAAAACCGTGTAGGATCAACAAATTATTATAAAATGATTCTTTATAGTCATTATTTTTTTTTATTAAGTATATTATAGATACTATTATGAATCATTATGGTAAATGTTTACATTTATTAATCACTCAATATTCAACAACTCTAACATCTATCAGATTGTATTTGTGTAACTAAAGCATAGACCAAACAGATAAGATAGACCATAGGATAACTGTCACTGTTTTGCAGGATTACAATTGTATTACTTGCATACTATATTATGCATTTATTCTCATACCTCATTTACGTATGTAAATCAACGATATTGGCCTTCAGTGTTATTACAATTATTTTATATGTTTTTATTTATAATAGTTTTACAATAATAAAAACTAAAAGGAGGGAACCCAAGTCGAGTTGTTTCGTATTCATATATCAAGTATAACTAATACCGTATCTACTTGAATCTCCTTACATGGAAATACGTAATCATTCAGTTAAATTATATGACATGAGTATAAACTAAAGAGATTTAACTAATACATAGTGCAAGCAATGGTTATGTACTTTGCGCTTAATACATAATATACTAAATACGTGCACAATAGCTGTGTTTGTAGAGACGAGAGAAATGAAAACCGCGTGTAAATAGAATAGAAACCACTTCATCGACGGCGATTATCTAATCTAATTCATCATTCCGGCTACATAGCAACTACGGTGATTTCCGGTAGCTTAAATCGACGCGATCCATTCGTGTAAAATATACGGATTTAATTTTTATCCACTCACATTCGGAAATAGAGACATGCGAATATATTCGTGTGTATGAGATCTAATAGTAATATGAGTATTAGTAATAAGTCTTAAGTGTACTTGTACACTAAAACTTACTTATTTAAAGACTCTTAGAAATCACCTAAAAGAAAAAATTTAAAGATGTATTTTATTTAAATATGAAATAAATACCTAATATAACTTAACCTAACGTAATATTACTATGATTAACAATTATATTTTAAATCATTAAATTTTACATTTATTATCATTATTTTGAATAATATATAAAATGTTATTATTATTAAAACCTTAGACAACAGTATGTCATAGGTTACTCACCTCATAGGAACTCTATAACATTATAACCAGGGTGTTATTTAAAAAAAAAAATCGACAATATAAAGTCTTTAATAGTTAATTGATCATTGTTAGGTACCTACTTAAGACTTCTTTATATAATTTTTTTAATAACATTTATTGTTTCATTTTTAAATATAGGTTGTTTTATTAGTCGTTACTTATAATGATTGCTCCATTTAATGTTTCTTTGATTTAAAATTTTATATTTAATTATGTTAAGTTAAAAATTATATTTCTGATATGTGTAATATACTAACACAACAAATTTTAATTACCCCTGAAGCTATTAAATAGTTGACAGATATATGAAAACAATTAAAAATAAACTTTATCTTAACATTTTTTTTTATTTTGTAAAAAATAAGTCCATTTATATTGTATGTATATATATATATATAATACTGGTTCTATAAACTATCTTATTGATAATTTTTAGTAGTGCTATCAATCAATTAATATTTTTTAGGTTTCAGTTTTTATTTTAAATGGACTAATAAATAATTTATGATCAATTCATTATTACAATATGCTTAATAAGTGAATGAAGATTTTATAAAGCATGAAAAAAGGTCTACCAAAAGTCACATGGTTGTATCAAAATTTAGATAAATAGATTGTTTTTTTTTTTTTTTTGATTTATCATTAACCACTATTTATAATTACAGATATAAATTTTGAAAAAAATTGCATATATGTCATTAATAATTTTTATAAAATAATAATATTAAATAATAAGGTTAATATGGATCATCATTGCTTGAATATATATTGAAATAATGTTTTATTTTATTGTTAATTGACTTCATAAATATATATACTATATACATTATACATAATATGCCATTGACATTAATATAAAAAATAGAGAGTACATTGAATTTTCAGTACTTAAAATTCCTTTATTGTCAAATAAAGAACTATTGAATTATATTACTTCATGAAAATAAATATATACATAAAACAATTGCAGCATGTTATATATATGTGTATACGTTGTAAAGTCACTTACATAATACTATAATAGCTATAAATAGTCCATTACTTGTTTTATAACATGTAATATTATAATACACCAACCGTTGAATGTAGGTAACCAATTAAATCAGTAATGGTGTCTATATAGCATAAAAACCGCTAGTGTACAGCTATTTATAAAATTATAATATCATAATATCGAGACAATATCGAACGGGGAACGGTTTATTTTATTGGTAAAAAGTTATTATTTTTAACACGTTTTATAAAACTATAAAAACAGTTTTTTGTAATTTATTTTTTATCTTTTTTTAATGGGTTTATAGATTTTTAATTTTTTTTTTAATTCAACCTTTTATAACTTTTTGTTTTAAGTAAAATAACTGAAAATGTCTACATAAATAACAAAAAGTGATTATTAATCAATCGATTTATCAGTTTTTATGGTTTCTCCTATAATTGTATGATAATAAAATAATAATTTGAAGATTTGTCGAACTCAGTCATTCAATATTATACCATGATATTGTAAAGTATCCATTGACATTTCGGTTGTTTAGTTTAGATACTTTGTTAGTTAAGTGACTTATATATGATGATTGATGGGGTGTTAGATAAATAGAAAAAATTTAATTAAATTAAAGTTAATATTATCATTATAATTATATACCTATAGATACGATGACAAAAAAAAAAAAAAAAAAATACATTTTAAAACACTTTACTCTTCTATCATAAAAAACTACTTGAGTATATCATTTTATTAATTTTGTTCATTATATATTTTCATTTATTAAACTATTTTTTTTTTATCTTATTAATTTATTATAAACTACAAAAACTTACTATTTTAAATTATAATGCCAATACAACTATGCCAATTTATGAAATGTGTTTCTTTATAACGTAAATATTTTAAAACTCATTATGTTGAAAATATAAGAAATATTCTAATATAAAAAATAATACTTTAAGTACAAATATTTATTATTTTATTGCCTACATATTTAATTTAATAACATTTGAAATTTTATATTTTAAAATATTGTAAAAAAAAAGTAAAACTACATTTACCGTTTTTTAACTCTAAGTTTGTGGATTGTTATATGATATAATGTGAGTCACTATCACTGATAAAACACAACGTATATTACCTATTTGGCAATATATTATATTATTATACCTACTCATATTATTATGTTTAATATGGTATTAGAAAAAAAAAAAAAAAAACGGAAACCAAACTGTGTGTCTGAATTGCCTACCCATGACGCCGTTTGATAAAATAATTTCTGTTATTATAACGTGCATCACTACTATTATTACTATTGAAATATCATAGGTGTTTATATACTTGTAATATACCGTAACAACGACCCGATAGTGTCACCTACTTCTAAACTTAAAACATTTGGAAAAATCAAATGTGTCATTGAACTGTTGGAATTAAAATTATTATGTATATTATAGTAGTGTAATATTACTGACAGACGTTAGTTATCCTACAACGCGACAAAGTTACACGTCCCATTACACGTTACACTATAAAACAAAAAAAATCTAAACCTTTAAATCCTCACTCACTCTTCTCCCCAATTTTACTTCATAGTCGAACGTCAAACTAGACTTTGATCCCTATCCACAATACGATATAAACTATAAACTATATTGTGGCTTTTCAATGATATAATATATATCTAATATATTATTATAAATATAATCGTCACTCGTCATTATTTTATAATAAAGTTTATATCGTTTTTGCATTATTGCAGGATGTGCCGTTCATAAATCCGGCAAACGTGGTGTTCGTGTACATGTTGGTTCGGGAGCTGGTGGACGAACGCGTGGCCACGGAACCGGAACTGCAAGCTGTAGTGCTCACATGCTTGTACTTGGCGTACTCGTACATGGGCAACGAAATATCGTATCCGCTGAAACCATTCCTGGTCGAGGATAGTCGGGACGCATTCTGGGACCGGTGCCTGGGCATCGTCCGTACCATGTCGGCCAAGATGTTGCGCATCAACGCCGAGCCCGCGTACTTCACGGAGATCTTCAGCGAACTGAAAGCCTGCGGCACGCTCAACGCGGTGTTGCAGTCGGCGTAATGATAGCGCCGCCATCGCCGTTCACAATAACCACCGCGAAATATGCAGTACAAACCGTGTCATCGTTGCCTTCACAGTTAGCAGCAGTTCTAACACCTGTCATTTGCAACGGTAACGCGCATCGCCATTAATATTGTCATAAAATTACATATTGTCGATCGTCCAATCCACGATGATAAAAATGTTTATAGAACACATGTTATGTGTACTGGAACACGTCTTCCTACAGTGTCTACCGCGTTAAATAAAATATCATTGTAATTATTATCATTATTATTATTACTATTATTATTATATGAAGCCGCAAAATCCTCCTCTCACCGTCGCCATTTGATGGCCATTACCCTCTGCGAAACGACACCATGTACAAGGTTTGTTTCAATACGAAATTTGGGACGTGGGGACTAGTTTCAAATTGATCTATGATTGATTTACCGAGCATGCGCTAATCTGACTCGAGATTCTGTTGAAATGCGTTTCGAACTGTAGTGTCCCTAATTTCAAGTTTCGATCTAAATCCACGGTTTCAAAAAAAAAGTACATAAATATGTCATTAACTTTATGATTCATGTCGTGTTCACCAACCACTCTAAATTTCAACAATAAGCCAAATTCATCTCTTCTCGTTGGAACGGTGGGATGTGTCCAGTTGAATTAACACTTGCATTGTTACTGACCCACTTGTTTATTTTATCATGTCTGAGATAATTTTTATTGACAGAAACCAATCGTAATAACTAATGTAATAATGTGTTGAAACATCCGTCTGACAGCTTAAGTTTGAATTTTTTCAAGCGTGTTGAAACAGCAAAATTCTGTTACGCATGCTACCTCCGCTGTAGTTTAATGATGGTTTATCTACGATGTTAGAACAATTCCGTAATGTACTGTCGGTTAATATATTATCATAAACCAGCTATTTAATGTATCGATGTAAAAATATATTTAAATCAACAAAATTATACAATTTTAGTATCATGCCGTCAATAATAAATGCGTATTAAATTCAAGAAGTTTGTTTAGAGAGTATATCGTTTGATTATGATATATTATCACGATATTGTATATTAATGAACGAAAATATTTTGATTCTGCTTAAGCGGAGTTTGCGTAGTACATACAATATTACGATGAAACACCGTTAGCCGTAAACATTATTTATTATTGTAATGTACTCATGCGCAAGGTATAACGTTTGCGCAATCCCGTCCACCCACCAACACCCATCACGTCCGTCCACGTTCTCAAATCGATAAATCCCTCTGTCTGGGGTGCGCTTACCCACCGCAAATTGTCCTGTATATATTATATTATGCGAGTGGAGCGGAAGTTTTTTCCTCTCGTGCCATTTTTATCGTACCATTAATTTACCAATATTTTGAAATGCGCATAATCATATTTCTCTCCATATATACCTCATCGGTGACGGTAAAAATTCAGTGACAATCTTCAAAAATAAATTTAGGTTATTTTGCCATAATCGTGGGCATGATTTTAGACAGCATTTGGAACTATTTCGCAGGCCTCCGGGATTTAAATCTAATCTCTTTGACAAAAAAGATGGGACTGAAAGCATGATATATAGGGTCGGTCACGTGTGCCATGTCAGGTTTTTTCATGGCGGTGCATGAACATTCAGAATAATAATTATACAGAAAAACTAATCTGTCGTTTCGCTTTTAAGTTTCCGCTATTATGCAGCGCCAACTAATAAAATCTATATATTACGTACGACTTGGCTTATATTTTTGAAAACTGATAAAAATATAAAATTAGCTATCTGCGTATAATACAAACACATATATGTAGTCCAACCTCTATTTTAACATGTGAAATATAAAAAAAAACTCAAATAATCATTTAGAACTTCGCCCTCCCCCTAGTCCTCTTTTTAACAATAGTGTGACCAATTGTTCAGAATGAGTGCGTTGTGGATTTTTTTACAGGCATTAAATGCGTATCTTAGATTAAAACATATAAATTATACATTATATTAAACGTATACACTATAGTCGTTGTATACCTATGCGTTTTTCATATAGTAATAACACATTAACAATATTACGTTCATGGGGATTGAACTTGCAAAACGATTGATGTGTATATAATTTATGTATATCTAATGGTTTTTCTTTTAATCAATATTTTATTTTTTTTTATCGAAAGACATATTATACTGAATAAACTAGAAATAATCAAAATAAACAACAATGTATAGAGTAATTGATGATATTTCGAAGAAACCATTGAGTAGTTTTATATTTATTATAATTATGTATTTTAGATATCTTAATTTTTTCAGTTTTTAATCCCTCGCCGTCATCCATCACGTCTGACTATCGAATTCTTTGGCAATAATTTACAATATTTTTTTCTATCGAGGTCGTGTAAATATAATAATATTCGATATTGATAAAAAAAAAAAAAACATTATTATTGTTCGTCGTTTAACAGTGATAACCCTCCCCCTCATACAATAATCGCACGCACAACAGAAGAAAAGCATTTTACTTTTTCAATTTGAATACATTATATAATATAATAACGTAACATTGAATAAAATTATACATTTTCGAGGCGATTTACTATTTATTTTGTGGTGACCCAAACGCGTGTACGTGTGTACTGGTGAGAAGGGGCACGTGGTACACAAATAGCAAGGCTGCTCCTCTCCACATAGTCGTACTTACTCGTCGTTTGGACAACCGTAAAGCACGGGTTCAAAATTCCTCCATTTTTAAATAAAAGACAAAAATATTGTATATGGTAATTAATGTTTGTTTTAATTTAATTTTGTTATAACATTACAAATATTATAAATATTATATTATAGGTAGACATAAAACGATGTTGTTTTAATTTATAAGTGTATCGAATTAAATTTGAGAAGCCGTACGATGCAATATAATTATTACGGCGCCATAATTTAATAAAATTATATAGGCAAATTAAAAGCAATTTTTTTTTTTAATTCGACTATCGTTAAAATATCATTTCCATCATATTATACAATTTCAGTATTCCATACAAAACATTCCATTTATTATACATAATAAATATTAATATAAGTAGACAACACAATATTATGATGTAAACGCGTTCCAAACGCATTGCATATATTTACATAATTAATAACTAAATTAATCTTTTTGACATTGTTATTAGGTACTTATTATTATTATTATGTTGTACGTTTTCCCTTCAGAAGACTGAAATTAATGAAATATTTTTTTCATATTTTTACCCCTACTTTTTTAAAGTCCTTTTCAATATTAAATATTATATTTTATTTAAGTATAATAAACATTAATAGATTCTTATTATTTTTAATGATAAATAAATTATGTCGTATTATAAGTATAAAGAAAAAATATTAAAATAAAAAGCAAAACAAAAAAAATAATTTAACATAATTATTTTTAAGGCTGGGAAGATGCAATTCCATAGGATTTAAGTATACATTATACATCACATTATTGTTATCTAATAATCGCACATAAATTATGTGCAATATTGAAAATACAATAATTTATATAATAATATTATAACATATTATAATATACTTTTTCTTAACACGTTAAGTTCTTATATACCTAATATTAAGCATGTACCAGTGATGATAATTAAATCATTACCGTGACAAATGTGGCCATTTTATAATCCAACTAAAAAATCCTCTTCCCGGGCGACCGCATTGCCACCTTCCACAAGACAGTGTGGAGGGTATGCGAAAAAATGTGGTCAATAAGCACTCGTGGTCGAGGATAAAATGTAGTTTGTAGACTTTTTGTAGTTTTTGTTTATTTTTTACTTTTCTTTCTGTTTATTTGTTCAGTTCGTTTTTATTTCTTTATTAGACATAACATTATTATTATGATTAATATTACGTGGTCGCGCGTGTATAGTATATTTGTATTATTACACGTCGACCGAAAATACGAGTGGGGTCACTAGTCCTCGTGATCGCGATTTTGATTGTAGTTTCTCGTTCGAGAAACCGTCCAAATCCGACACGACATTTAGTTTATAAGAATATTAGAACTTAAGTATTTATTTATATATAATATATTTGTATTAAATGATAGGTATATTTAAGATTTAATGTCGTAATCGTTTTAATAAGATGTTCGTCATTTTATTGTTTTCCCGCTATTATTAAAATTTTCTAGGAGTTTCAATAGGTGTTTTTAGTATTATTTTTATCAATTTATGGTTTTCTAATAGCAAGACTCTTGGTTAGAATACATTATTATATTTACCTCTATCAGTACAACCCGAAAACGACAGAAACCAACAATGTAAAAAATATTAAAACCAATATTTCTATATTATGTTATTATGATATTATGGCCGAAGGCCACACCGATTTATTAATAATTTATCTTTATGTCACACATACAAATTAAATTTATAATATATTTATTATTTCTACGATTTAATCGAACATCTTTAAACCGTTTATGTTTTGTACATATATATATATATGTATAATTATTATAATTATATTGATATTATGTATTTATGTGTAATAATCATTAAGGCATTTACTATTAATTGGGCGAAAAATGGCTGTTCTGAGAATGGAAAACGAGAGCCAGACACAATCGAACGTTTATATTATTATATTTGGATACCTTCTTCCAATCTAATCTCACCGGATATTATATTTATTTAATATAACACAATGCAATGTACTTATTTACGTTCAGTATTAATATTTGTGATACCCAGATGCCCAACGACTTCATTTTTAATGCCAATATTGTATCACAATATCAAATTATGTACTCCTACTAACAAATAAAAACAAAAATGTCCATGTTATAAAATTAATATAAAAAAATAAAACGGAGTATATTATCAATACCACAAATGTTGGTTTTATGACTTAAAGAGATTTTTTGATTTTTCTCAAGTACTTTAAGCTATATGTTTATTTCTCAATTGAAATAAAGCATTCATCAGAATAAAATTTAATTTTTTGACTTTGGTAAGATTCAATGCAGACATTTTCGATGAAACTGAATTCGATTCATCATATTATTTTTCAATATCGTTGACCATCACTTATTTATCACTTATTATATAGTCACTGACCATTGTATTATTATAAATATTGTGTGGTGTCCATGATTCAGAATGATCATTTTTCACCGCTGTTTTCTCGTTTTCTCGTTTTATTTGTGTTAAATGTAATTTTTCATTTTGTTTATGTTGTTGTTTTTTTAAATGAAAAAAACATAAGAGGCAAGCTTCAAATGATCTCATGTTTTAGCTTTTCATGACGACCACGTTGAAAAATGTCGTCGTTTAGTTTTTATCCCTGGGATAATCCAATAACGATTTCCCTCTCTCGCGGCGTGTATACTTAAACAATAATATTACTTCATAAACTTTGTAACTTAAATATTATTATTATTATTATTATTATTATTATTATTATCATCACTTCTATTATTATTATTGTTATTATTAATATTATTACTATTATTATTATTATTATTACTATTATTGTTATTATTACGTTATGTTAATGGTATAATGGCAATATTGTTATATAATTTAAACACTAGCTAAAGCTAGACTTTACCTGAATGTGTGCAATCAAATATTATTAATAATAATAATAACAATAATAATAATCAGTTTTGTTTTATGTAGTAAAATATAAACCTAATTTCTTTTCACCGATCAAAAAACAAATCATATTATACAGTATACATTTATAATAATAAATAATACTTATATGTAATATGTATATTATAATTTATAATAAACATAATTAAATGCGTATGTTCCACGATTTTATTAAATACTTTGTTTAATTTTAATATGAACTTGAAAATATACGTATTCGTTTGTGTATTTATATTTGTGTCTATATACTATAGTGATTAAAATGTTTTGTGTCTCGATGTATATGAAATATTTGTTGGTAGGCTTATATTATTAATTATTATAATTAAGTATGTATAATTGTTTATTTGTAATTCTTGTCATTTTATAATGTTTTTTAAAAAATTTTCTTTTAAATTTTTTTTTTTTTTTTTGTTAATTATTAATATTTAATAGGTGTGTTATCAATAAGTAAATAATATTTTTTTTTTTTTTGTATTTTGAACAAAATGATGAAAGAAATTAACTATTGTGTACTATTCATTATTTAATTTTTATTTTCAATCATCACAATAATATATACAATATACATATTATATTATAACATAAATCATAATATTATAATACAGCTTTATATATTTGACAACCCTTGAGTTAAAGGAATTCTGAGAAAATATCAAAATTGTTTTAAAACGTGCATAATATATTATTTCTAAAACGAAATAATACAAATTATAAATGTTTTATATAATATATATATATATATATATGGCTTATATATGTATGATATATAATAAAATTTTCTGTAGTTTAACCATAATTTCAAATTGCAATTGATTCGTACTTATCGTAGATGTCAGATGAATATTGCAGTGCTATTTTAAAATTAATTTAAGTATGAGTTTTCACCTAGCAACCACACGGAGCACATGATATATTTATGTTTTATAGATTGTGCTATTTAGTCTGTATACAATACACCGTGTATATAGTCACAGGCCGTTGAGCATTATATTTTATTTTTTGATAAGGAACACAAAATAATATAGACTTATATCATTACTGTATCACCGAAATAATTTCAATAGTCGTAGAATACTATGATCATAGCCCATAGGATTAAAATGTGACGACGTGTCATATTATTAAGTAATTCCATTATCTAACTTTACTTATAATTTATAATATGGCCTAAAGACTAATATAGTAAGGATTTCAAGAACTTTTTAAGAACATTGTTAATCTATAAATTTTAAATCATATTCTATAAAAGTTGTAAATTATAAAATATCATGATTGAAATTTTTGCAACGGTGCAATATTACGAAATAATTATATGTTAAACTAGGTAAAACAAATTAAATCCATAAAAAACAAGTTTTATATTTTTTTTAAATATAAGTTTCAACGATTTAAGAATCAAAATAAAAAAAGCTTATCAAGTCGGTACCAGTCTGTTGTGCAGTAGATGTCGAATGTGTTGCTGTAATGGATATTACCTATGTTAAATTTGAATTCAGCATACAAATAAATAAATAATACATTCTTTCAAAACGCTTTTAATTCTAGAATGTTTGTGTGATTATCTCAATTATTTTTATATCTCTAGAGTAAAAACTAGATCCAATTTACTGCACCAAAACCACTCTTAAAGTTGAAAATCAAAACATTGTATAGACTACCTACTTATCGTGTACCCTAACTTAACGGCGTGTCATACGCAATTATCTCTTACACACAAACGGTAAATAATAAATATTTAGATGCAATAAGTAATATATAGTGTAATAATAACATATGCCCATAATAATACAATCATTATGAATTGTGACACACATATAACATATTAGTTGTACATCGCATAATATACCTGCACCGCTGGCTGAGGGTGAAATCGGTTCAAGGCGAATTCGCCAAATTGTTGTTGGATTGTTGCTCGGATGCTCATAGTACATACCTAATACGTAGTACGATGTATGACCATTGTATTATGTGGTCTCATCAGTATTTCGATATCAATAATCGCTTACGTAAATTATAAATCTGCGAAAATAATGACTCGTAAAGAAGAATATAATATTATAATATACGTGCCACAAAGATTATGTGCCTCGTCGTCGGCAGCATATAATAGGTACGACTGGCAACATTATGTTATAATACATATATGTATTATCGTAATATATAATAGCGCGTATACAATGTGTTGCGTATTACGCCATTTGTAAATAATTATAGCGTTAATGGACTCAATGCCGTGGATGGTATGACAATGACAAGTAGCATAAAGACAATACACGCCGCATTTGCAATACTATGCCCATGCGTATGAGTATGTCATATTATTAACTACTAGTTATAATATATAAACAGGATGTATCAACATTCATCAATCCGTCTGTTTGTCCTCGATTGTAATTTTTTCGAAGGCTTATCCAAAATACTATATTATTATGTATTATAGATACTTAATAGTTAAATTAGTGCATAAGGTTTTTGGCTGATATTTTGAAAGCTATACTGTGCATTGTATTTACCAATTGTAAATACAATTTTCTTTTAGACAGATACACATATAGGCGTTCAAAAACGTTGCTTAAGTGTGTAATATGTGTAGCTTTTTATTTATCTATACACCACCCCTAAATCCCTACAGTGGATTAATATTACAGCAGTGCGTTCGTGTAAAAAATATCTTTTTTATAAATGCTTTTTTGAAATGATGTGAAAAACAATGTTCGAGTACGCAATGTGACACAATAATAAAACATAACAGTTTGTACCTAAATCCTACGAATTTATTAGCGAAACAATCATAGACGGGGCTTGTGAGGAGCTAAGCCCCCTAAATTTTCGATTAGTGTTCCCAAATGTACATCGTAGTTATGTAGGTACCTAATATTTTGTATCATCATTCATAAACATACTATTTAAAGGGCGTAACAACACTAGATATTATTTTTTTGTATTTGTAGTAATATTGCAATATTATGCAATACATCAATACATTTTAGTTTATTTGTTCATAAATGTATTGAAATATAATTAGATGCCACAAGATGGCTGGTCTTTATTTTTAAAATGTATTTATTTATTTTTACAAACCATATGCAAGATTATTTCTAAGCAAATAGGAAGTTATTAATAATTATTTTCATTAAGTAATCTAGAGCTTGAGCCCCTTCAACTAAATGTATCAATATCCGCCTATGAAAACAATACTGTTCAGCTACACACAGACATGCGTATTACCCATCAATTATATATAACCACATTAACTTGTATTATAAACAAATTCATGAATTTTGTGCATAAATTATACATGATTAATAAATACTATAAACGATTTGAAAAAACGAAACTTCAATTTTCGAAGTAATGTTATTCATTAACGTAGTTTATTAAGCGACTAAAATTGTATATAGTACCAAATGGCAAATATTACGTGTGAAATACAAAATTGAATAATGTGTAATGGCCTTACTGTTTTTTTACAAATTGTTTTTCATTTTTTTCTTGACTGTTTGATTCATACATATTAATACTTCTGACATAATTTTAAAAATATTTTTTCTGCGTAATATATAATTGAGAAAAATTCAAAATTGGGCAAAAAGCGAACTGCTCACGATACTTGGAAAAAATGTCATACTTCAGCTTTTGTTCGAATAAACGGATAACCTAGTTATAAACAATCTCGTTATACTATTATTATGATAAAATAAATATATTGGTCTCTAGGCTTATTAATTTAAGGTACATAAAAATTACCGAACAAAGTAAAGACTTTAACGACCGAAATATTATATTATAGAGATATAGTCAATTTTAATTAACTTACAAAATGGGTGTAAAAAGTTTTTGACCAACTTAAAAATTAAATCAAGTATAACTTATACATTCAAAGGAGGATTTAACAATTTGCCACCCCTATTCCAAAAAAAAAAAATTTACTGCTCTTATTTAAAAAAAAATCATCTCTGTACAACAAAATTTCCTTACATGATAAAATTTTCTATATGTATTATGCAATTATTTTTTTCATTTAACTAAAGTTCAATAAAAAACTTTTTGATTCAAATATAGTATTTTCTCTTTATTCTTATTATACAAGAAAAAAATAATAAATGTATTAAATAACTATTTGGTTATATAAGTAATTTTAACGTTAATTATTTATTTTGAAATTGAAAAATTTAAGAAAAAAATTAAGTATTTTTCTATAGGTAGGTATAAGAACAAAATAATTATTATATACCATTTTACTGCGTATAAAAAGCCGCTCTCCATAAATTTGCCGCCCTATGCGGCTGCAAGTTCGCAGTGTCTTAAATCCGCCCCTGTGTACATTTGTTATATATATAGGTCGTAGGTATACAATATAATGTCGGTGAAATGAACAAATTCATTGAATGATTTAAAAACCAAAACGCTCAGTAAGAATAAACCTTTATAACTTTTAACCCTTCCCTCTTTGTATCATACAAATTTTTTCGCTACACCATGTTCTCCATTTATAAAATTGCAAGCTTTGAAATAAATTCTAGACCTAATATTAATTCAAATATTAGAGTTTAACCAAAAATATTCACTTATGGTACGTAAAGTTTTTCATCACCTCTATCTTCGATGTATAGAATGTATCAAAATTTATTATTTTTATTTGAATTATATAGAAGTTTTTTGTGAGACTATGAGTTCGGTTCAATATATGGAATTATTCGAAAAATAAAAAAAAGTCGATTTTATTTAATAAGAATTAAGTGAATTAAGTATACAAAATGACACCACATTTTATTTACATTGGACATAAAATTCACTTGAAAATATAAACATTAAACTCTCCGAAAATATATTTTCGAGGGGTTGAAAACTTAATGCGAACGCATTATATGACGAGGACTTTATTTGTCCATTAAAATAACTACACGTGTATACATCTCACATACCATCCCCCAAATGGGGTAGATATTTCTGATGTATTTTAGTACGTGTAAACCGCGAAGAGTAATAGCATCTATAACAATAGTATTATAAGAGTATGTATGTTTTGTTTTCGAACACCCTTATTTCACCCTTCCGATGAAACCTTGAAAGAGCCGTATTGAAAGGGTAGTATATTATTATAGTAAGTTAGAACATCATACATAAGTCATACAATATAAAGCATATTACTTATAGGTACCATATAAAATAAATCTTTTAGCGACTTTATGGGTTGTGAAAATAATGGGTAATCACCATTGTTCTTCTATTCGTTTAGATATCATGATTTTTTTTTTTTTATCATGAATCAACGTTTATCTGTAAATATTTCAAATCACTTTAATTTCAGTTTTTTATGATTGTCATTTATCTTATACTTGTACTTAAATAATAATAAACATTATAAACGAATAAATAATATTTCGTCTGATAAGTTATTTTACTGTACTTATGCTCTTGGAATATTTTATACGTGAAAAATTAATTATTTTTATCTTACATTAAACGATGAAATCCTTCAGTAAAATAACAATAGGTACTACACAACGTAAGTTTTTAACTTAAAATGGAATAAAATTAGTATAAATCACGATAATATGTTATTTTATATTTTTAATCATTAAATTTAGTGTACTTAGTTTAGTCTTTAAGTATAATTAAAATTTCTAAAAATTTAAATTTCTTAGTTAATTTACTATATCAAAAATAAAAAGAGTTTCAATGAGTCTTCTTGATAAATTACCTCGTATAACATTGTATCATCGATTTCAGTATGTTAACTAAAATCAAAATAAAAAATCCAATTTAATATTTTTCTGGTATTAATAAATAACTATTAATACAAACCGTTTACATTTATGGCCATGTAATAATATTATATTGATGTAGTAAGGTCCAGTGATTTTAATAAATTGTCGGCGTCTATTCATCAAATTATCTATTGAATCCAGAATCATCGTATTGTATGTAACTTTTGAAATTGTATCATTATTTATTATTGTACACAGTATTCAATTTAACAGCAACAAATTATTCCAAAATTTATTTCATATTCCATCTAGGTTTGTTATTGATGTATAATATCCTATATATCGTAAGTTTGAACTCTTGAGCAGTAAGTATAGATTTTGTTTTACATAACTATATTGTCGATAGTTAGTACCATTTATTATAAATATATCAATTAATTATCTTAATTAATAAACACTAGATATAGATAAACTCAAGAAATAAAATAGATTATATATAATAGGGATACACGCGTAGTCTAAGAGAGTTGATTTTATCAAAGACGATGTATCTATTTAGGGGATAATAGATGCCAAATCTTTGGTAAAAATAACACTCAAAAACAGTAGGTGAATAAATATTTTTTTTATTCAAATCAAATACAAATAGGTGTTACGTTATGCATGGGTCAACGTAGCCATTTTATATAAAGCACACGTCGTATCGATTCAATTTGTCTTAGAAGAGAAGGTGAGAAGGAAGTGATTATATAAAATATATAAATGTGTGTTTTATAAAAATATTTTCTTATTTTCATACAAACCTTTGTTTATACTACAGATAAAAGGCAAACGGTTCTTAGTGCTCGTTTTATAACACAACTCTCTCAATATAAATGAATACATAATCGAATAGAAATTGAATCGAAACGGCGTTTCTATATGGTAAAAACCATATTTTAGGTAACAACGTTGAACAAAAAAGTTAGAAAACCTGCAGATGATGTTTACCGTAATTATGTCGAGCATGCTCCGTTCGGTCATCGTGGTCAACGGCAGTGGCATTGTACACAGCATCGTCAGCGGTATAGTAATCGTACGGCAGTAGACTTCCGTGCGGAGTACTGAATGTGGACCGTGGTCGCAACGACGCCATGACCAGGAAGACCGAAACCTGCACCGCAATCGACGAAGTCATCATGGAACCGCGGCCAATTGATTGTCGTGCTTAGCAGGTGGAATCCCAAGGATCAATGGTTAGGTTACTTGAATGGTTTGGGTCCCTGGATCGACGAAGATGATGATAGTGGTAGGTAAACGCGCCGGTTTACCTTTAAGATGAGTTCGAGATTTCTTGTCCAACTTTGTACGCGGGCGAGGTGTGTCGACGGTTTGTCATTAAAAAAATAAAAAACAAACACGATCTGTAATGAAACGCCTATATTATTATTATTGTTATTGCCATCGTCGTCATTTATATACCTACTTCCCCCACTTCTACCTATTACTCTTTCTCCTCGTTGTCGTTATCCTTTTCCGTTATCGCGGTGAAAAAATAATAATACAATTTACAAATATGTCCTTTCCTGTTTGTTTTCATTAATCGCTCGTGCCAACACCACAACAACGTGTTATTTATTGTCGTATGCCAACCTCTAATAATATATGCGACATGCATAATATTATCAGCAGAAATACATATAATGTACATAATATATTATGTATAGGCGTATTATGTATACAGTGTGATTCGTTTGTCGCTTATACCGTACTTGTCCTGTCGTCTTACTAGATTTTCGCGTTTGTCAAACAATGTTTATTTACACTGATGGACTGACTCAATTCAAATAAATATCATTACATACAATTATGAACATTATACCATGCTTAGATATTATATCTAAGTTCATTTATCGTCTAAGACCCAAATTATATATATATATATATATATTTTTAATCAATTATTACATATAATAGTCTAAGTAAATTTTCTAAGATTTAATTTGCTTAAAACCTTATTTATGGGAAAGAATTGTTCCTAAAATCTAACCCTTGAATCCAAGCATGCCTATACATTTAACAGTCCCAAAATATCCAACTTTTTATCCTGATTTAATAGTAATATAGCTTTTTATACGAATAACATTATATGATCTCAATTTTGTCTATATGTATACACATCACCAACATATGATTTTTCAAATGGTCCTGGTAGTTTTACAGTAATTTAAGTTATAATAAAATGATGGGTATGAAATGGCAAGATCTCCGTGGGATTGAATGACACGCATTAATTTTTTTTCAAATTCCAAGTTCTTGTAAATAATTCAAATACTTATATGATACAAGATGACAATATATTTATAGAACCTACCTCTATATTTAAGAAAATGATTATGATTGATATTTTCAATTCGTTTTTTTTTCAATTGCATGAAATTAAAACAATGTAATAAAATGTTAAATTATTGTTAACTGTATAAACTGTATACAATCGTAAAAATTGTAGTTTTTCTGTAAACAAACGAGAATTAACCGAGTCACAACTACGAGCAATCGTAACGTCAAAAAAAAAAAGCATCGCCCTGTATATACAATATTGCGATTAATCGTGTCGTGGTATCAAAATATGTGTGCCGAACGTTGGGAAACGTAACGCATACATCGACCCAATTAATTTGTCAACACGCGGCCTACGCTGAACCAACATTGCATAATAGATGAGCGCAAAATGCGTTTTCGATAATACGAATCGTCACAACAATAATATTATACTCGTACACACGGACACACGGCGCAATTTGACCCGGTGCAAGACCGAGGACGCGACGACGCGTGTCCCTGCGCACGGGTGACCTGCGTGATCGGTACAGACATTTTTAGTGGTCTTTATCGCCAACGGCTAGAACTGCTGTGTAGAGTAGGTCACGGATGATGTTTCAAATGTGTACAATATATATATATATAATATACGTAGGTACCATGTTTTCGCGACATTCGAAGCCACTGTCGTTATTTTCATTGAACGACATTACGTACCTATATTTAAATATATTATTATGTAGGTGCTTATTATTTTAAGTAGAAAGGTCGTGTATCACATACATAATGTGTGTATATTGGTTTTAAAAGTTTCAAGTACACGCGTTCGAAAAACACGGAAATTCAATTTGCATAATCCATATACCTAGTTGACGAACGTGAGTTTTTTAAAACAAGTAGGTACCTACTGAATATATATACTCACTTATATATTCAAAGATCTATATAGAACATTTGTTTCTTCGTGTCCTGGTCCCTATTTTTTCCCCGTTACTCCTCCTTCTAGGCGTCAATTGAGTTATTGACAATATAAGTTAATATTATACGTGCTATATAATCAAATAAAAATAATAAATATAACGAATAAGAATACAAATAATTATTAAATGAATCCAATAAGCAATATCAATCAACATAAAAATTTAAAATCAAGTGAAAAATAATTTCTATTAATTAGAAAATACGCTTGGATCTTAACGATTACTAAATAAAAATTATGTTATATTATATATATATATAATTTAAATTAAAATAATAATAATTTTGAACGAAAATTATTTTTTAAAAGACAAGTGCAAGCCAAAAGCGAAAGTTCTTCTAAATACGTCTCTGCTTATATTACCTATATATCATATAATATATGGATATTACGGTTGCGAGTGTTATGACACTGTGTTTACTCAGATAAAGATTAATAATGTTACATATTTAATATTGGCATTTGGCGTTTACAAGATCTCTCAACGTAGAGGGATAAATAAAATATGTTTTTATTGAATAAAGGGAAATACACAATCACGGTCTCACAGTTAACCATTATACGATTTAAATAAATAACCACAAATAAAAATTCATTTTATAAAATATAATATATAAAATTGTCTTATAACATAATATATTTCACGGTGTGGTGTAGTGACACGTTATATAAATAATATAAATATATAGGTAATCACTAATCAATAATGCACATAATAAGGCACAAGTTGTTGACTTTCTTGTCTGCCGCCGAAGACTGAAGAAGGCTGAAGAAGGGTTTCTACCACCAGAGTTAAAGCTAGTTTCGTAAGAACGCAGAGGTCTTAGATGAAACCGCAAGGGGTTTGACCATGCCGTTTCTTAAGTCAATGCATGCGTACCTATTGCATAGTTTGCGTACCAATCATTTAAGCAACACTTCTTAACACCGGATTCTGCAAGCTACAACTAAATTCTTAAAAGAGCTAAACAAGTGTTGTTTTTTTTTTACTTGTATTCACATGTTCAGAGAGTTATATTTTATTTGTGTAACCTTATTTTTTTCTAACAACTAATCGGTACATGCAATTGTAATTGTTATAAAAATAATAGATGTTTTTTTTACAATAAAATATAAACAATATTATAATATTATATACTTAGGCTCATCGTATTCGAAGCCAGAAGATAACATGGATAGGCTAATCAATAGACATGGGGCTACAATTTACTGTTTTTTTCATATATAAAAATGATAACAACGAGACACGTGAGAATATGAGATAACTGATAACAAATATAATATTACTATCTATTAATTCTATTACTTAAATCGTAAATCGTAATGCTTATAGCCCTAAATAATAAGTTCTTATAGAATATAGAACACATAGCAATAAAAATCTAAAATATTACTTATTATTATTGTTTTGCCATTCGTGTATTGAATTGTAGTCTAGCGCGAAAACAAGTACTACCAAGGTAGGTATTAAATATTTTTGTTACAAGTCTTGGTGTGAGCCGTGAAGGTATATTTATGAGTAGTTCATAGTAATAGTATGCTATAATTATAAAACTAGGTAAGCATAATCTATTTTTCAGAAAACGATCAATCTGTGCTCATAAGACAGTAATTTTAAAAATAAAATGCGTCTTAAGCGTCACCAAAAAGCCGAACGCAATATCAATTTCTATTGTGTCAGCTTTGGTTTTCGAAAACCATTTCAATTACTCGTCGATGGCACATTTTGCATGGCTTCAGCACAAGTAACTATAATTTTATTCTATAACATGGAAAATTTTTTGTTTTGCTCATGTTTCATTTGTAAATAAACTTATAGAACAGAGTACAATTACGTGAAGACATTCCAAAGTATTTGGGTGGTGATGTAAAATTTTTAACCACACAGTGTGTTGTACTTGAGACTGAAGCATTGGGTAAGAGTATGATGCAATTTAATATAATATTTTTAAGATAAAATAACTCTGTCTTGCAGGTGCTACTGTTCGACCAGCCATGCACATTGTTAAGAATTTTGGTATTCATAAATGTGGACATGAAAAGAAACCTATATCTGGAGCAAGTTGCCTGACATCAATGGTAAAAGATAATATGAAAACAAGGTAATAAATAATAATTGACATGACTTAAACTTTATTTCATTAAAACGTACTATTTTGTAGACCATAAACATAAAATGACTTAAAAAATCTTTTAATATGTACTGTAATATTATGAATTGTTATTATAAGATGTAGCAAACACAAAAAGTGTTTACTTTTTTTTCAAATAATTAATATTTATTAAGTACTAGACAAAATAAAAACAATAAAAATAACAACTTTTGAACTGTTTAATAACAAGATAGTGTTTCAGAAATATGCTAAGTTTGGTTTTTATTCATTTTTTTTTTTCTAACTTCCCTTATAAATCTTAGTTTAAAATAAATTTTAAAATACAAATTATCAAATTGACTTCAAAAATTTAATATAATTAAAATGTGCTATAAGAAATTTTATATCTGGAATCCTTGATGTATAAGCAAATTTATAGCATACTCTACTTCTATTATTTTATAGTAACTATTACATTCTAAAGAATCCAAGCCCTGGTATATAAATACATTTTATGAATAACCTATAATTATTTATCACTTTTGTGATAAATTGACTAAGAAATTTAAAATATATATATAGATGGTTCTTGTTAATTTTAATTCAACTAAATATTTATTTTTGAATATACTAGCAAACTATCCATATCAATAAAATTATCATTTATCTAATTATCTATCATGATTTATTATTTCTAAAAATAATGTAATATGTAAGGCTAGGACTTTTATGCAAAAGTATATTTTTTTTACAACTTTTAATTATTGCTTTTGTTAGTTATGTCCACAAATCATTTCATAATGAGATAAACAGTGATATTTTTATACTGCTTATTTTGGATAAAATGCAAATTATTGCATATTTTGAATAAGATTAATGTTATTGCATATTTCGAATATAAAAACGCAGAAATGTATGTTTTATGGTATATTTTGTTACTAGACAATTTTATTGTGTGACAGTATGTATTGATGCTGTTCAAAAATACCTATTATAAAGAACATATTAATGTCTAGAAATTTGTTGTTATGAAAATTTAAAATACCATGTAATTGTTTTGTGTAATACATTTGAATAGCATGAATAGTTAAGAATATTATTTTACTTACTTTAAAACATATTATTATTTTTTTTTTAAAGTATGTTTCATATTCTTTGGTGTTTATAATATAAATATATACATATTTTTGCATATTTTTAATCAACCAAATGCATATTTTACAATTTTTTATTGCATATAAATTCTAGTCCTACTTATCATTAATAATGGCAATGGGCTAAGTTACATAGTGTAAATCAGCAACGCTAAAATATGAATTAATATTAAAATAATTATTTATCAATAAAAATAAATTTCTTATATCATATATTCATATATAATATTTCTTTACTCAAGTTATTTATAAAAGTTAAATAATGAAAATAAAAAGATGACTTAGCGTAAAAACATTTATTTTTAATATTTTTGCTTGTATTATAAAAACTTATCAAAATCATATTTATCTTAAATAAATTGTAATATATAATCAGAATAAATACATAAATTTGTTTAATTCTTATATCAACTTAATATATTTATCTTAAAATATATTAAATTGTAATTATTATTTTATTAATAATCTATATTACATAAACAAAATACTTATTTATTGTAACATTTTATTTATAAAAACTAAAACTTTTAAGTATATGTATATTATAAATTATTTAATAACGATTAATTAAAAAACTATATTCTTACAGATATATTATTGCCACCCAGGACAAGGCACTTCAAAATGCCCTTTATGTTCTTCCTGCTGTTCCTGTTATGTATTTCAATGGTTTAAGTATCATTCTAAAAGCGCCTTCGCCCATCTCTATTGATCATGCCAATCAAAAGCGACTATCCAGGTATATTGTTGTACATCAAAATATATTTATGCATCTTTGTTTCAATGATTTTTTCTTTTGATTTCTAGATTTAATTTAACTGAATATGAAACCAATGTTTTGACAAGTATGAAAAGTTCAATAACAACAGAGTTAAGCAGTAGTGAAGAATTAAAAGATTACCCTGGGGTATTTAAAAGAGCTAAAGGACCTAATCCACTTTCATGCAAACCGAAAAAGAAGAAAATTGTTGAAGATAATATTATACCCAAAGTAGAAAATAAAACAAAACGTAAAAGAAATAGAGTTAAAATACCTAAACATGTTAAAGAAGAATTAAAAAAAATGAATAAGCCAATTTCAGTCTCATAAAAGATTTAAGAACATTTCATGAAATAAAAAAACTGTATAATTACATTATTTTTAATAAAATTAAGATTTTTAATGTTAACTTTAATTAATTAATTAATTATTATACTTCACTTAATTGTGTTATAAATATAATACTAAATAATAATGAATTATATTCAAAAGTTAAAAATTTAAATTTAATATGATGGTTGCCAGTGGTGTTAAACGTTGTGTATTGCAGAACTTAATTTAAGTATGTGGTATTGTAGTAGACAATCGTGGTTAGATGGTCTGTAGGAAAAAAGTATATAGGTTATAAATATTGAATATAAGTATATACAGATTTTTCCATGTTTAAATGTAAAATAATCACCATCTACTGGTATTTCCTATCTTCAATTTTATTTTTTAATAAAACCATTTGAAACTGACATCAGCGACATTGATAATGGTAGAGG
Organism: Melanaphis sacchari; assembly: GCF_002803265.2. NCBI lineage: Eukaryota > Metazoa > Arthropoda > Insecta > Hemiptera > Aphididae > Melanaphis > Melanaphis sacchari. The sequence continues at coordinate 2,286,248 of NW_020271284.1, forward strand.
CAGCATATCTTACTCTGGATTAAATGAGTTTATAGAATTTACTGCTTAAAATATTTTAAAAGTTCAAATAGTTTATATAAACTTTCTAAAGTTAATTAGTTAAATTAGTTATTCCATAAAATTGTATTAATAAATTACAATTTTAAAAAACAAGTTCAGGATTTTTATACAATATTCATAGATTGTTGGTTATAGTTTACACAGTATTAATTTTAAAACATTCCAAGAACATAAAATTAAATCAAAACTGTAACTAGTTATAAGAAATATAATTATATTAAAAACAAAGAAAAAACATAAAAAAGATGTATTATAATAAAATATACCCAAGTAACAAATGGATTTCCGAAATAAGTCAAATGAACTTATGTCCTGTTAATCTGATTACACACTTAAATCCACTGGAATATAATATATATATTGTACACATAAAAAATAGATTTTTAACAATTTGTTGAAAGTCTTGGATTTTCAATAAATTAATTAAAAATGCTAATAATTTATTAAATAGATTACTTAAATATGTAACACAAAAACTTCAAAGTAAACAAAGAATCAAAAAGATAAAATACTAGTGCCTAACAAATAATTTCTCAATGTCTATTCATATAACCATTACTGAGAACTATTCACAGTACATGATTATTATACCACATAAAATAAGCATAAGAACATTACAAAATATATACTTTCTATAAAGACATAGCTTACTCAGATTATATTTTGAAACAATAATTATTACAACTTATATAAATGAGACTTATAATGTTTACAAAGCTGGACAATTATTAACTAATACACAAATGGAAAGAGTTAAAAAAAATTAATAATGGTATGGGTTTGTAGTTTAGTATTTGTCTTTGGAAGTGAAGAAATGACAAAAAAAACAACAACTTTTGCATGATTTTTAGCTAATGAAATTTCTATTTCTGATAAACATTAAATTTGAGTTAAGTTGAACAATATGGGACAACCAGGCAAAATCTTAATTACTTCAAATAAAAACTGTAATAGTTATAGGTACCAATTGTAATATATATCTAATATTATGTACCTAGTTTAACTTAATAAGTATCACTACTTTCATGCGTACATAATATGATACATTTAGTATTAAAAGTAACCTTATGTATCATAAGGATAGATGTAAAATCTTATAGTTAATAGTGTTACGTTAGATTTAAAAAAACAAATCAAGGCGAGCAACTAACTCCATGTTTGAATACAAGCCGGCTTATTTCCCAATTATCCGTAGACTAAGTATGGCTATTGTATATTATACAACTATTAAATTGACGGTAAAACTCGAAAAAAAGAAACACTAGTTACTACGATCTAAGGTTAATAAAATTAATATATTTATATTAACCTTGGCTACGATCGCCTAATCAAGGAAGAAATTATGATAGAAAATTGAAAAACTTTTGAAATTACCGCGTAAATGATGATAACAGCGAATGTTTTCGCGACCGTAGTTTATGTTCCATGATATTTTTGAGGTTACATTGACCAAAACCAAAATACTACCACTACACCTCCACTTCATGAGAGCGGATTGTTCGGTAACGTTCCGTTCTTTCGCGTCGTGACTATCTTATAAACAACTTCAGCACAGCGGAATCCATCATGGTCCTCGTCGACTTAAAAGTGAGTGAATATTTTTTATCCGATCCAATCGTCCAAACTCCAAGCCGTCCGTGTTCTGACGACCGATCATTTTCGGTATCCTGAACTCCTTTTAACAAATGTATACCGATAGACCTTTCAATTTGTTACTATCGCACCGGATTAGTTTTCAATTGAATGCTATGACTCGACGGCCTTAAATTGGTTCCGAGGCTAAAAGTCCGGTGCCACATCATCTACATTCTTATATTGCAATATACCCTCACGCATTACTGAGGCGTAATACTCATTAAGAATACATAACTTCCAAATCTAGCGAAAAACTATTGTTTTATCTCAACCCCTACATATAATAATTGTGTTTTATGCTACAGAAGGGAGGCAACAAGTCTTCGGAGAAGACCAAAAATCGTATGCGTGAATTGAGGATTCGCAAATTATGTTTGAACATTTGTGTCGGCGAATCTGGTGACAAGCTTACTCGTGCCGCTAAGGTGCATTATCATTATTCTCAATTTATCTATTATACCAGACGACTATATATGTTACTTTCTTTTAGGTATTGGAACAATTGACTGGCCAACAACCAGTGTTCTCCAAGGCTCGTTATACTGTCAGATCTTTTAGTATCAGAAGAAATGAAAAAATTGCAGTGCACTGCACAGTTCGCGGTGCTAAGGCTGAAGAAATCTTAGAACGTGGATTAAAGGTAAGTTTTTAATGTTTTTTTTTCTTTTTTATCAGTTGATTAGTTAAATTAATTTTATGTTTAGGTTCGTGAATACGAATTGAGACGAGAGAACTTCTCAGATACTGGTAACTTCGGTTTTGGTATTCAAGAACACATTGATTTGGGTATCAAATACGATCCTAGTATTGGTATCTATGGTTTAGATTTCTTTGTTGTCTTGGGACGTCAAGGTTAGTTTATTTTACTTAAATAAAACAAATTACAAGTATTTTATTTATGTGATCTCTGTTTTTTTTCTTCACTTAAATTTAAGAATTATAATTTCAAAAGATAATATTAATGTTTACTAAATATTTTATGTTGTTATCTTTAAAATAATAATTAGGCTTAGGTATAATGTTGATACCACATTTCATTTTATTTCTTGAAGATTTGCGTTTAATAATTATATCCTTTCACTCATTACTACACATTTTTTAATTAATTTTCAATTATTTTTTTATATTGCTTATAAGAAGTCTTGAATTATTTGGAAAAATTTTAAAACATTTTTATCAATTTCTACAATAATATATTATTTGCACTCGTTGCATTAAAATATTGACATCTATAAATTATACTGGCTTTAAAATTGATAATTATCCTATAATTCTTATTTAATGAAATATTTTTTTATCTTTAATCATATCCTTCTGATTTCTTCTAATACTACTTACAATTGTATCAATATTAGTTCTAATGGAATATGTAAACATCTACAATAATTAAACCAAATTTAACTTATTTTATTATTTTCAGTATGTCTTGTAATAAGATAATATTGCTAAAATAAGTTAAGGATTACAAAAAAAAATTTGTTCAAATAATATCATCTCTTTATAGGCTTGTTATAAAACTATACAATAATTGTGTGTTATTCTTTTTAAGTATTTAACAAACAAATTTTACAGTAGGTATACTTATATTTAATCTGATTCTTTGACTAAAGTTAAATATATTTTCTTCATGTCTACTTTGTTATGCAGAAAACAATTAAATTAACTTAAAATTTAAATGAATATATTATAAGTTTAAAAGGTTAATGTGCTAGGTAAATAAATTAGTTTATATATTTCTGTTAATCTGTTATATTTAAATCTTATATTAATTTATATTATTAGGTTTCAACGTAGCTCACAGAAGAAGGAAGCAAGGCAAAGTTGGTTACCAACATAGACTTAACAAAGAAGACGCAATGAAATGGTTCCAAACTAAAGTAATTGTCTAGTTTATTGTTATTTATTTTACAACTAAAGTTAAACTAATAATATTTTTTTTTTTTTTTTTAGTATGACGGAATCATTTTAGCAGGAAAGAAAAACTAATATTAATTGTATTGTTTATCAATGCAAATCCCAAAAATATACATACATGTTGTTTTTCCAAACAGACTATTTTGTTTTATTTCATATTATAACTAATTTTAACCTACAATTATATTTCCTCTAAAATAATAAAATATGATATTCCTTTTCTTTATAATGGAGATAAGTCATTCCATAACTTGGAATATTTAATTTTATTGAATAACTGATTTTAAATGAAAATTACCAGTATTGTAAACTATGAACAAAAATAGATAGTAATAAATTCTTCAAATGCATTGTAAGTAATACCTGATTAATAATTTAATTAAGTTTTGAATTTTTTTATCATAGAATTTTATTTTCTCTATATTGTGTGCAAGCATGGCCATAGAGGGGCATCATTATGTCACTTACTAATTTTTTATGATTGCCTCCAGATATTGAATTAGTATCTTGGTAAAATATATTTCCATAAATAATATACTTCTACATACATTGTACATTATAGTTAAATTAATATGTAAATACATTTCTTCTGTCCATCAATTAAATGTTTTATAGAGTTTTTCTCTCCCCTTACCTAAATGATTAAATACCTTAATTTTATATTTTCTGAATGCCAAAGTAATTATTATGAATTTTTGACCCATTTTAAAATAGGCTGGTTTAATCTTATACTATTGCTAAAATAGTGTGCTTATGATAGCTGCTTTTAAAATACTGAAAAATTGAGATTAAATTGTTGGTCCTTTGTTTAGATTACTAATTTATGCATTTCATTAAATTTGTAATTGTTTAAATAAACATTCTTAATAGAATAGTTCGAATTGTCTTACAACTTTTAATTGTCAATTATTTATTAAATAAAATGTAAGACTACAGTCCACCACAAATTTGGTATTAATTGCATTGCCTAAAATTATAGCTTTATGTTTTGTTTTAAATTCTTTAAAGTTAGTTCTAAAAGTTCTCATTTATTATTATTTTTTGATATGGTTAATAGCAATAAATTTCTAGTACTTCTTAATTAATTTTTAACAAATACTACTATGAGTAAAGTGAAGTATATAAGCATTATGCATTGAGTTCACAAGTAATGTATTCATAATTATACTACAAAGTGTGCACTTTTTTTTAACATTTAACTCAAAATGTCATTAAAGATTATACTCTAATAGACATTTATTGATTTCTTATACGGGCAGTGCTCAAATTGGAAGGGAATGTATGAGAACTCGGATCTTAAATTTCTTCAATTTTTTCTGTTAAACGTATCAAAACCCAATAGAATAATGATTAAGAAATATAAAATCTACACAATACATTATGATTCATGCTTATATAGTATTGGAAAAAAGAATATCGGCTTCTACAAATAGTAAGACCGTTGTTTCATAAAAATTAAATCTCTGTAAATTTTGAATTATTGAGCAACTAAATAAATCAATTTTAGCATTCTTAAATCCAAATCCCAAATATATTAATAATATTAAAACCAAAAATATATCTGTAGTCTCAAGTCTGTACCACAAACTAATATTTTACTTCTTAGTTCATGATTTGTACATCACATATGTTATCATAAAGTGATAAAACGAGATAACTAAATTTTCATAAATCATACTTTTTATTAAGTTATATATATAATTATATAATATTGATAAAATATTAATATCTAATTAGTAATTACTATTTATATTTTATATAGTTTTATCACTGTTATCAGTTGCTTGTTAGACTTTATAAACCAGTATGTTATCTATTTACTTGTCTTCTATAATTTATACATAATTTTATAAACTGTTCAGTCACAAGCACTACTCACAAATTTTTCTCTACAGTGACTACGCAGTTCAACATACCTTTAGTACGGTTAGTTAACAATTAACAACTAGTTTAGTAGCTTTTGTTTTGTTATACCCAATCCATCTATTGGACTTCTTTAAACGTTTGCTTCAGGTATTCGTTTTTAATTTATAATTATAATAGAAAACATAAGTAGAAGTAATGCATATTGCATATAGCCATATACTTATATATAATATGATTACTTTTAAATACAATTTTCACAATTTGTAGATTATAACAATACTAATGTGTTGAAATTATTAGACTCTTAATTAAATGATGACATTTATTTTTTAGTGTATTGAAATTACTCAAAATCTAAGTTATTACTATGGCAAGACCTAAAGTACTTGTTTCAATGAAACTCGTTCCAGAATTTGCAATTGATTTACTTCGTAAAAGGTCAGAACCCTTAGCTCAAAGTTTAGGTACACTTAACAATTTTTCTCATATAATTACTATTTACATATTTTAGATTCGATGTCGAAATATGCGATTCCATGCAATCCACTCAAGCAGAAATCATGCAAAAAATACCTGGAAAATTTGCAATATTTTGTTGCCCATCAAACAAAATTGACGAAGAAGTAATTAAAACTGCAGGTTAAAATATTCATTATAACTAGATAAAATTGTAATAACTAATAAGAATACTGTGTAAATAATCATTGATGCATTTAACATTTTATTATTTTATAGGCCCAAGTCTAAAGGTTGTTGGTACCATGTCTGTGGGATATGATCATGTTGACTTAACTGCAATGAAAAAATATGGTATACGGTTAGGATATACACCATATATTTTAACCGAAGCAGTAGCAGAAACAACAGTTGGATTGTTGATATCAACAACAAGACGATTTTTTGAAGCTAATCATGCATTGAAAACGTACATTAAATTATTGTATATGAGTATAATTGTATAAGTATCAACTATCAAGTAATTTGTTTTTAGAGGTGAATGGAAAGATGTAACACCTGTTTGGATGTGCGGTAGAGGTATTAGAAACTCTGTTGTTGGTATTGTTGGATGTGGCAACATTGGAACATCAATTGCAAAAAAGTTGAACACATTTGAAATTTCTCAATTACTGTATACCAGTAGAACTGAAAAACCTGCTGGTAAAATGTGATTTAGTAACTGTATATTGTATAAGAATAATGAAAACTTTGAATTCATGATAAATTAGCTAAAGCTCTTGGTGGAAAATTGGTTACAATTGATGAGCTTGTAGAACAAAGTGACTTCATAATTCTTTCCGTCGCACTGAACGAGGACACAAAGTTTATCATTAACAAAGAACGCATTGCCAAAATGAAGCCACATGCTGTTTTAGTAAATATTGGTCGTGGAGGTAAGGCATATTTAAAACTTAATACTAACATTTTATTACTTTAAAACAATCTAATATCAATATATGAGTTTTTAGCACTTATTGACCAAGACGCACTCATTAAAGCATTACAAGAAAATAGAATTGGAGGTGCTGGCTTAGACGTTATGACTCCAGAACCATTACCACTTAATAACCCTCTGATTAAGATGAAAAATGTCGGTATGTACAACCAAATATGACACAGCTCCATGAATGTTTATAAACAGTATCAAATTAATATGTTATAATATTTTTTAATTCAAAGTGTTGTTGCCTCACATTGGGAGTGCTGCCATTGAAACACGGACAGAAATGGCTATTGCCACTGCCAAAAATATAATTGCTGTTTTGGAAAATACCCCAATGCCATATGAAGTGTTAGCTTAATGGTTATAGTCTAATTAAAATTGCATATAAATAATCTATATTTTAAATGTTACAAGGTATACAAATTTAATTATTATTAAATGTATTGATTTAAAATTGTTGAGTATAATTTTATATTTTCTTAAATATTTTAAATATATATTATTTAATTAACCACTAGTATTAAAATTATCATGAAATCAATGATCTATGAGCTATTTGGACATCTTCCCCAAATAATCTAGGCTCATTTGCTTACTAATTCGCAAGAGTCAAGAATCACGTGCAGTTGCACTCAAGTGCGCCGCAGAAATATAAACGGAAGAGGGGGGCAAAGTCAAAATTATAAGACTATAATAATTAATAATATTTAAGCTGTGCAAGTAGGTAATAAAACAATTAATATTTAATATTAACTGAAATAGCCGGGAGTCTGACTTCCCCGGCCTACACTTGCAGATGCCCTTGGTTGTACTTAAATTTTACTACTCGCTATTTTAGAATATATATATAATTCATAATGATAATACTCAAACTGATCACGTGATATTATGATAATAATACGATTGGAAATGATAGAAGGGAAATAGGTTCTTTTGTACTTAATAGTTTTATACGTTTTATTATGCATAATAATTTTTGTCAAAACTCGATAGTACCTACATGAATATCATTTATAACAGGGATTTAAATGATAATAATTTCATTTATAACAGAGATTAAAGTAATAATAATTTAATTTATATTATATCTCTGCAAATAGCGTATTGTTATTGACGCGTTTAAAAATTGAAACCATTTAAAGAAGACTGTGGACGTTTTTCGTTTTTTCAAATATATACCTATAATATTTATCCAATCACATTTACCAACACTGTAATAGCCTAGACAGTAGACACGAACAGCAACTGGTACAAGATTAAACGAAGGTAAGTAATAACACTAATAACTCATAGCTAAATTAGAAACTCACTGTTCATCTATTAACTATTTTTCAATTTAAAATTTAGTTCATTGATTTGATTAAATATCTACCTCCTAATAGTCAATTGTAGTTTCTTATGGTTTATCGTTGACTTGGAAAGTATTAACATTTTCAAAAGAAGATTAATTTACAAAATTGCCTGATAAGTAATGTTAAAATTAAAAAATGTTTTAAACGTTAGTAAGTTACCTATAATGAATATTAATTCTAAGATATGCAAGTCCGTGCTTATAAGCTTACGTCCGAAAGAAAAAAAATTAACATTAATTTTAGAAGCTTAGTTGTTTTTTTTACTAAATACTTACATAATTCCTGTAGATAATATTATTATTTTTATTATATTTTTAAGGCATAGAGCTTATTTATAAATTAAGATATAATCAATTATAAATAATTATAACATAATATTAATATTGTAATTATAGTATGCGGCTTTTGGTTAAACTGATTAATATGTTAAAATTGTGATAAGCGAACATGAGAGCAAAAAATGAAAATAAAATCGCTTTTTACGGAAGTCGGTGAGTATCCGGAGTAGTAAAGTTCTGGTCTGTCTAGTCCAATGTCCAATGTTTGCGTGACCGATATTTCGTTGCATTCGTTTATTGATACATGATTAAATTATTGTCTATTAATATTTGTAAAAACATTTTTCTAGTACCTATATTATATAAAATATGTATTATATGTGTTAATATATACCTAATTATAGTAATTACTAATTATACCTACTTATTTGTCTATAATATTAATGTTTACTATTATCTTATTACACTTAGGGAGTTTCTCCAAGTTTTAGGGATAGCCTTTTCAAAATATCAATTCATCAACTAATAAAACACTTATACTAAACTCCGTATTAGGCCAAATAACCTAGATTTTTGTTATGGTTGTGGTGGGGGGAGGAAGCTGTAGTTGTAATTTTTAAACTGTGCAGGGGAGCGAATATATCCCACAAAGTCAACCCCTATTCATGCAATTGGTTAAGTCCATTTTTAACTTGTAGAAAAATAAACTTTATCGTATATGTAGCTCATACAGGTACCTATTACCTACATTGCTTGCCGTGCCTAAAATTTAAAACTTAATATACCTACCTATGCATAGGTAATAGTCATATATAGTATAAATATTATACTGTTATTGTTTTATATGTTGACTATATTCTATAAAGTCTAAACAAATATAACTTTTAATAGAGTCTTGAAGTAATCAAGTATTATAATTTTGTATTCATATATTCATATTATTTTAAATATAATATTTTATTCCGAGTTGTCTATTTCTAATGGCTAATGCTTATTATTTTTGTTCCGTGTATTATTTTACAGTATCTATTTAATCATTGGAAGTATAAAAACACGTTCTTAGTACGCAGAGATGTCATCAAAACCAAAAGTGCTGTTATGTCATAATTTTCCTAAAAAAGCTATCGATTTATTACATTCAAGGTACTGCTTAGATTTCCTATTTATTTATTTTAATTTTTGCAATTTAATCTTTTTATTACGCTAATTACTTAATCATAATATATGTATACTATGGTTAAACACGTCTTATACTAAATACAAAACTCAATAATAATTTTTACTTGTAAAATATTTTAAAAATTAGTCTTTTGAATGAAAAAATTATTTTTTTAGTTTATGGAAAATGTAAATTTTTGTAGAAATGCAGGGCCTAAAATACTGTGTCCCCTGAAAATCAAAGCGTGTCCTTTGAATGACAAATGTGTGTCTCAAGTTTTATAATACGTTTTTAGTTTTGATTACGGAAATAAGTAATAACAACAATTTAAGAATTTCAACACAATTTTATTATAACTTTATTTCGAAATAAATTGAGAATCATTATCAATTTTATACAAATATCGAGTGATAGGCATTTATATCTGATATCATACACTTTGGCGGGTCATTACACATTGTTCCACAAAGCACATGTTCCTAGTTCCAATGGACTTTTGTTCCACAAAATTCTTGTTTCAAACGTAGAGTTTTGTCTATAAATATACTATGTGGGTATTTTAGCATTTTTGAACAACAGATTATTATGATATTATTAATGTGTAAGGTAATAAGTATTATCTAAAAGAAGGGGGATTTTGGAAGTTACAACCTACACAGGTTTCTTTTTTTTGCTATAGAAATCTGTCAAAGTCCAAAGTCAACAGTTAAATTAATAAGTGTGTCCCCTGAAATTAGATGTATTTTAGGTCCTGTAGAAATGTATTACTTAAAATTTGATTTTAACATAACGAACAAGAAAAATATAGAATAACGCTTTGCTTCAAATTACAAAAAGTAAATTTTTTATTTTATGGTTTATATCGAATATAATTGGAAATAACTTGTGGGTTTTGATGTAATTAAATATAGATAATTAATAGTTCTTTTGACATGATTTAATCGAGAAAATAATGAATTTTGTACTATACTATAATCTTAATACTATCAGAACTATTACATGACTTATTTTTGAAGTTTTTAGAAAAAGTAATTTTAAAATTTTCATTCTTAATTAATATAATTTTTGTGGCCTATCTCGACATTATATATTTGTATAGTTTGTATATTAAACATGAAATTGCATAAAAACCAGATGAAAACAGATATTTGTAACCTTCGTTAAAATATAAATTAATTGCAGGTGTAACTTGGAATTTTGCATACCTAGTAAAAAAAATGGATTTTTAACCACACAAGATGTTATTAATCATTTACCGGGCAAGTTTTCAATTTTCTGTACTCCCGAGATTACCTATGATAAATGAACAGCTCCTAAAAGCAGCAGGTTAGTATTAGTTGATGATATACTATTAATTTTTCTATAGGTATTTAATTATACATTACAAACAATTGTAATAAGATCAACATTTTTTTTATTTTTAAAATAAGACATGGGTGGGTGACTTATATAATATTCATTAAAATTGTATTTTAGTGCATAATTGATTAACATTTATTATTTATGAAAATTAAAACGAAATTAATTTTTATACTTACGAATATAATACCTAATAATATATGTAAATTGTAACCAATTATAAATTGTATTAATTAACAAAAAAAAAAAAATTAAACATTTCAAGTCTTTTCCCCATAAAATAATAACCGATATGGAAAGCTGTGGCTACCGTGGTGTGCAGGTCCCATTAATTTTCGTCAACCCCCTACTCGATGACCTAACAAATTTACACAAACGGTGGTCTGACTGAACTGCTTACCAAATGATGTGTATATTTATTAAATAACTTCAATAAATTGCAGGAGTAATATTTTCGGGAACATATTTTTTTTTAATTAATACAATATTATACAATAAGTTATTATAGTTAAACTTAAATTGTGTAAAAAATTGAAAATCCATTTTTAATATTTTATCTGTATTAATTTATGTGGTGTGCACACTTGTACAGTTGTATACCTAGGCACTAGCCGCCACTGAAACATTGTAGTCATTTATGCTTCATAACATAAAATAAATTATCATATATATTTATAGGGCCCAGTCTTAAGGTGGTCAGTACCATGTCGGCGGGATATGATCACGTTGATTTGGCTTCGATGAAAAAATACGGTGTACGTTTAGGAAATACGTCGGGTATTCTGACGGAATCGGTTGCAGAAATTGCTGTAGGTCTCATTATAGCCAGTAGCAGAAGATTTTTTGAAGCAAACCGTGAATTGAAAACGTAAGTGACCGAATCGTGTTATAAATAATTATAATGAAGACTTATGCTAGTGGTATAGTATAGTATATTGCGTATATTATTTCGAGAAGTATACTTATGAGTCTAGATTTTGACGTTTGATTGCTAATCCGCATGTATTCGATGTACATTATTATGCTCATATATTTATTAAAAAATTTCTTTGAAAATTATGTTTCTTTAGCTTTTCGTGTAGACTGTAGGCGTTAGTATAAAACACAAATCATAGTTTTACAATTTAATATATTTTAATTTTTAAAAACAAATATTATTGTTCAATAAGAATAAGCTGCACACTAAACACTATTATACATATATTTATAAACGACAAAAGTAACATGAATATTGGCTATTTTTTTAAAAACAATAACTATGCATTTTTTATGTACCTACGTCCTACATACTGAAATTAATATCAATTTTTTAATAGCGTTATGCTAGATAATAAATCAAATTTAAAACGTGGTAAGAGAAATTTGGTATTTCAATTAGATCATAGATATGTTAAAAACTATTGGTATTTTTCTTTTTATTAAATGTATATAATATATTTATATGCATATAGTGGTGGATGGCAGAATTAGACTCCCGGATAGATGTGTGGTAGAAACATAAAAGGATCGGTTGTTGGCATTTTAGGTTGCGGTAGAATCGGCATTTCAATCGCAGAGAAATTGGCCAATTTCAAAATTTCCCAACTCTTGTACATCAGTAGAAGTGAAAAACCGGAAGGTAAGTATTTACATCTACCGTTTACGGATGTTTTATGTGCGTGTAGTAATAATTTATTATTGGTGGTGAAAAAAAATATATACAAATACTATAGCAAATGCATTAAATTTAAAACTGTGGTTAGTTATGAAGTGTCTTTTCCGTAGTCAAAGCTCTTAGTGGAAAATTGGTCACAGTGGATGAGTTGATGGAACGTAGTGATTTTGTCGTGGTCGCCGCGGCTTTAAATGATGAAACGAAATTCATCGTGAACAGAGAACGGATCGCCACCATGAAGTCCAATGCAATACTGGTGAACATCGGTCGCGGACATTAGTATACCTATATACCTCATTTATATTTTATATCTTAAATTCTATGTAGATTAATATTTTTTTAAATAATTTTTGATATAATAATAACTTGAAACTTACCATAAGTATAGGAACTGTGATCCAGATTTTTAATTTTCCTAAAGTAATTATTGTTTAAAAATAACATCGTTAAGTTAAAAGAATTAATTGTAGTTGTACCTATGTAATATTTATTTTTAAAAATAATGTAATTGTATTCTGTTTAATCTATAACGGATTTGGTGGGCTATATTTTAGATTATTGTGGGCAGTGGCATCATTTGGGGGATGGTAAGGCGGACATTTCCCCCTCCCTCCCTTGTTTTAGCGGGCCGATGACGGGCCGGGTATATGGTATTAGTTTTTGGCCGCAAGCCCGCAAACATGATTCATAACATTCATGTCATAACTAAATAAAATATAACCATGATTCGTGGCTCATGCTAACTGCTAATACGTAAATAATAATAAGGTATCTGATCTGACATCTGTATGATTATACTAGAGCCATTCTAAGAACACTACTGGGCATATAGTGGTGTACTGGACGATCAAGATACTGGGTTTCTCGGTGGGTCGTTGCTCGTATAAAATATATATTTATTTATATTATTATGAAATTATAAATTAAAATATTGTCTAATAACTAATAAGTAATAGGTAAGTATATAATATTAAAAAACATAAAACCCAAATATCTGATTAATTTAAAATGGGGGATCGGCTTGTGTTCGGCCAGTCCGGACTTGTTGACAACTTATTGTTTTTAAAAATAAAATTTAAAATAATCATTACAACCAACTACTAGTTACTAACTAGTATGTATAAAATTATGTAAGAAAGTTGTTTGTATTGAGATTAAAATGTAATTATTAGCGAAAGGGTTTATTTTAACTATGGGCCGGTCAAAACTTTTGCCCCCCTCTCAAAACCTGAAATGACGCCACTGATTGCGGAGAGAAGAACTTTTTTAATTATTTAAATGGCAAATCATAATTATAGAAGTCTACAGTTTATTTTAATTTTCAATATATATAGAGTAAAAATATAAACGATTAATATATATATATTATTTAATTATAATCGAGAACTTAAAATTATTCGCCAATGACCATATTGAATACACCAGTTATCAACTGATATCAGTCAATGTATAAAATAAAATAATTATTTATACCCATGTCCATGATGTATGTTTTACTTGTTTTTGAATTTCATAGAGTTGGTCGATCAAGACGCTCTGGTTGAAGCGCTCAGGGAGAAAAGAATCCGAGGTGCTGGACTGGATGTGATGACACCAGAACCACTGCCATTGGATCATCCACTGATGAGTTTGGACAACGTTTGTACGTATTCCTATCATAATAGTTATGAATATTTCGTTTTTAAATAAGTTGTAAATTGTAATAATAAGTAGTGTGTTGTTAAAACACACTATTGTTATATATCCTATTATTCTCTGTAAGTATCGGATTAAAATTGTATACGTACCTATGTCATCTTTATCATTATCAGCTTTTATTTAATACTTAAATTTGCCTCTGCAATTTGTTAGTAAATACGCATGTCTATTAATAGAGGTTTCAGTATACATAATAACTATTTTCACATTATTTGTAGTGCTCCTGCCACACATTGGCACCTCTACTATTGAAGTGGAAGAAGAGATGGCTGTGATGGCCGCTCAGAACATATTGGCTGTATTGGATGACTGTCCTATGCTAAACGAAGTGGCTTTATAACATTCCAGTCACGGTCTGCTACAGCTCCTCAAAAATAATTGTAATAATTGTCAATCATTACATTTTAAAATTATTAGATAAAAAATAAAAATAATAGTATGTTTGATAATTTAATTTATTTGTGCTTTGCCAAAATATCCATTTAGAAGTACTACTTAGGTATGATAATATGGATACTAAGGAGTAGGGGTGCTTAAATAATTTGGTTATGTATCTACTTAGATTTGTGTACGCAACAAATAAAATAGGTAATGGCTACAGACTTGCATGACACAAGAATGATTATCAAACTAATCACCATTAGATGTTCTAAAAGATACAGCAAACCAATTAAAAACTGAAGATATTATTAAAGCATTTTATACTGAAGACAGGACTTCAATATAGAAATTGATCAATAATATTAGTGTTCTAAATTTTGTACATCAGCTAGTGAAAATCTGGCCAGTAAGCAAACGTTAGCACACCACGTATCTATATAATATTTGTATTTTTTTTTATCTTTATTCCATGTAGATTGATTTTTCTCTTTGATAATTTTGAATATATCACATATATATATATAGGCAAAGTGACAAGTATGAATATTAATATTATTTATACTTACCAACTTTTGGGAATCACCTGAATCTGGATATCTGGTAGTTGAGTGTATGATTTATTATATATTGTTTAGGTAAAATTAGTATAATGTGTAATTCATATAATTAATAAACAAAACTCAATAAATGGGTGAGTCACTATCTAATCATTTATCATACAATTAAACACTTAACATATTTTATGGCATCCTAATACATTATTATTTTATTTACCTATTTTATGTGAATATAAGCTTAATAACACACAAAACGAGACTAAAAATTAAAATATTTATTATATTTATTCAATATATTAACTATTATAAATTTAATAAATTAAAGGTTTTTGAATTTTGTTGAATATTGATAGATATTACAAAACTATAGTTGTATAGTTATTGTAAATAAGTATAAATTATGTTATATTTAACATTTAATCTATAACTATAGTTAAAACGCTAAATAATTCAATAATTATTATAATATCATAAATATAATATAATAAAGTAAACAAATTAATTAAAATGAAATTCAGCACACAATAACAATACATAAGTATCTTAATCATAAGTATTTTAATGTTTAATAATTTTATTATAAACAGAAATACAGGATATAAGAAATACTTTAAATAAATAATTTTCCGTTTGAATAATTAGTACTTTATGATTTATATGTAATACTTATTAGTCCTATTATTTATAAACTTTAACATAAGATGGAAATTATTGTACAATATTAAATTTTAGTATTTTGTAGTATTGAGGAAAAAAATATTAGAGCAAAAATATATAACTAAAAAATATTATTACATTGAATTATCATTTAGCATGCTCTGTATTGAATACTTCTGGTAAAATGTCTGATCTTGTTTCACAGGATTTCTATCCTGTTGTGCGTTTTGAAATGCATTTACTTCTTTAAACTGGTTTTCAACACTAATATAATTAAAAAAAAAAAATCAAATGAATAAAAAAATATATTTATAAAATGTATGCATCTGAATATACTAACAAATTGATCCCTGGGCTGTAATTTAATTGCGAACATTCAGTATTTTCTTGTACAGTCTATAAAATAATAATTATTTAAACAATTTTTAATAAATAGTTAAATCATTTAGTACTTACTGCGCCCACTGTTTCACAATGTGTTTGTAATTCATTTTGTCCTTGCATTGATTGGCATGTACATAGTGATGTTGAGGCTCTATACAAAATCAAAAAAGTAATTTAAATCATTTAAAAGAAACACAAATATTTTATTTTAAAATATGTATTTTACCCATTTGCACTATTGTTAAAACTCCTTTCGTTAACTATGAACAAAATATATTATTTCATTATTACTTTTTTTCCATTTGGTAAATTCAAAATATTTGTAAATAAAATATATATTATAGTAGGTATATATAAGTTGAATTCTTACATGCATCATCAAAAAAATCCTCATAGATTATGAAATAATTTCCCTGGTTTACTATTTTAGATAATTGAAAATGTTTCCACATAAACTGCAATAGGTTTTTAGTTGGTTTTTCAATAGCCAAATTTTTGGCACATAAATGCATATCCTTTAAAAATAAATATGTAAGTAACAAGAATTATAGTTTTTATGAATAAAAACAATTTTATAAAAATATGGTAATTTTATTGTTATTGGTCAGTGGTCACCTCACTACCACTGTACTAAATTTATTGCTCTGTTAGATCTATAATTGTATCAGATTATTGGATAGCCAACAACATTTTCTAAAACGCTGTATTCCAACATTACACAATACAGTTAACAACACTAATAATTTTATTGATCCGGACAAATATCACATTCAAAATGTTATAGACGTATTGTGGAGTCAACTAACCAAGACAATAGAAAGCGCCGTGTAACCAGCACTAACCGCAACAAAATAATGTTTCGTAATCGTACTTGGCAGAATTCACGTGGTGGATAAGACAACTCAACAGAAAAGATGTATTTTTAACTATTAAAAAAGATAATTCCTAGTTCTGGATTCTATTTCTATATTTATTTATTTTTTTTTATTATAAATACATTTTTTTTTCATTTTTATTTAATAACAGTATATACCTACCTTTACTATTATTAAATAAATATCAAAACTATATTAACCTTAATTAATAATACAAACATACATTTATAATTAATTTTTGTTTTTAACTTAATAGGTAATTGAAAATTAATCATATTATATTATTATATAGGTAATAATAGTTTATACAAACAATTGTAATAGCGAGCGACTATGACTGGCGGCTAGTCGTGGAGTGTTAATAAATAGATACTAAAAATAATTAACACTAAATTATTTACAAAAATACGTCAATGTCATTATAATTACCTGCAACATATAATCGATCAGGTACTTTCCATAACCTTTATGCTGTCTGGATTCATGGATATAGAAATCCATCAAACAGTAAACCATGGTTTCTTTACAAAATCCTACAGCTTTGTTGTAAAGGCATAATTTCTTCCATCCCATCTTTAAAATTCCAACAACGACAAAATTCCTTGATAACAAATACAATTGTTATATGTTATAATAAAATGCAACAGAACATTTATTGTTTTATGATATAGGTACATAAAATATACTGATAAAAATAAAGATGTCTGCAAATATAAACTTAATGTAAAAAATGGCAATAGAACAATAATAATAGGTATCAACCTATAAAAATTATTGATCCCTACAATATGCACTATTAGTTCTTTTTTTAAATTTATTTTCTATTTTTATAAAATTGATTGAATTATTGAAATATATGTATATCTACGGGCTACGAGCTTAAAGTATCTACATAAAGACCAACGAGTACTCTATTCGACAATTTTAGAGTAGAGGAGAGAGGACATACATAGGAGAAATGTATAGTTAAAATAGTTAAATGGACGTCCAATAAATATAATATGTAAATATCATATAAATCAAAACCATGATCATAAACGTTCATATGGTTATAGATTACCTGCACCCCTACAAAATCAGGCGTAGCAGTTACTGTAGACCAACACTAACTTGTACCTATTCACTGTAGGGGCGGATTTAACAATTTGCTGCCACTTGTCAAAAAAAAATTTTCTGCCCTTATTTAAAAAAAAAATCACGTCTTTACAACAAAATTTCTTTACATAATAACATTTTTTATGTATTGTGAAATTATTTTTTCATTTAACTAAAGTTCAACAAAAAACGTTTTGATTCAAATACAACATTTTTTTCTTGATTTTTATTATACAAGAAAAAAATAATAAATTTATTAAATAATTATTTGGTTATAAAAGTAGTTTTAATGTTAATTATTCACTTTGAAAAATGAAAATGAAAATTTCAAGAAATTTCTTGTATAAGAACAAGATAAATATTAAATACAATTTTAATGCGTATAAAAAGCCGCCCTCAAAAAATTTGCCGTCCTATGCGGCTGCATAGTTTGCAGTGCCTTAAATCCACCCCACCTACTCATCCAATTACTTTTATAACATTATAATTTTTATTTTAAATATTATAATATTGTCACATATAAATTGTAAATGGTACATGATTATATATCATAAATCTACCCATATGTTTTATCATTTATTTTAGTATTTATATTAATCTAAATCATAATCTAATTATAATACTCTATTATAACTTTATTATGTCTTACGCAGAAGTATTGTGTTCGATCATCATATAGAGAACGTGATCGGAATTGATGAGCATCTCTGCGCTGGTAATTGGCGATCTTAACTTTTGTGCTATTGCTGACACTTTGCCCATCTCGTCGATCATCCATCCCATTTTGTTTCTCAAACTTGACAAAAACACAATAAATAATTATAATATTGTTTACATTATACCCCCCGCTGTATTATGAGTTAAGTAATTTACTATTATCTAATTTAAGTAAATTATTTCGTAGGAATAGAGATTGACATATCATCATAGTGTAACGAGTGTACCTATTGTATGCGAAGATTTATTATTTAACAAATCCATTAAAGTAACCTTCTTGATTATTAGATTCGTCAAAAACCTACTGTGCGAAATATAAACTTATTTTTTGAATTGTCTAGTTTATATACCTACCATATTTTAACTAGATGTCTGATAAACGACTCTCCATAAGTTACCTACACAATTTTAATGCTCTCTTGATGTGAATTCTAATCAGGCTAATACATTACATAATAATTTAGTACCTACCATTGATTCTATAATCAATGGTACTTACTTAGAAGTATCATAAGTATTACTAATTATAATGGGTACAGAATAATAATATAAAAAATGTCGTCAATAAATATAAATATTTAAATATATTACCAATGTATTAGTATATAATATACAGTGTGATCACGATTTATGGTAACACTAAATATCTCAGGTGCATGACCTTGTATTGAACTGGGGTTTTCGGGAGGTGATAGGGAGCACTTAAATACATATTTTCAGACCAGTTTCAAATTTTTAGCTCACTCGGTACGCGCATGCGCAATACAACTTACTTTTTTTTAAATGGCAACCCCAGTTTTTTTCTGCAGATTCAGGTAGAGTATTTTTTTTTAAGCATTTTTTGTATCAACAGTTTTTTTCTATTTTCAAAATTGACCATGTTAGAGTAAGTCAAAATTCAGATTTATGCATAATTCGTATTTAATGAAATTTTTATTTATAACCACTGGAAATAATAAAATAGAATTGCCAGAAATAAATGTTGAATTTACTTTAATATGTTTACAAATAATAATTTATTTTTACAATATGTTTAGTAAACTCTTATAATATCTACGATTACAATTTAATAGTACCTAATATTAATATTAAATAAAAAATAAAATGTATTAAATACATTTATCTTATGAATTGTTCAAAATTTTCGCCATTATGTTCTAAACATGATTCAAGTCGCCTCAAAAATTCAGTCGAAGTTGCTGCCTTGATTTGTTCTTCACTTAAAATATTACATGCTGCTTGTATTTTGTTTTTTAAGTCCTGAAGATTGACAGGTGGATCTGCATAAACCACAGTCTTCAAATAACCCCATAAAAAGAAATCCAATGGCGTTAAATCTGGGGATCGTGCAGGCCAAGGAATGACGCCAAAAGTTCCAATCCAGCGATTCGGAAATATCTGATCTAAATGTCGTCTAACAATAATTGCATTGTGGGCTGGTGCTCCATCTTGCTGGAAAAACATACGTTCTCGTGTGTCTAATGAAACATCATCCAACAGTCTTGGTAGTTCATTGGTTAAAAAATTAAGGTATCGTTTGCCATTAAGTGTACCATCATAAAAGAACGGTCCTATTAGCTTTCCACCAACTAACCCACACCATACATTAAATACGAATTATGCATAAATCTAAATTTTGACTTACTCTAACATGGTCAATTTTGAAAATAGAAAAAAACTGTTGATACAAAAAATGCTTAAAAAAAAATACTCTACCTGAATCTGCAGAAAAAAACTGGGGTTGCCATTTAAAAAAAAGTAAGTTGTATTGCGCATGCGCGTACCGAGTGAGCTAAAAATTTGAAACTGGTCTGAAAATATGTATTTAAGTGCTCCCTATCACTTCCCGAAAACCCCAGTTCAATACAAGGTCATGCACCTGAGATATTTAGTGTTACCATAAATCGTGATCACACTGTATATATAAAAATGTGAAAATGGAAATCTTTGTCAGGTATGCTCTCTAAAATGACTTATCTGATTATATTATGATATCTTAATTTTTTTTTTTTTTTTTAATAAAATAATATATTGCGGAGCAGATTTTAAGCTTATTTCTGATTTTATAAATTAATGAAAAATCGAGTTATTCATTTTTTAATTAATTGGCAAATACACATACACACATAAAGATTATTTTGTTTTCATCCGTGTTAAAAATGATTAGTTATTAAACAGTAGTATTTTAGTAAACGATTAATGTAGTTTAACGGTACAAAACTTTTTCGTTGTTTTTGGTTCACACTATTGACATTTTATAAATTGTTAAAGGAAATCAAATTTGAGTCGTTCAACGAAAAAATAAAAATAATTTTAAAAAAATGCTATTGTTAAATGGATAAAAGTTGGTCACTAGAAACAGCAGAAACCATAAATATGCGCAAAAATCAGCAAAATAACATTTTTTTACATAACATCAGAAAAGTAAGAAACAAATATGTATTTTACTCTCGATGTTCTATGACTTACCAAAAAAAATATGTATTTGCTAGAACTTCCGAGCCCTGAATTACTGATTTATGTATATAATTATACGTACTCAACGTTATTCTCATATCCCACGGCCGTCAGCGTGTTGTCGATCTTCAGCACCTCACTATTGGCCAAGCTATTGAACTCCATGGCACCACGTATCAAAATTGTTTGGCTTTACAAAATTACAATAATAGTAGCTACTTTAACAGCCGTGTATCGTGTATTGTTACATATAATATAATTATATTTGTTTAATAGCTGCTATATTATATATGTTTCAACGAGCGAGCCACGATTTGCTATATAGGATAATGTTAAATGACATTTACAATTGAAATGACTACGGTAGTATGGTTACGGCCAGTTTCTGGTATATAACGCTGAACTCTCGAAGCAGGACATCGAGCCGCAGCGTTCCTGCGGGAGATGCGCAATACGGCCGGACAGGCTGTTATAGTGGGAAAAGAAAACAATTAGATTGTAAACGAGAGGGTTGCCTGAAAACACAGAATTACCTTTCCTCTTTTTTATACAAGGATTTTAACTGATTGTTTAAAATAGTGTTGACGATGAACTGTCTGATACGAATATACGGACTTTAGATGTCCGATGGATCGATTTGTCTAGTCTCTAGACTAATTTTAGGGCGTCTAGAAAATTATTTTATGTACAAAACTCCTAGGCATTTTATAATTTACACATATTCTACACGTTCCCGGCGTTCTCGCTAACATATTATATAAGTAGTTATAACCTATAAATTTATAAATTATAAAAGAACACTTCTTCAATTATGAAATAATCGGTCAAAATATTAATGTAAACTCACAAACATAATAATTAGTGTATCATATTAATTTAAAAACAAAAATTTAATGAAAAGAAATATTAATTATACAATGCTGGCTAGTGGCCACCAATTTTTCCTTTGAAATTAATTGAAAAATAATACATATAATATAATGCAATAAGTTAAACACTTAAACTCCAATAAAAAGAGTATAGAGTAAATTTCTAAAACTTGGCAATATATTTATTAATTAGTTTGGTTATTTATGATAAAATCTAATTTTGTTAAAAATAAAAAAATAATATTTATGAGCATATTAAATACGTTTAATCATAAAAATTTAAAATTATACAATCATAGCATTAAAATATTACTAATAAAAATAACAAATCAGCTCGAACAACACTTTAGATGAAAAGTGAAAACAAAAAATATAATTGTCTTACTATTCTAATTGAATAAAAAGAAATATACTTACATCTGTTTAAAAATAGTTTATCAATTTAAATAATGAACAACGAGTATATACAATACATCAAACTAGTATATTGATTGTGTATTCCTTTACAAATGTTTATAATTTATATACATATACATTTGATGATTTGAACTCCATTGGAATCATAAATAAAATAAAAAATTTTATTATTTTACATAAGAGAAATATACAAATATCTATATGTATAAGGTATTTATCATATTGAATTTAACTCTTTAATAAGATTAACAATTTCAGTTGCTGTCGTGTAACGTTTGCTAAGTTTATGTTCTAAGGATTGATTGATATAAACGGAAGCTCTGAACATTCTGTCGATTACAATACACTTGTTTGCATTGGGGACACCATACTTGCCAATTGACATTTGCGAAATTACATACCTTGGTGGATTGGTGACAATGCTTAAGCTCCATGATGGCATGGTTTTTGATAATTCTAACATCAAGTCTTTTAAGTTAGTTTTTTCATAAGCCGCACCCTCTCTGATAGGTTCTAATTTGTACTCTACATCTATATTTCCACTTATGTAATTTAAATTTAACCCTGACTTGGAATCAGCGTCTTTTACTATAGGTGATATAGTAACCATTGATGGTGTCACTGATTTAGAGTACTTTTTTCGGAATACAGAAAGGGGCTCATCTATAACTGTTCTCCTGAGAGAATTTATTGGAATGTCAAAACGTTTAGAAATAAGTTTAATTTCATGTTCACACAGTGATTCTGATTCATTTTCAACAGATGGCAAACACAATCCTGGAGGATATTTGGGTATTCTTTTTGACATACTTTTGATAACTCTTTGAGGTGATACCATGGCACTTGGTACTTGTGGTCGTGATGTACTCTTTGCTTTATTGGGACAAGACTGTGTTTCAATAGTATCAGGATCTGGAGACTTTTTCTTCAAATTTTCGTTGGCTAATTCTCTGCATTGTCGGCTGATGGCTTCAGATAGTATAGCCATTCCATAACTCATTTCATTATTTTCAGGACTAATTGTTGAAACCGATAAATAATCAGAATCAGATATTGGTTGAAGATTTGTACCAGTTGTAGGTATCATGGAATTAGATAAGGTTTCACTATATTGTGTATTGTAAACAGATGGTATCGGAGATCCAATCTTGAATGTAATTGATATACCATTATTTTGATCAACAGGAACTTTAAATGATGACTTATCTGTATTATCACAACTTGTAATTGAGGAATAAGTCAAAAGTGAATCTTTTGGGTTTAATTGTTCTAACGTCTTAGTTTTAGCTTTTTTAGAATTAGAATTTTTTGATTTTTGAGTTTTTGGTATTCTTTTAACTGTCTTACAACTATTAACATTAAGTGTTGAATCATTAGAAAATTCTTCATTATTAAATGATTTATCTCCACTCCATTCTTCACTCCATTTTTTTTTAATTTTAGGCGGTTTTTCATTACTTTTAAGCATCATGGTATCATTATCAAAGTTTTGAGATAACTTTAATTTTTCTTCAGTGTCTAGTGTCTTACGAATTTTATCTGAATCCTGAGTTTGCTTTAAATTATCTTCATTTAAATGCATGTTATCAAAATCTGGTCTTTGACTTTTTTCTTTTTTTGATGAATTACGGCTACGTTTTTTAGGAATTTCAATGTTGTTACTTGTTTCGTGCTCATTAGTTGTACCATTTTTGTTTACATTTACAACAGACTTTTTTTTATTAGAAGTATTAGATTTGGGTGTTTTATTTTTATGAACTTTTGTTAAAATACTATTATTGCTTTCTTCAAGTTCATAAGATGTGTTATTTTTGCTAACATTATTTAGTTCAAATTTTTGTTTGTTTGATGTAATAGATTTGAGTGTTTTAGTTTTTGCAACTTCATTAGTTGGATTATCATTATTTATATCATGTATTACAGGTTTTTTTTTAACAGCAATAATAGATTTAGATATTTTAAATTTGGTTCGTTTCATAGGAGTTGTTCCATCATCACCTAGATAACGGTTTGAGAAAAATGAATTGTTAGACATTGCATTTTGTTCATCATCAATTAAACGGCGTTTATGAGACTTTCTAGAAGAAGAATTTTGAATTTTGCTTCTTTTTTGTTCTTTTTGAGGAGTATCAGTTTTTTCTGATTCAATCTTATTCAATTGGGGTTGTTTTTTGGTCATACATTTTTTTTTTTTTACATTTTCTGATTCATTACTATCTTCTACTATAGATTTAGTACGTTTTCTAGATATCCTTGAAGATCTTTTTATTTCAGCAATAGGTTGATTACTTATATCAGCATTATTTGGTAACACGGAAACAACAGCTCCATTATTAGTCGCTGGTGGGTCATCATAACGGAGCAGCTTCACAGCACAATTTAAATTCATGTGTTCAGTCAACTTGGAAGTCATTGTGGATATTTATCAATATTAACTAAATTAAAAAATATACCATTAATCAAATTATTTTTATTAACATGATAACAGTATAATATACATACTTAAATTTCAAAGTAAAATACATAACCAGTGGTTTAATGTTTAATCTTGATTATATTATATAACTTTTAACTGAATCACCTAAAAAAATATTTCACATGAATTATAAATGTCAATGTATAATATTAAAATTATGTTTATATTTAATTTTTAAGTGAATTTATTCAATATAATAAACAGTACACTAATATTTCTATTTTATCTATTGGGAATAATCATAGGGACAACAATAATATTCTTTCATTAAAAAATGTTTATGTAGCTTGTAAAAATAAAGGCAAATACTTATTATTTCTTAAGAAACTTACACGGATTTCTGAATTTAAAAAAAAATCAAGATTTTTGCATAACAATTATCAAAAAAAAACTATACATAGTTTGATACTTAAACTGACAGTTTAGTGTATGTGTGTATAAAAGTTCAATACTTTCACAACATTTAAAATGTTGATGTCTGTAGTATTTAAACATGTATATATTATTTCCTATTTATAAATTAATAAAAACTAAATTTTTGTGATGCAATGTAAATAGTTATTTTAAAACAAATTTGTCACTAATACGAATATAGGTTTTATTTTGAAGTCAAAGTTTTATTGAAAAGCATAAAAAAATCAAAGAATTTAATCAAGCAATCAAGATTGTTGATTCACTTCATTCATGAAATACTAATATTTTTAATATTAATATAAACATAATATCATATTGATTATTTTATTTAAAATAATAAGTATGTATAATATAAAATGATAAAATTGTTAGAAAGTTAGAACTTAAGAGTGCAAAATGGAGAAACGATAAAAAAGCATTTTCAAAAAGATGTAAGTTGATTGACACATAACTGGCCATGAACGTTTAACCGTTTTAGTACCGAATGGTGAAGCACTTTTGTGGTGTATAATAATTGAAGGTCCAAATCATTTATTACAATGAATTATAACTTTATCTACCGCTCAAGGCTATGCATTATTTATACATCTAAACTTGACAATTTTTAGATAAGACAAAGTATGAATAGAAGACAACGGACATAATAATATTACAATAGTATTGAGGATAGCGCCAGAAGTTGTACTTACATTCAGTTTGAAGAATTAAAACAGCAATCGACGCCGGTTGGCTGTAACCTAGTCAGCAGGAGCCACAAGTCTCATCAACATGTACCGTGAAATAGGATTTGCAAAAATATTCGTAGGTAGCTGCTGCATGGTCGTCGCGCGTGCCAAAATAATATTTAGAGCGCTGTAGACGGTAGATTGAGAATTCTGTACAGTACTACTGTGTATAAATATATATTATTATTATTATTAAACATTTATACGTGAATGATAAACAGCGATTTAGTATGAGTTGATAACGTAGCAAGCACGCGTACAACCAGGTAGCCGGTAAAGCGGGAAAAAACAGACTGGCAAAGTGCTCGAAACATAATTTGATGAGACCAGACAGACCACTGACAGAGCGCACCACCTAAGTCAATTGAACCAATGTCAGTCAAAAATAATTTTATGTTATCATTTAAAACACATTTAAATTGTTTAATGCTAAATTGCTAACGTTGGATCTCATCCGATCGTGGATACAAATACACCTGTTCGATGTCAGCAGATACCCGAATGGATTTTTTATGCATAATGAATTTTCTGAAATACACAGCTAATAGAATAGGTTTATATAGTTTTCGCAACTTTAGTGATTGTTTTATTATTTTCAAATATCACGGTGTGTATCCTGATTTGCCAAAATAACGATGGAAGTGATGGAATTAAACGAGTAAATCGATAATTAAAATTTATAAGATATTTATCGATAATAAAATATTATTCATTTTATTAAATAATAATTTAACACATATCTAAATTTTTCATTACTTAATTATTAAGTTAATGTGTTACTAAAATTAAAATAAATATAATTACGTCATTGCAAAGTTAATAAAACATAATTTGAAATGCAGTTATTATCTATAAGCTATAACTAATTTCAATAATCCATTGTTTTCATTATCAAATTTCACATATAATTATATCACTTTAATCCTTAAATATTTTCAAATTCAATGAAATAATGTTTAATGAATTTATGATATTTAGATAATTGAAATCAGTGTAACTTAAATCCTAGGTTAACTACAGAATGTTTGGTCCAACATTGAGTCAAATAAAGTAATATTATTTTATTAAAATGATATTAATAATTTTAAACAAATCAAGTTTTGTTACTTGTTGGGCAAGTCTATAATAGTCATAATTCATCAAACCTATGGACGTAGCAAAGTTGGGGCAGGTTGACAAGTGCCAACCCCTGCACTTCAATCTAAATTCTATTTCTTATACCAAATGTGTAAGTTTTACTATAAAATGGAAAAAGCAAAAAAAGGTCAATTGCCCCCCCCCCTAATTGATTAAAATTTTAGCTACGCCCATGAATTCAAACTACTATTTAGTTTAATAATATTATGTTCTCATAGCATAAGTAATTTTAAAGATTAAAGGGTTAACTAAGTTTCATTGATATCATAAATATTATAAACGAAAGGGTACCTAACTAGTAAATCACAAACGCATTATCTTCGATAGTGAGCGTGCTTAATCTTCGTGTAATTTTTTATTATTATTATAGAAGATATTTTCTTCGATTAAATATGTATCTATTAGAAATATTTGATGTATTGGTGTAAAATTATTGATTTTTGTTGTTATATGAAAATTCTAAAGGAAAACGTATAATTAATTATGAAATGTTAATCATAATATGTTTCTAAAATAAAGAAAAATTAAGAAACCGTTGATGTTTTTTATAAATAGCTGTATGCAAGGAGAGTATAAATTAAGCATAAAAACATTATAGATTCATAATCAAAATATTCAAAGCCGGAGCCCAATATTTGTTTATAATTATAAAAATAGACATAATATACTTGTACAATTAGTATAAGTACTATGCAATTTACAATATTTGATGAATATTGATTTAAAAATAATTTACGGGGTAGAATTAGATAGGTATGGATGATATCAGGAATAATAATTATTTTATTACAACTATAAATAAGTAGATACTACCATTTATTGACAAACTAAATATTAGTTATAAATTAATAAACTTTTATTTTTTTTTATCTGGTTAAATGTTTAAAAAATATTTAATAATATATTGATGATTAATTTTACTAACAATACCTATTAGGTATATATTGTACATATTTTGTGTACAAGGAATTAAGTCAATTGATTTTACAATGTTAAAATAAAATAAATTCATCATAATTAAAATTGTTTTTTTAAGGTAATAAGCGATAATAATTAAAATTACAGGATTTACTTTACTTGTATGTATTAAAATAAATAAAAAATGGTTGAAAAATACAGTGTAACGTAGACAACACTATAATATAATTATAAATTATAATATATTGTGTGTCTGTGAGTAAAATGATACTAATAAAATAAATATTTTAATATAATAAATAGGTTGTCAATAAGATGAACGATAATAATAATATATCATACCTAAAGAGTACACGGCCATATATGAAGGCCCATATGTACTAAAATTATTAGTTTTTGTTTATATGGTTTATTTTTAAATTGTTTCTAAACAATTATATAAATAATTTAAAAACTAATAAATGGCAAGTTTCAATTAGTCGACAGATTTAACATTTCAATTTTCTATAAGTTTTATTAAAAGCAGGTAATAAGAATACTTTTAATAACAGATTTGATAAATAAACAACAATAAAAAGCTAAATAAGTAATATCTCGGACATTTCATCAAAATTATAATAAAATATTTTCGAGACCTATCATATTATCTTCTACATCATAAACAATAAAATATAATAAATATAAAATCATGTACCTGTTGTCGTTATCAATCGTAACGGTTAATAAAAAATAAAAACCCTCGCGACGAAACACACGAGCGTGTACAAATTACGTACCTATGTAGATACAATATTAAAAACAGTATTTCAATTAAAATCTTTTAATAAATTACATAAAGTGCAGGGTACCATACACAGTAATGTCATTCGTAGTGGATTTTTACTTACTTAGAAGTATTTACTATAATAGTCACCAGCTACAATATTATAGTAAAACTGTTCAAGAGTGTACCACTCGGTAATTCGCCGTCGACGTCTTTGGCCCGAACTCCAAACGTCCGTCCACCGACCATACAACAACTGCAAATAGTACAAATCACACAATAGCAACATTAGCAACGTGCGACGGACGACAACGGAAAATGATAACGAGAGCACGAAACGCGAGAGAGCGTGGTTGCGCGGCGACTCGCTAGTCTCGACGTGTCGCGTGGTCTACCGTAGGCCGTCGCCGCGGTGTCGTCAAACAATGTGGTTGCATGGTACCCTGTTATTGCGGTATCAAACTTAACCCTCGGCGCTCGGTTTAATCCGTGGTTTAGTACTCGGAAGGCTACGGCGCCGTCATCCATAATCTCGCGCGCCCGCCGGACGGGCTAGGATTATCATGGGCGGGCTCGATTGCTAGTTGGTGCAGCTCTCATTGCGCTGGACCGACGATGACGGACCAGGGTACGATGAATGCTCGCGACCAGACGGCAGCCGCCGCCGCGTCAGTAACAACTACTTTTGTGATGATAATTGATATTACGCAATAAATAATATTTATGTGCGTTGTTGACTGTTGTTTATGATACCAGAGTCTGAATTTCTGTGCAAAGTGCTTACCTATAGGTATTTCGGGTTATATAAGACAAAGACGAAAACCTCAAAGTCCATAATTCGTCCAATAAGTCGCATTCCCACGACTGATGTACTTGGCCAATATTTAGTATCGGTGGCTTGTCTGCTGTCAGATCGGCATACTTGTACAGTCGTACTTACACGATTATTTGTCACTGGTGTCGTTCCCGAGGATTGTCGGTAAATGTGATACAAGACAAAGGAACGGCCAATATAAATGTGACCCCATCACCAGTATTTGCTATGACAGCCACCTGTAGGAACTATGCACTTGACTAATTGTACAATTTTATTGTTCAACTATTGGCGTATTTGATAGATACGTCAGAGCTTAGAGGCGAAACTTTTAATTCGTATTTTTTAGCGTTTTTAAGTGATCTTATCAATTTTTATAATTTTTCAGTGCAAATATTAATTCATTGCACAAGGTTTAGCGTTAAAAACCTAACCTATATACGTATATATTGTTTACAAAATATTTACTTGAATAATTTTTAGGTATTTTTCATCCGTGCCAATAAATATCAATCATTTTGTACATTAATGCGATAACGTCTTAATCTATTTTCTATTTCCAGAGATTATTATTGGATATCATATCACGAAATAATTAAATTGGTCAATTGGAGATACGTCGCGATTGCAAATTTATAGTATCTTCAATGTTGTTCATTTGCTTATCGATAAGTTTGGTATTTTATTTTTGTGTTGTTGTTAATTTAATTAAGATAAAAATTCCAAAAGTTAAACTGTTGTTTTTCTGTCGTTTTTGTAGTTTTTGCCTATCTATAATAAAAATATTGGTCATTTTTGATTATTTTTTAAAGTATTTTCTTGATATTTTTTAGGACATTAAAATTTGTGCATTATTAATAAGTTATTTTAATAATTGTTATCTACGTAGAGAGGCAACCACAACGTAAATTGAATTTTTAACTGTAAAGAAGATAGCCCGAAAAAAAAAATTAAATCTATGAAAACTAAACGTAAACAAATTCTGAAAATCAAACAGTAATTTTAGAAATGTTGACAAGCAGAATCAAATACGTAACGAAATAAAAAGAGCAAACCAGTAGCACACAAATGACTAAAATAGAAAAAAACAATTCAGTAATAATTGGATTGAGAATTGGCTATATAAAGTTATTAACTCATGGTTTCTTAATGGCTAAAGAAAAATACCCCAACAACTTAATACGTATAAGTGTATAACTTAAGGAATTCAATTCTCTAAAAAAAATATTTTAACGGAATGTTACCTATACGAATCAGAATGAAAAAATAAATAATTTACTAATCAACAAAATATTACAATTTTTAAAACAAATTTATACAAACTTTTATAGATTTAGGTAATTATTAGATATTATTATTAAGAAACGGAAATTGTGAATAAAATAAATTAAAAACACGAACAAGTGTAAACGTCGCATGTCTAAAATTATAACACTAATAACAAAAAAAAAGTTATAAAAAGTTGATTGAAGAATTATTGAAAAAGTCCGAAGTCTTGCTTGATGATCGTTGATCGTTAATACTCTGCGTTTCCCGCCGTTTTTACTGCACTAGTTTAACGGGCCGTAATTTGCCATCTAAATTTTATACATATATACAACTATAGTATAATCCTAACGTTTTCCTACCAATTTAAAAACATGTTAACTTACAAGTTGAAGATTTTATTGCCATTTCGGTGTTACTCGGACTTTAAAATAAATGGTGAGTAGTGACTAGTGAGTACCAATTGGCTATTAAATCCGATGAAAAACACTGCGTAATACGAATAAACACGTTAGTAAACGCCGCGCTCAGCAATATAGCATAACACGATAATAATATTATAATAATTATAATAACAAATAATGAAAAATGAAACATATTATTAGATACGATAACGTTATAATCAGACTTGTTAGGGTTTCATCGTTTCACGTGAATTGCATTAATTGCATCGCCGCCACAACGCTACTGTCATTGCGGTAGGTGTAATAGACCGCGGCAACGAAAGACCGGGCGGCGCATAGTGCCCTGGTACCGTCCGTCGAATTTAGCGGCGCACGAGCACCGTCACTGAACAGTTCCGTGTCCGTGTCCGCTCCGGCGCATTTGGCAACGGCGGCCGCGGCGTAAACGGCCCGTCAGTTATCGGTCTCGTCACATTCCAAGTGAAATGCGGAACCCGCGACCTAAACCAAGAGTTAGGTTAGGTCCTCGCGTACCGGGATCGCATGCTTGTCGCCGCCGCCGAAACTCCGAGTCTAACTCGCTGACCGTGGCGACTTGCTCATCGTGCCCTGGTCGTTCGACTTGTCACTTTTACACCATCGACATTCGTTCCGAGATCCGACCGTATCCGCCCATTGGATGTATATTTTTCCAATCCTAACACAAAAAAAACGTCGGCCGGCATGAAAGAGTCGTTGGCCACAGTCAATATACAAGGCACGATGCGTTTTTTTACGACGATGGGCGTTAAAGACGATCTTTAACTGTTATTCAACAAATTTATACGAAAATCGTGTATATAAGTGATATATTATAATATATTACAAGAGGATTCTCACGGTTTGAAATCAACAATATTAGGTTACCTTTTTTTTTTTTTAAAATTATTGTTGGAATTCTTCTATAATATTAATTTATTGATGTATATGCATTGGCCATTGGCCATTGGTTGTAATCGATTTGGTAGAACATAATGGCAAAGGAACGTGCATGAACGCTTAGTTATTCGTAGCAAATGTGGGTATTGAATGAATTCAAAATTGTAACTCGTTATTTTTGGGATCCCGAGCAGAATGATGAATTTTACCGTGTGTGTGCATGTTTTTTGTGCACGATTAAAGATAGTTATTGCAATGGAAAAAAGTGCTTCAATCTTCAATATCTCTAATGGAAGAAAAGTGAATCTACTTGGTAACGGCAGTATGAATAATAGTAATTTTATTTCTATACTTCATTAATTCACTTTAAATGAATAAATTTCGGTGTTAGTCGTTACTCGTTAGGTGACAGACATGTGCATTTTTTCTGTTGTAAATATATGTATTTATTTAGCATATTATTGAAGCTTATTTGTTCATTATTCATATTAAACATTGGTCATTGGCCAATCTCGATATAGAAAAAAAAAAAACAAACATCGTAATCCATGTTATAGTTGTTTTGTGAAGTTATAAATTTGAAAATATATTAAAAACAAAAATCATAATGACTGCGACATCTAACGACAAAAGAACGCGTTAAATTTCTTAAAAAGCGCAACTGTAGATGGCGAGCAGTTATCGTATTTAAATTTAAATTATGTATTCATCACAGATCAAATTAAACGAAATTGTACGCTCAGCCCATGAACTAAGATAATATGATATTATATATTATTGTATGATAATAATTAATATCTAAGTTTATCTTAGAAAAATAGAAAATATCCTCGAAGACTCCGCCTTAGCTTAGTCGAGTACGTCGTCGAAGATGTCATCACTATGGTATTGGACGGACACGGTTGATGATCGAATGATGGCTGGATAAATGTATTATTACAATTACATTTATATTTTATATTTTGTTTACATATATAATTAAAAACATATTTAATATTTTTTGTACACAAAGTTTTATCAATTCAAAAACAAACCGTTAAATTTCAATTTAAATGTAACAATGTCATTTTTAAAAAAAATCAACAACTTAAATGCACAGTAAAACGATTGATTTTTATTTGAAAAAAATTAATTTGTACCACCACAGAACAGGGGTGTCATTTGGGGTATTGCAGGGTATGCTTATGCATATCTAAAATTTATCAAGATACAATTTGGGTCTGTCTAACATTTTTCTGTATTGGGCAAAAATTATTCTTTTTTATAAATAATTAGTCTCAACTCTAAAACATCAGCAGGACCGGATTAACGTATAGGCAGTATAAACAATTGCTTAGAGCACTACATTTTAAAAGGCGCAAAGCTGAATTTGATACCAAGTCGGCAAGTCCTATTTTTTAGACGGATTTTGTATTGAATTTTATTGAAAATTTAATTAAAAGTGCATACTGCATAATTGCTTTAATATTTTTGTTTTGTTTGAATTGAGATAGATAATAATTGGTTTATTTTTATATTTATTTTCCATTTATTGCGTATTTAGGTTTGGGAGTTAAAACACAGTTTAAAATCGTTTATTTCCAAAAATTATTAGTTGGCATTGTCGATCGTGTGTTATAAATTAATAATTATAATAATGATCAAACACGGCAACATTATTATTATAGTATGATGTTTCCAGAATAGTGTATAAAATTATATTTATAAATAATTTAGGTATATTCTATGTCATAACTAATAATATAATATACGGAAATAAGGTGAACATTTTGTCCAGATTATTAAAAACTGGTTTTTAGAAGATATTCCCGTTTTTCTGTAATATTTTTTTTGATATTTTAATTATAATGAATGTAATTATTATTTCAATATTTTTTTTTTGTCAATATTTTAACTAAATCCAATCGTTGTTAATATCTATGATTGTGATTCATATTGAAAATCGTGTGTCTTATAAAAAGTATCATTTGTGTTTTTAATGGTTTATATTGTTTATAAATTATAATATTCATTGTCTTATGTCAATATTTTTAATGCAGTAATGTTCTACAAATCAGAATTTATATTGTTTGTTCCTTACGCAACAATCAGAAAAATAGATATTTAGACGTAGTTGCAAAATTGTATTCTTTTAATAAAAACACATTAAATGACAAAAAAGTGTATACCCACTCAATTATTATAAAATATTAAACAAAATTAAAAAGCTTCATAAAAATGTCGTACAATACAAATATTACTCCACTTATGTTTATTTTTTCAATTATTATTATGCTATAATTGAACTTTACGTAAATTTATCTGAATATTTTTTTTCGTTTTTTTTTTTTTTTATCGTTTACTTATTTGAATGCGTTATAATTTATATATATCGTGGTAGTTGTTAAACTTTTAGTACTATAATAACACAATTATATGGTTTTTTTTGTATTTATTTTTAAATATTCACTGACAATAAAATTCATTGTGACAGTTCATAGTGTTCATACAGCTGGTATGTGGATTTGGCCCCAGAAATTAGAATAGCTGCGAGCAAATAAATATTATCTTAAATTCTGCAGTTTATGATAATATTACCTATATATTATATCAACATGAAAACAACAGCCGCTTGTACAATATGCATACAATGTGTTTCACTTATGACTTGTATGTACTTATTTCCTGTTCATTAACTTTGAAACTATTTGAATTTATGGCATAGAAACTATTGATGAATAATGAAAATTTTAAAATAAATGTATATAATATATTAACTGTATAAATCATAGTTCACATTTCTAATTATATATATATAAGAACTGCGAAAACTGCAATAGTTTTGGTTTGTTTTTATTTTGTTTACGAGTTCGTGAACACCAAGAATATTTTAAATTTTAAATAATTGCGTATAATATAATATAATATAATGCAGCTTACCGGCAATATCTACCATTCACTCTTTTGATTAGATATGATATCTACCTACAACTGATGCAATTTGAGTTGTCATGTCATGTCAAGTTCAGATTCCGATAATACTTTCTATAATACTTCAGATAAAAAAAAATAATCTCGACTACGAAAATTGTGTACAAAAGAGCACTAGAATTTTTTTCCAAACTGTTTTTGTTTTGGAAAGCGTGTTATTATAATTTTAGGAAAGAGATAAAGTTATTTTAATTTTAATAATCTGAAATATTTCTTATTATACAACTTAAAATTAAATGTAATTTTTTTATTCCTTTTTCTAAATATTATGCGATTGATGTTAACGCTAAATTGTTAACTATTAATCCACTAATATGTCTGAATCTATAATTATTAAAATTTATAATATTTCTCGGTTTATTTGATTAAAAAATGTTATATTAGGTGTTCTAAAACTAATTAACAGAAAAAGTTTGTTGATGAAAACCAACATGGAGTGAACAATTCAGTACCGCAGTGGCCAAACCATTGAATTATCTACTGTGCTAATAAAAATTACCTACGTTTGTTTTATTTTAAATAATTTCAAAACGTGGCACTAGATTATGTATATAAATACTTATTAATATATATAATGTGGGGTAGTATAATTTACACGTCTAAATTTCTTTATGAAATATACATTTTTGATAATAACAGTGATAAATGGGATCGTTTAACAAAGATAATTAATCTTATAAAAAACATACTTATAAATCATATGGTCAATATTAATAATAATTTGAATATCTGTATTAACAGAAAAAACGAAGAAAAATTCGAAAAACCATCAAGTAAAACTTATCATAATGAGTAAATAAAATTGCTTTCGAAACAATATGTAAATACAGTTATTAAAAACTATAAAAGTATAGACAATTTATTTGAATCATTCGGTTGGTATTAGACAACAAACGCGTAAACATTTTTCCATTGTCTAAAAAAATATTAAAATAGTTTTTTAATTTATTATTGAAGTCGAATTGTTTATTATTCATCTTTGACCATTGTTTATTGGAAAATAAAAATAATAATATGAAACATCGTAATAAGTGCTGCGGTTGTTTTTTTTCAGAAATCTGAATATTAATGAAAACCAAAAATCATACATGATGGCGTCTTCTATAACAACGGAAGGAGAGGCGTTAAAATTTAAAATAGACGAGACTTTAGATATTTTCTCTATAGATTAAATAAAACTACGTTGTGTACTTAATCCATGAATTAAGATATTTAAGTTTATCTTAGATTATGATTTGAAAGTTGGATCTAAAACTTAAATCATAAATAAGATGGTCCGGTTGGCGGGCCTTAAAAATTGTGTTTTCTGATACATTAAATTTTTAATGTATATTTGTGTTAACCACGAAGATAAGTACTAATTTAAAATATTCTTGATACTAACATGATTACAATATGTGAAACATATTTATCTACACATTACAGTAAGACAACAGGTAGAAGTAATTAACGAAATATATTGCGTTTTAATGAGACGTGAGAAGAAAAAAAAAATATATGAAAAACAAATGAACTGAATCTAGTTGTAACCTTCTCATTCAAGGACGCAATTAAAATTGAATAAATTATAATAAGATATTATATGCATAAAGGTATAATGGATTATTTAAAATTCCAATACCTAACCAAACTGTCCTTCTACACGAATAAGTATCTATATTGCCTAAGCGTAACGCCGGCTTCTAAGATTAAAATAAAAAAACAAAAAAAAAATAAACAGAATTCATGGTTTTTATATAATATACAGTAGAGCGTAAATTATCCACACTAATTGGAATCAAAAGGAAAGCGGGTTATCATAATTAAACAATTATTAAAAATGTACAATGAACATAAATTTTATTGCTTTATATTATTACAAAATACAAATAAAATGAATGTATATAGTATATATTTTATATAAATATATTTATGTATTTAAAATAATATCGAATTTCGTAATTCTAACTATAAAAATGAAATCGATAAATACATTTTTACAAACATTTCGTAGTGAGGATCAGGAGCGGATTGATTTAAGGAACTGCAAACTATGCAGCGGCATAGGGTGGCAAATTTTTGGAAGGAGGCTTTTTATACGCAGTAAAATTGTATTTAATATTTATTTTGTTCTTGTATAGAAAAATACCTAATTTTTTTCTTGAATTTTTCGATTTAAAAAAAAAATTTAACATTAAAAGTACTTATATAACTAAATAATTATTTAATAAATGTATTATTATTTTTTTCTTGTATAATAAAAATAAAGAGAAAATATTTTATTAGAATTATAACGTTTTTAATGAACTTTAGTTATTATGTAAAGAAATGTTGTTGTACAGTGGTGATTTTTTTTAAATAAGGATGGAAAATTATTAAATTCACCACTGGTAAGGATAATTGATGTTCTATTGAGTCTACTATATTAGGTTTCAAATGAACCTCATAAAATATAATTTTAATAAGATGGCACACCTATATGTATTGTTCCAATCTAGTTCAAATAAAACAGAAAATGTACGTTCCAAATCACTTATTTTACTTAATTATTTTTAAAAAGAGTGAATTGAGTTTTTAAAAATTATAAGAGTAAGATAATTATTATTATTATCATTAATTTAATAAGTTCAAAATAATAATTCAATATAATTTTAAATTAATTTTATCAAAATAATATTGAATGGGAAATATTTTTATTTATTTTTTCTTGGAACTTATAAAAAGTATTGATGGATAATTAATAAAATATTTTTGTTAATTTGTGTAGTATTTTTTTGTTCAATAGATTTAAATAAATAAAAAAAAAATAATTATTATTGTTAAGTCATTAATGACTATAGTTTGTAATTTGTATACTATATAGTTCATTACCAATGTATTTAGTCTTGGTTTAATTTTAGCTTTTCCTCTTTACTTCAGTGTAACATATTTAATCACTACCTGCATATGAATAAAATTATTGTTTTTATTGTAATCGTGTTCTGTCTTGTAGCGAGCACCTATATTTATAACTGACAATTTATGCTGAAATATTCTACCATATTTGTATTGACATAAACATAATAATATTATATGATGTAATTCGATGAACGACAGTAATCAACTGAGTAAATTATTTTTTATATAAACACAATGAGAACATCGTTATAAATACTTATTTACACAAAGACAAAGTTAACAATATATGTAACTTTAGATTTTCCATACGGCAGGTGCGACGGAAATCGTGTTGTTACGACAATAAATTGCAGTAATATGATATGTGCAATGAAGAAACGTATTACCAAATAGAAATATTATATGTACTATACATGATATATTATTAAACTTTACAAAGTAACTACTTAATATGTTTGAAAAATAAGAAAAATTGTATTTCCGAAAGATTACAATACCTATTATAGTTTATTTGAAATCATAAATTTTTAAAACCATGCATAAACTGTTTGTTCTCAAGTAAAATTGTTTGTAATAGGAAAATTTTCTTAGTTTTTAAATAGCAAAACATTGTCACCTATATCGATATTTATTAGTGCATTATGATTATATTTATTTATTTTATGGTACATATGTGTCATACGGCTATAAATTAAGCTAACTATATTTTAATTTGACCGAAAAGTGTTAAATATTCAAATCTAGTTAGGTATACGTATTGTGTAAAACTCGTTACATTCTGTTTAAAAAGAAAATTTTATTTTTCATTTATAGAATTTGTAATAATAAATAACTAATACTAGTATCTTATTGAAAATTTTTAAGGGCTTTTTAGTTGCTATTCCCACGAGTCTATTAAAATGTTTTATTTTATCGTGGTAAATGGTATTATGATATCGATATGCAGTTCAGTATCGTCTTATCAATAATGACTTTGTTTGCAATTCATAATTCTAGTTTATTTTTTTTTTAACTATTTCGGCGAAACTGAATTGGTATCTATAAATTATAATGATATCAATGAATAAATGAATGGTATAATTCAAGTATATTTTTATCAAAAACATATGATCAGTAAGTAAATTTTAAACTAACACAATTTGAAAATCTCATTTATTGATGATAGAGTAGGAACGGGGGATTAAATACGAGTCAATTCGGAAGTGTAACCTGTGTAACTGAGTATAGGAACAAGAAGCGGTGCTCACTACTGGTACCATTATACTATACACATGACTACCTTGAAATAATAGACAGAATAATCAATAATAACGATTATCATTATATTATGTATATAATATCACGGTGAATGTGCATTATTATAACCTTTAAATCAAATTTTAATTTTTAGAACAGAAATAGTTATCGGTTACTAAATTATATTATTATATAAGGTACAATCTATAGACATGGACATTAACAAACAATGGAAGAAGAGGAGGCACCTCTTCCTCTTTATTAATTAAACAGAGAATTTTGTAATAAATTAGAAAAAACTATTGAAAATGCATTTTAAATTTTCAGATGTTTGTTATCAAGAAAAGTTTAATATTTTAAGCATATATCTTTACGAAAATTAAGTTTTTTATCATAGCTTTTATATTTATTAACTAATTTTTAGAAATGAGAATAACTCTTTTTTTTTTATCTAAAAAGAAATAATAAGTCTAGAAATTTTAACGAGTAATTTATAAACCATAAGTTATATAACATTGTGTATTTTAAGATTAATAGGTCCATAATATTAAGTTTGGTCAGTTTGGAAGATATGGAGGCTATGATGATTTAAAAATGAATTGGTATTTAATTAATATTAATCTATTTACATTAGATAATTTGTTAACTTATCTAAATATAATTAGAAGTACTGTAGTAGATTAAATACGTGTTACATATATTTATCTTTTTGTAAATCCACTTTTATGGACTATATTATCTTTAGACTTTATTCAATACATTTTAATATTTCAGAAACTAATTATTCTAATTTTGATTGAGGTAAATACAAGCATATCTTTAAAACAAAGTTTATTTGTTTTGTTATTCTATTCAATTCAATACAATATACTAATATTTTATTATTATTATATAATTAGCCAACTGGCAACTATTAATTAGGTATACATGAATATTATTGAAATATTGAATACGTTTATTGTACCCTAAAATAAGAAGTTATATTGACAAAAATTAAAAGATTTATTGATTTAAATAAATAAAAATAATAATTCAATTTATAATTTAGTTTATAATTAAAAATTATATCTTCTGATATTAAAACTTGCATTCGTAACGAAATTTTCATATGATAAAAGAAAATATATTATTTTAATTTTTACTCTATAGAAGTAAAAGTGGTAGAAAATATTGTTATATCACCCTAAAATCTAAAAACAACAATTATAAATAAAATTATTTTTTCATTTAAAATCCTGAAAGGCTATAAGTCATTACACATGATTTAAGAGCTTTATGCTTATTATAACAGTTTTTATTTATATTATTAATAATTATTACTAAATACTGTTGTTGTTTCTTTGTTATGTATACTTTAAATTAGTCACTTATAAGTCTCACTCTATTTTAATAATTTGAGTTTAAAAACACACAACCATTTCATTTGATAAAAATATAAATTTTTAGCAGCTTGTAATTTTTAGAAGATAATTTAAATATTAATACATGTGAGTTACAAACATCCCAAATGAACAAAATTTATAAAAATACTTTTAAAAACTTATGAATAAATGTTGAAAATATTAAATTTATATTATATTTTTGCAATATAGGTGGTGAGAATATTACTAAACGGTTTTTATTTTATTGCAATTTAAAAACCTCTACTATATGATAAAAGTCGAGTGTAGGTCATTTTAATTTATGTGTTAAATTTTAACTCAATTATAAGCCATTGACTCAATTTTATTCATACGATGAAAAACAACTTTGAAATAACTCTGAGCGGAAACAGTTGATAGCTTGAATATATCTACAAAATAAATCACGATTTTGACGAATTTTTTCAAAGTTTGAAATTAAAATGTTAAGATATTGTGACTTTATATTTTTAATATTTTTTAATTTCTTCAAAAATAACTTGAAAAACTTTGAAATAAATGTTTAAGCTTGTATTCTTATAAATAAAAACGTTATCATACAACATTTGAATAAAAACTAAAAAAACAGACGATAATTTCAAATGTCTAAAAATGTTTTTATAAATAATTTGAAGTCTCTCTCTCTCTCTCTATATATATATATATATATATTTAAATTAATTTTAAAAATAAGATTTATTTTATCAAAAACAATTTTACGTAAATATTCCTATTTTCATTTTTTCTGTATTTGTTCCTCTATTATTAAGGTGAATATAGTAGAGAATGGTAAATATAATTATTTTATTCCTTAAAATACAAACTAGATTCTATTTTCTACTGGAAATAAGTTCTCTCTTAAAATTGGAAGATTTTTGATTTTTTTCTTATTGTAAAAATTATATAGATTTGTATCTTTTGACACAAAAAACTCCAACACTGTAAAACTATGAAGTCCAATAGCCAATAGGCAATATTCATTGTTCTGCGATAAATCAATTATTCAATTATATTTATTTTAAGTGTTTTCAATTAATCAATAAAACGAACAACATCATTCCTATAATAGGCACTTATTATTACTTATAATTAAGTGAACTTATATACCTGTACCTTATTAATATTAAAATTAAATATAACGATTCAATTATTAACAATGATTATGTTTATGTACTCGTGTTTTACTATATTGTCGTCCACTCGTCGAATCATTTAATAATTTATATAATTTTATTGATAATAAATTAGGTAATGCATTATACAAGTGCCTATTTACATATTAATTAAATACTTGAGTTGAAAATTTAAAATTTGCATTGTGATTTATTACTAGATTATACCAAATTCTATTTAACAAATTTCTTTGTTTAATGATTTTTTTTTTGCCTATGCAACTTAGAACTTTATGATTTATATTTTATATATGTACCACCTATATTTTATGTAAAATTACCTTGTCTGGGTGACCATTAAAAATATATAATAAGTTGAACACAGACCATTAAAAAATATATTTAACAATTTTAACCAAACGTATCTGAATATTTGGAATAAAATTTTGTAAATATTTTAAACAAATTATATACTATAGTAATTACCTACTAAATAAGTAATAAATAATATTAATATCATATTAATTATTATTTATTATAACTGTTGTAATTATTTTTTAAGCGTGTAACTATGTGATTTATTTCAAGTATTTTGTCTAACTCCTAGTAAAACTTATTCCTTATTATATTTTTATTTTGATAACCTTGATGATGTTACTATACTTACAAACACGACTCTCTATTCAGTATTTCTGTATAATCGTATATGGTTTGGAAAGTAATGTAATCTTTAATATTCTAACAAACAAGTTTGTATTTTACTTATTTTAATGCATATACGTTAGCTTTGGATAATAGTGAAAAAACATATAAATGTCAGCGATGTTAACATAGATAATATAGTAAATTATCAATAAATGCTAATAATACATTCAAGCATATTGAATCAAGATTTGTGATATAAATGCAATATTTAATTTAATTAATATTTAAGACGAAAGGTATATAAGTTATAATTTATTATAAATCATAAAGTTAAACCAATTATTTGTTAATGCAAACCAAAACTTATACAATTAGACGTATAAAAAATTGACGTTTCTTTTCTCAATTTACGATAATAAATTGATCAGCTTCAATCATTTCTTGATACTATAAATCATGTATT
Organism: Melanaphis sacchari; assembly: GCF_002803265.2. Classification (NCBI taxonomy): domain Eukaryota; kingdom Metazoa; phylum Arthropoda; class Insecta; order Hemiptera; family Aphididae; genus Melanaphis; species Melanaphis sacchari. The sequence goes on from NW_020271284.1 coordinate 2,329,611, forward strand.
AAATATTATTTTAATTATTTACACAACTTAAGAAATATCGATACGTTGGATTTTGCTAAATACCATATTTATTTAGGTATCATTTGAGTAGGTATATGAAAACATTAGGCACACTGTGCCTATATAGTATTATTTAACTGAATAATACTGCCAATTTTTGATTCTTTAAATATGTGATTATTTTTATTTATATAGGTATAAAGTAATTATAAGAAAAAATGTGACATTTTAGTATAAATTAAGTTATAATAAAATTATCAAAACTATGCGTAAAATGATTCTAATGATTCTATTTGTTGATTTCAAATTTTAATATAAAACACTTATGGTCATTTTATTGTTAAGATTCTATTAGATTTCTTATTAGCAAATATAGTCGTTGAAATAAAAATGTTGTTATGCTCTAAAAGCTTCTAGAATAGATTGTATTAATATATATAATACTACTATAAGTAGGTAACTACTAACTATTAACGTCAATGACACTGCGCAATTATATAAAAGATATTCTATACGCTGTCGAAGACGTATTTGGATAAACAACTTTGGATGTAGTAACTAATATGCTTTTTTTTAAACTAATTTCATGTGTATACATATTTGATATGTTATAAAACTATTGTCACTATTGTCACTTAATCATTATAATATGAGTATGATCTTCGAAAATTAATATTTTAATCACAGCACAGCTCACAATACTTCTATTGAATATTTTAATGTATATATTTGATTATATTTAATTAATAATGGTTATAAATACACTAATCCAGTGCGTGATTTTTCATCTTATTAGTTGGCATTGGAATTTTATATCTATAACAATTCAAAATTAACAGTCCATAGTTCACAGGATTTCAATTTTTGAATCCTTTTGAATAATACCGTCATAGTATACTATATACATATGTAATACATATATTATGTATACATAATATGCTTATACCTACATTATATTAAACAAATATAAAATTAACACTAAAAAAAAGAATTTACATATTATATACTGATTTTTACGTTTTTATTTTTATTTATTTTTAATTCCTAAAAGCTATTAGTAATTTTTAAGCATATAAATTTTCAAATACAGTATACAAATTCGTTGAAATTTGTACTTATTTCCAATTATATTAGTTGTGCCAATGCATTCATGTATTCGTCAATAAAAATTACAAGTTTATACAATTATTTTGTATAAATACAATTATAAAGAAAAGCTATTGTTAGATCTATGAATAATTTAATGTTGAGCTTCATCGAACAGTAAAGCTTCACATTGCATCACAAAAATGTGCAACAGAGAATTATAACCCATACAGATAACAAAACAAAATGATAAGGCATTAGAATATCCAATAGGAACGGAGATAGTATTTTAATTTTTAATACCGACAGCATAGAACAACAAAATACCTATAGCAAGTAATTACAGTTAATCTCAGCGTACTGTTTGTTAAGTAGTTCAATATCGTATGCAACTACTTGTTATAATGTATAATATTACACATTTATACTTAAAGGTACTTTGCTTTGCGTGTAAGATTGATGATACGATAGTATAATAACCTAAAAACTATTAAAAAAAAAAAACTTTATAATTCAAATAAAATCGACTTATTGATGAAAAAAAAAAGATTAAATAGTTATTAATTAAAAATAATTTGATATATCTATTATTTTTATGTATCTATACATTCTAAACATTAAAATTGTTTGTTAATGATATTTATTACTATTGATTAAAAATTTATTGTTACGATATTACAAACAAACATATAAATATTATCATTACTTTTAAAATTTATATTTAACATGTTTTTAATTAAATAATTATAGTTTACAAAAAACCATGATAATATTAAACCATTAACTATATTATATAGGTACATTCAGTAAACTTAAATACATATTTTACAACTAAAATGAAATATTTTGAACTTTTTCACATACTTATACAATTTTGAATTAATATTTAGGTAATACAATTGTAGAGTTAATATATTTTCAATATTTAAAAAAATTATTTTGAAAATGTATTACTATGCTTACTGGATTACCGAATTTCACCAATTAACGCATTTATAACTTGAAGCATTAAAACTTATTAAACATAAAAATAATTTTCAACAGGTCAAGTTTTATAAAACTCAACAAAGGTCAAATTGATTATGTTATTAGGGTCCCCTCTTGAAATATTCACATGGGTCCTTATTAGATTATTTATTGCCACAACATTGAACAAATTAAACTTTGATTATAGTTTTATTTATTAAATATATTTTTAGGTATATACATACAAAATTTGTATTACAAATGTATGCAATTTAAAATACTAATTAGGTACCTATCAATAATATTTTACAGCTATAGCATATAATAAATTACTTTTAACTTTTTTGACCAGGTTAACTTAAAAATATGTTAAAATTAACCTATTAAAGTAATTGTAATAATTTATTATAGTCCCATATAACCTCACTGTCCTCACTTACTATATGGTTTCCATGTACTGAAGTTTGAAAATATAGTAGTAATCAATAATCATCCATTCAATTATCTGTTCGTTTATCAACTATATATAATATTGCCTGTACAATATAAAATAAAAATAATTATTTTGAAAGGTTTTAATTAATTTGTCTGTGTTAGTCATCGCCTTAAATATTAACAGTGATTAGTAAGTCAGAAAAGGTAATAATATAGGTAATAAAAATGCACATTATATCAATTTGATAAAATGTGTAGGTACATAATTTTAAGTGCCACTAATACATTAGATCAGAATATTTTCAGTAGATAAAATCACATGTAAGTAATTATAAACAAAATAATTTTACCTATAACATTATACAATTATAAACTATATTTTATATTTAGATACTATTATTTATTAACGTAATATATAATAAAATAGTGATAATTGATATATATATATAAATAATAGTATCTAAATATAAAATATAGTTTATAATTGTATAATTTTATATATTTCATTATATGTATAATGAATACAAATATACAATATTATATATTTGAAATAGTAGATTGAAAAATAAAATCATATAATTTCGTTTCATTTTGCAAATAAATAAAATAATAATAAAAAAAAAATTTAAACTTTATATTTTAGTATAAACGAAATTTAAATTTGAATACTACAAATGTATATTTTGATAGTATATTAATATTGCATTAAAAGAAATCTTATTTGTGATTGACTATACACGTATATTCACAGATTTATTTAATGATGCAATGTGTTGCAGTTATTGAGTATACTAAAAATATTTTTTTGTTCAGAATAAAATCATGAATCTCATTTTATAAGAGACAAATAAATAAAATATTAGTAGGTATATAATATCATAGTGATATTTCAAAAGAACCTATTTTATGTAATAACTAATATATTTATATATATATTATATATATATATATTTAACATATTATGTACCTACAAAAATTAATATTTTCACTAATTAAGTATTTCAAATTCATCATTTAATATTGTAAAACATTTACAATTAGTCTATGAAAATATAGGCTCTTAATATGTACATATATTTTTATCATGATAATTATCAATAATAGGTAGTTATTAGCACAAAATTAAATGTATATATAAGATTTGAATAGATATTAATATATTCATTGAAACATAAACATATTTGATATAATTATATAATTGTATCAATATAATAGCGACAATAAAATAATTTATACATAGACAAATATATACCTATATTATAGTGAATTTTACACTTAAATATTTGTGCTTTATAACTCCTATACTATGGGCTACCTATATCGAATTGTATTAAATTATATATTATATTTAATTTTTATGTTTGAATTATAAATCATAAAAAAAATGCAAATTAAAAATAAAGTTCGTGTTTACCACAATTATAGTGGGTATTGGTACTAGTTACTATATACACTATATTATATTATCTATAGTTAAATTAATACTATTTTTTATTAATTTTTCGACTCTTTTGTATAAAATTGAATACAATCTATAAATAATCTTTGAAATTAAATAACTATAAGCATGACAGTTAAGTCATTCAGCGGTATGTTATTTTCGTTAAAATTAATTTATTCAAAAATTTAGCTGATTATATTTTATTTAAATTATTTTTAACATTTTAACAGTTATTAGTAGTTATCTCTATATGATTATTGAAAACATCAAAAAACGAACAAAAAAATGTCATTGCTATAAAAGCTCTACTAAAAAAATCTATATTACTTATTTTATGCTGTAAGCTGTAAATATACATGAATATGGTGAATCATAAAGCATACATCATACATCAATAATATAGAATTGAGTTGTGTGTGAATTTATACTTTATTTAAAAATACTGTATAATTTATTATTAAAATACTTTGATTTATCGGAAGTTAGAATATATTTATTTTAACGTAGTTAAATAATTAAATATCGTAATTAATAGGACATTAAAAAATGGAACAGAAAAATAAACATCAATTTATGTTTTAATGTCACATTAATTGTAAATATTTTAAACGATAGATACGGAACAAAATTAAAATCAAACCAATAATTGAATAGCAATGTGAAAATTTATAAATTTATTACATTTATTGACTACCGACAATTTGCCAATTTACGAGGCGATTATATGGCACAATATTTTTTTTTTCCATTACTTTCGCTTAAAGATATCTTAATACTATACTATAATTATATATTTCTGATTATATAGTTATATCTACAATCTAAATATCTAATATGTTTAGCAATAGCGGTACCTAATGCTTATATGTAGAATTGTAGAAGGTGTATTTAAAGTATTTGTCCTATTTTATTTTGTAGCTTTCATATTTTATTCTCATTAACGTCATAAAAATACCAAAATATAAGTACCTACCTAAGCCATGACGTGTAATATTGGTAAGATAAAATTATTATATGTGAAAAAGATATACGTGTGTATTAATTTTAAACTGTTATGATTTAAATACCACAAAGCTGTAAAACCGAAAATTCAGGTATAAAATAATTTCTAAAATATAAATATAACTACACTTTGATTTTAGCCGATAGGCCGAGAAGCCTATTATATATATTATCAATTAGTTAATATATATATATGTATAATTGATTTGAGCAGGTTTTCATATGAGTCTAAAAAAAAAGTACTAACAACAAAATTTGCATAAAGTATAATTTACTAATAAAATATCTATGTTTGATTAAATAGCTTAAAAATGAAATACAATGTTCCTTAAATTTTTATAGACTTGTATTTATAGAAACATGAGAATGTTAAAAACAAATATAGGTACTTGATGACACAATATTTTAAAAATATAAAAAATTCATAAACAAAGTTTTGTATAGACTTTTATAGTTTATGCACTTCCTCAATTTCTCCTATGAAGCATCCCAATAATTTTCCAACTAAAAATGTAAATAAAACAAAAAAATAGCTGTGCATATTGTACATAATATGAAAAATGAATATATCATGATATGCATGAGTACCTAATGCAGAATGAATAGGTGTGCTTTAGTTGGTTTGACTATTTGATAAATAAGTACTACCTATGGATTTAATTAAACGGACAACAGTTTAAGAATTTACCAGAATTTTAGTACAATTTTAGCGAATTGTACTATTTTCAAATTCACATCATAGATTTCGAGGAGAGTAATAAAAGTGTATTAATTTTACAATGATATAGGTATGTTTTATTTTTATTTTGTTTGTCATCACTTTTTAGAACTGTAACAGTGCTATAATTATAAACTTTGATGATAGTTTCAAACAGAAAATTGAATCTAGTTGATACTTTGAAAGACAAAAGTAATAAATTCTATGAGCTTTTCTTGATGATTAGAAATAACTAGAATTTTTACTCAACACTAGTTTTTGTTATTTTGTGACTTATTAATTCAAAATCAAACAATCGAAGATTGGTATCTGAAATCTTCACCAAATGCTTATAATAGCACATTATTTATTGATATAGGTATATGATAAAATTTCAAAATAATTTGACTTTTTTTATAAGTTATTTATAGATATTTAATTTTTTTTATATAAATATCAATAAAAAATTATTAAATAATTAATAAATACCACCTCCTACTTGAATTATGTTTTAGGAAATAAATTAATGAAAACCATTATCTATAATATTTTATTATTATTTAAATTTGAAAGCTATGCTTTATTCTCACACTTGAGTATTTGACAACAAAAGTGTCATGCGATGGATACATTTTAGGTAACAACTCTCAAATATAACGGATCTGTGAGAAGTAAAATTAATATGTCATTGTTGACCTCCAATTAAAAAAGTTAAGCACTCACACTACCATCTATATAGCAGAATAGTTTTTCGGCTTTTTAATTTTAAGATGCATAAAATTAATAGCCCAAAGTAGCCAGAACACTTATGACTTTTATGAGCTTGTAACTTAAAAAGTGATAACCAAGTTCGGCATGTTCACACTTCACTTTAAGAGATCATTAATTGTGACAACATTTTGTAACTATTTATTCAATTTAATAGGTATCCAATGAGTTACACTAGTTACAGACTATTAGCCTATGATAAAAATGTACAAAATCAATTCAAACTAGGTAGGTACTTATAAAACAGTAAAACATAATTTGTTATCAGTATTTTGTTATCACGCGCTGGTGTGAGGTTATGTTGTTACGTCCGTGGTCTGAGTAAAAGGTATTACTGTATTACCTTTTTTCTTTTCACAATTTTCCTCGAAAATCGATAATAATACTCCATTGCATTGCCGTTTGCGGTCTGCTGTATTGCGTATGCCAATAACTAGCGTCTAGCACTGGCCACTACGCGTGAGAGTAAGTCGTGGATCTTCGTGCATACTGTCTGTCGTGTCGGTAAATAACTATGTAGTAATAATAATTAATTAATGTGATAGGTACGAAGATCTTTTTTTCGGAGACTGTCCGTTGTATTGCGGAACGCACCGAAATTTATCATTTTATCGTCAAAACTGCACTTGAAAATAATTGTATTTTAAAAGGCCCGTTTTTGTTGTTCGCACAGTAGATAGTTATCATACACACTCGTACACATTATATATTAATTATTATACTTCTTAGTTCTTGCAGTCAAGAGGTGAGTTTATCTTTCCCCCCTCTGTGTTCGCATGCGCGCATCCAGGGTCACAAGGTGCTCGCAAGTCTTGTTTTCATCGTTATAATGGAGAGTCGGAGAGGTTGCAGATTTCATTTGCTCGGCGGTTATCCGCTGATTAACAACAGGCTTAATGTAGCCGGTTGCTATTTATTTATTTATTTATTTTCTAAAATTTTTAAAATAGTCAAACAGTATTCGAATTTCAATAATTCGTTAATTTATTTTTATCTCTCAAAGGGTCGATAAATATGGCCACAGATTATTTCTTTGAAGGGGCCGAAAAGTTGTTGGAAATATGGTTTGGACGTCAAGATGGAAAAAATGAAAATGGAGACTTGAGAAAAATACCAAGGTAAAATTTATAATTTCCTCAATTCATCTCTAATTTTTAAATTATTTTTTTTTTTAATAACATTTTAGTTAAGAGCATAATGTTTGTAGTCCTCGGCTTTGATTTTTTTTATTTTTTAAAATATTTAATTTATAGTTACATATTAGCCTTGAATCAAATCTCTTATTTTTTGGTTTAATCATTCAAATCATTTATATCTAGAGGAAAATTATATTTAAGAGATATCACTTTAAATCTTGTTATTGACCAAGTGTATTATAAAAAAATGCGTTATATACTTAGAATTTAGATGAATAATAATTTTTGTGAAATTTTAATGATAGGCAGAGTACCTACCTAATTAATATATTTAATATTAGTTTACTAAAAATAGTAATTTTATTTATTTTAGTACTTAGCACCTACTTGTATTATTTTGATTAAAATTTTAATTTGACTAATTAAATAGTATTTTCTGTATAAGCTGATTTATTTATACAATGGGCAAAGCACCCTTATTTGACTAAAACTACTATTAATATGATATTGAACATAAGTTATTGCTCAGAATACAAATAATATCATTGATAAGATCAGTTTCCAAAATGAAATCTAATTAAGAATGTTTATTTTTAAAATTTTCTTTTGATTTTTCAATAACCTGATCATCTTTGACTATGTTGTATCTGCTTAATAATAAATAATGTTTTAGAATTCATATCTCCTTATAAATCGTTATAAATTATTAAAAAATATTTTAATAACTAAGAACAAATTGAATTAATAATTTAAGTTTTAACAATTTTTAGAAATATATCATTGTTTTCAAGAAATTTAATTTTTATTAGAGATTTCTGTGATAGTATGTTTTACTTAAAGATTTATTTAATTTGTTTATACATATTTTATTTACATAGCCTTATTTATTATCTATTATAATATGACTTATGTCAGACTTATGATCAAATTAAAATTAATTCTATAAAAATAGCATCAATAAGATAAAACAAATAAATATTTTACAAATTTATCATTATATTTTTCATTTTAGGTGTGAGTATGTGACTTTAACTTTAACTTTGGTTTAATACATTATAATGATTTTATAGATGTAAATTTATTTTTTAGATATATTATTACCAATCATTACTTTCATTGCCTTTTTAAACTTGGCAATCCCAATTATACTAATATTCTTCAACATTAAATTTAAAAGTTAAATAAATAATAAATTATGAGATACTAAATTATCGTTTGTACTACATTACTCAGAATATGAAATATTATTTAATTTATTAAATTACAATTTTCATTTTTTAAGGGAATGGGTTAATAATAGTCTTACAATTTCAAACTGTAGTTATCATTTCTATAGAGTATAAATCAAAACATTTTAGACTCGACAAATAATTATATTAATTACCTAAATTAGGTACAGGAAGGAAATCCAAATAATCTATTCTATATTATAACCAAGTTTGAGTAACCCTAGTTATATTTAAAATCATTTATAAAATTTATTGAGAATTTGCTGAATTTTAAATATAACTTTTACTTCTACTATAATTTTGTATTTTCTGTACCTAATTAAAATAATTATAATTTTTGTTATTGATTTCTTTTGAAAAAAATAATATTTTTATTTATATTTTGTTTTATTTGTGAACTTTGAGTTCAAAAATGTTACTTAAAAACAACAATATTATTTTATGGCTTATTTTAGTGCATTTTTTGGAAATGGTCCATTTATTTTCCGCGCCAAAATATATATATATATATAAAAGAAACCATAATTATACATATGTGAAGGTTAATAATAATAATATAAATTAATGTATAGTTTAGTCCATGTCTTATGTATAACTTATTATATAATTTTTTTATTTCATGATAAAAATTTACAATATTTAAGAACTATAATTTATCTTATTCTCGTCTATGCTTGATAAGTAGGTGCTAAAGTGCCTCATGTGTATATAATTAATAAAATGATAAGCCTATTTTATGGATTCAACTGTTGAAATTGATTTATCAATATGGTTTTTTTTTTTTTTATTAGCTACTAGTAACTTGCTACCTATTACTATTATATTAAATATGATACTTGAATTGAAGTGATAAAAAAAAAAATTTTAAAAAATATGCAAAAAAATAAAACTAATAAAACGTGTCTATAAATTGTCTTGGTAAACAAAAAAATTAAGAATGTAATTTTAAATTTTAATCTTAACTTCTCACAATGTATGTGAATTTAATTTGTAAATAGCTATGATATTGTACTAATTTTAAGTGTTTAAAATAAAATTCTTGATAAGTATTAACATATTGTAAAAAATTTATTTTATTTAAGCTATTAAGAAATGTTGTCTTACCTAAATGATTATTTAATATTTTATTTAAAATTACTATGATTACAATTTTAACTCTAATCATAATCCTTACAATATGTTTTAAAACTATATTAGAGTAATAAGAAAATATAATAAATGAAATTCATTTTTAATTTAAAATGTTATTATTATGATGGGTAAACATAATAGACTAAACAAAATAATTTAATTATATTAAACAAACTAAAATAATATGTTTGATTAGTATATTATGCACAAAGTAGCATTATCATAAGTTAAAATTTCTGTTACTAAATTACACTAAATTAAGACAAACATTTATCTATTTAATTTTATATCGATATTAAGAACATAAAAAAAAAGAAAAAACTAAGAAATGTATATTTTTAAGATAAAATAATAATTGAATATTATATCTATTATTATTTTTTATATCATATCAAGTTTTTAAATAAATGATAATATACTTTACAAATGAATAAGAATATTGTTAACATGAATTAATAGAAAAAACTATTATGAAAGTAAACACATATTTTTGATACAAGTATATTTTGTAGTATTTATTTTTAGTTTTAAAATAAAATAATATCAAAAAACTAATTAAAATAAAAAATGTATTTTGTAAATTTGACTACTCTATATTCCTTAATGTTAAACAATTAATAATTTTGCTAACATATATTTAATCAATGGAATTATAATCTCTAAATTTTTATCTTGAGGTTTATTTTTATCGTTATATTTTGATATAATTAAACCATTTGTCCATATTTATTTAATATTAAGATTTAATTTAAATTGAATAGTGATTACTAATTAGGATTTATTTAAAGCTTTTATTAGATTAAACTTAACTTAATAAAGTGTTATTGTAGATTATCAAATTATAATACTTTTATCTAAAGTATTTTAAATATACTTATATGAAAACTAATATTCAAACATAAGTTATAACTGCTTATTCTAAATTACATTTTTATACATCAAAATACTTCAAAAATATTTAGAAAATATTATAAAACATTTATAAAATTAAATTATTTAAAAAAAAAATAATGAAAATCCATAAATGACATAAATATTAACTTTTATTAAATAAGCTATAAAATAATTATTTAATATAGGTATGCATTATTAAAAAAAAAATAAATATTTTAACCTAATTTAATGTGGAAATAATTGGTAGGTATGTACAAATCTTATATAGTCGTTTTATAGAACAAAAAAAGTTAACACCACCATTGATTACAATGACTTAATTGTAAAAGAGATTAACTCAAAATCTACTATACAACATGAAGTCCGGGTTTTCGATTCAAAAGTTATAAGGATAAAACTTTTTATCATTTATAATATTACTGTTTTATTGTAAGATATTTAGTATTTCTCCCAGAAAATGTTTCCCAATTACTGTGTAGTAGTTAGTACAAATTTGTATTTAGAAAAGTGAGAAAAATGTAAACATTGTAAACTTTTAATTTAGTTTTAATAACTTTGATGTATAATTTTCTTTTATCAGTATAATTTTATAATTTAATTTTGATTTATTTTTAATGGCATTTCATAATCCTAATCTTTTTAATCAGTTATCACATCAAATAGCAATTTTATTCCTTTGGCTTATAATGTTTTCTGTGATAAAATATTTTATTCAATATAAAACTGATAATTTTGTTTGAGTAAGCAATACGCATATAACTCGATTTACCTTTAGTACTCTTCTATGTTGTGTATCATTATCAAAACTATAATAAAATTTAATGACAATGTATGTATTATTCCTATTGCATATCATATTATTACATAATTGAAAAGGTTTTAATAAAATAATCAATAACCTATATAATGCATAATAGTTGTAAATTTATTATTAAGTAATTAAATGATTTTTAAAATTGATACTGTTAGAACAATTTCAATAATTATTTTCAGTTCTCATATAGCAGGTATTTATAATAGTATGTTTATACATATATGTTATTATGGATACCTAAGCTCAAGAGAATTATATGAACCCAGATAAATTACAGAAATATAATATGACGGGAACTAACATATTAATACGTATAATACTGTAAATATTTAAAGTAATGACCTCTTAAAAAACATAGATAAATATATTTAGATAAAGTCTTATACTAGTAATAATATCATTAAATAATCTTGTATTAAACCTATTCACTTTAATTAATGTGTTTTTATTTGTTTTAGAGAAAAATATGAAGACCTCTTAAAAGCTGCATGTTGTGAAGTAATCAGTTATACCAGTAATGACGAGATTGATGCTTATGTTTTGAGGTAAAATATGAAAAAAAAAACATTTTAATTAAATTTAAAATTTAAACTAAGAACATTTATTGATTAGTTTTTGAATTATTTTAAGATATAGTTTATTTATTAAAATTAATATAAAACAACTAAGGCGCTTAAAATTTAACTTGCTTAATGTTTCTAAAGGCTAATCTGTATGCTATGTTATCGTTGTTTTCAAATTAGTTTTATCATAATTTGATTTGTGTTCTTTGAGTTTATCTAAAATCTTTTATTAAATATTAGGTTTGAAGATTCTATATATAGTCCAAATATTATCAGAATATGTTGGAAATTGTATCATCATATTTGCTATATCTATAAAATACTAATAATAATTAATTGATCAGAATTATAAGCTATAATTCCTTTAGTACTAAATAACACGCTTACTAAAATAAAATTTGTTTTAATTACCATGAATGATTATGTTCATCACATAATTTAATGGCGTTGCTCTCCTTCAAAAAGGTTCAGATTGGTTAATTTCTTGAGGGTTATTTTAGTCTCAATTAAATATAAATAATTATAATATATATCTTTATTAAATATAAAAAAAATAACTTTTTTTCAGTCATTACTTCTAATACTTTTCAGCTATTCAATTAATTGTAAACTTATATCCTCATTAATGTCTTTGATCTGAGTTGTAATTTACTTTTTCTATTTGTCCTAGTCTATTTTATAGAGACAACATGAAAAACTTACATTTTTAGTTTGTCCATCAAACATAATTTGAATTTAAAAAATTACTTTCCTTATTAAAAAAAAAAGTCTTTATTGATCTTTAGTTTGTTTACTAATTAAATTGATTAAATATGACATTTTGAGAACCATGTTTAAAACTGGTAACTCTAGGATGTCGAAAAAAATGATTTAATTCTTACAATCTTAAAATTAACTGCCTTCCACATAACTATACTGTTATCCAACAAGTATTCAATTTGTCTTCTTTTTCAAACAGACAAGTCTGTGGTTAGAAATTTTTACTAAAGCTTTTCCTAATAAGATTTTCTTTGTGTTGCTTTTCTAAATTAATTTCAAATTTCTCAATCACTAATTGAAATCTGATTTTTCATTATCTATTTTTTTTACTTCCTCTAACTAATACTCAAACTTTCATTTAATATTATTAATGTAACTCACAATTGTGTTAATAAATTAATATGGTTTATGGTGATAAGCATAGATGATGTTGCTGTTCTTCAACACAATAAAAATGATGACTGAGGCTCATAAGTTGATGCGTTTTTATTTGTATTTTTATTATTATTATTTTTTTTTTTTTTGGTTGCTAAATAAGGAGACATGTTAAAAGGAAAGTAAAAATCTATTTCTAAATAATAGTTGGTAATAAAAATATGAAGTATAATAGTGCATATTTTTTTTTTATTTTGGGTTTATTTGGTATAGTATACTTTTCTAAGTTATTAACACATATTATTAAGAATAGATATTTTTAATCTTGAATGACTATTGGTTTTATTAGCTTTACGTAAGTACTACAAAAGCAATTTCATCGGTAAAACTTATAACAATTAAAATAACACTTTTAAAAATGAATAAATTTCTTCTGTTATTTTAAAATTTACTTTTGATTTTTTTTACTGCATATTTTTTAGTTGCATAGTTTTAGATTTTAGTGGAGTATGGGCATGTTAATTTATGCATTTTAGTGCATGAACCTAAAAAGCCCTGTTGATAAAGAAATGTTAGTTTTGATTTTTGTATTCTTAAATGAAATATAAAAATTTTATCAAACTATAAATATGTTAATTCAAATTCACTGTCTCAATGCTACTGATATAATTTTTTTTATGTAATATAATCTATATATGACTGTTTTTATAACTTAAATTATTTCATAGTCATTAAGTAATAAAATTTGATATTTACAGTGAAAGTAGTATGTTTGTTACAAAACGCCGGTTCATATTAAAAACATGTGGCACAACAACTCCGATAGAATGCATTAAACCATTACTGCTCAACGTACATGAATTCACTGGATTTGATGAAGTAGAAGATGTGTTTTATTCTCGTAAAAACTTTGAACGTCCTGAACTTCAAAAAGATACACATCGCAACTTTAAATTAGAAATTGAATCTTTAAATATCATATTTAAAGGAAGTATGTAAATATTACATTTTAAAAGTTACTACAACACAATCAATACAATTTGTTATTAAAAACATGTTCTACAGCTGGAGTGGCTAGGTTTATGCGCTCATCAAAAACAAATGATTCTTGGTATTTGTATGCTTTACATCCAGTTGAATGTTTTGGAAAAGAAAAACAAAATCCTGATCAAACATTGGAGATACTCATGACCAATTTGGATCCGCACGTCATGCAAATATTTACAAAAGATCAGTCGGCTAATGCAAGTCAAGCTACTCAGGTATAATAAACAGTTGAAAGAAATTTAAATTTACTCAAATAACCATTATGTTTTTAAACACAATTTTAGGATTCTGGAATATCGGAATTGTTGCCTAATATGAAAATTGATGATTTCTTGTTTGAACCTTGTGGTTATTCTATGAATGGTATTGCAAAAGAGGTAAGATTTCATCAGAATTAGCTTTAATTATTCAGTTATTTAAAAAAAATGTTTTTCCTTCTTATTTTAAGGCTTATAATGGTTTATTCCATACCATCAGTGTTTCTAATACACTCTTCTACCTCTCTCTATTAAACGCCACTCCCTAATTTGGTACTGAATTGATTTTCATCAATATATCGCATATCATCTCTGCCAAGGCCTGCCTTTTGGTTTTTTCCTATTAACTTGTTTTTCTTGGCTTTCTTAATAAATGATTCTTCTACTCACTAGTCACATCCTACCCACTTAAATCTCTTTCTAATTAAGAATGTTATATACTGTTATGTCTTATTATAATTCTTTTTTGAAAACAGTAATATGTTACTTTTTCTATATTAGTCTCACTAATTTATTGGGTTTGCCAAAGTTTCCTAGAGTTATTCACTATTGTATGCAGTTGATGCTGTCATATACTGTCATATGCTTGTTTGAAGTCTATAAACAACATATGAAAGTCTTTATTGCATTCATAATATTTCTCCATAAGTTGTCTCAGTGTGCAAATGTGATTTGTTATGGATTTTCCTTTTTTAAAGTGATCTTATTACTTCCCAACTATGTATTGCATACATTTTAAGTTTTCTCAAGACAGCTATTGATAAAACTTTGTAATGTTGAGTCCAGTTGTGTGATTCTATGATAGTTATTTTCTTCGTGTCTTTTTTTTTTTGAAAATTGGTCTAAATTCCTAAATTCTAATCTTCTGATATTTGTTCATTCAGTTGCTCGGCTAACCATAATTTCAGAGAGATTTGCCTCAGAAATTTTTTTTTAAATAAGTGGAGGGGGATTTATGTTTTTTTTTAACTGTAAGTGTAATAACTAATATGATACTTAATAGGTAGCCAATACTGATTTGAAATATAATTAGTTGTATAATATTATTATGCATTAATAATATCAATTTATATTAGCTACTTCCACCATTTTTTTTTTGCGTCCATTGTAGTGAGTAAGTCCTTGGTATATACTTTTTTGGCTTTAGAAAATTTTCAATTTGTCATACCACTGCATTCAATTTATCACGCATCTTTTGCTAGGAGTTATATTTTTGTCACAAGATCTTTTACCATCAGTTCAAGTAGTTCTGGATTCATTTCATCTTCTCCTGGGGCTTAAAAGTTTTTTAATTTATTAGCAATAAACTTACTCTATTTTATCCAATTCTGACTCAGCTAACTTTAGTTCTGTTGTTCGATAAATCATTTTCTCATATTTTACAGTATTTCCATTTGTACTGCTGTTACTTAGCAACTCATCATAGTGTTCCTGGAATTGATCAACTATTTGGTTCCATCAACAGATCGTCATTGTTGGTTTTTATGATTGAAGTGTAGGGTTAATTAAAAATTATTTGATAGTTCTTAAATGTTTTAACATTGTTTATTTTATTCTTAGTGAAAATATTGTGTACAATATCATGTATGATAAATAATGTTTCCTAATTAATATGTATTTTTGTTTTTGAGGGACATTATATGACTATTCATATTACTCCTCAACAAGAATTTTCTTATGTTAGTTTTGAGACTAATGTTCCTCAAAGCTCTTACAAGGAACTCATTTTAAAAGTGCTGAAAACATTCCAACCAGAAAAATGCGTGCTCACTATGTTTACTAATGAGGTATATAATAAAAATGATAAAATTACTTGATATCCTTTATTAAACAATTTCAAATATTTTAAATTAAATAACTTGTTATTTTCAAACAGATTTCACCAAGTAAATCAAACCATAAGGAATTTAAATATCTAACACATTTGGGTGAATGGCAACAAGACTCAAACAGGACGTGTTCACTGAAAAACCATGACTTAACTGTATCATTTTACTCCAAATACCCAAGCTGAGATCAACCGATGTGGGACACGCCTCTCAACAAAAACGAAATGCTGCTATTGCTACATAACACAGCTATCCTAGTCGTTCTAGTCTGCATAAAAACTCTATGTGTCACCAAACCTATTTATCACTTTGCATGGCGTCGTTTTAAAATAGTCTAAATTGTATTACCTTATAAAATTCTGGTGTATACCAGAATTCTGTAACATAGTTGTTTTTATTTGTTCATGTTATTTAAAACAAAATATATTCATGAACATTATATGTTCCTGTTACGGACACTAAATACGCTTGGTTTAATTGTGATTATGTGGCAAGCATTTTGTTTTGAGGCATATAAAAATTGATGCGCCATAAATAAATTTCCATTTATAAATATTTGTTATTACATTTTTATATATATTTTTTTTCGAAACATTACATTCTTTTAGACTGTTTAGACACCTACTACTTTTAAGTGTATGACTTTGTTTTTACATTTTAATTATGCATTTTATTATGTTATTTATTTTAAAATATTAATTTATGGAAATAAATTGTTTCAAAAATAGAATGTTATATATAAAATTTTAATGATAGTTATTAAAAGTTTTAATTTGTACATTTTTTCCTTATTTATTTAAATTATTATCTCTTAAGTTCAAAGATACATTGAATAATTACATTATTAATTAATAATAATGGATAAAAATGTATAGCAAACATTCAATTATGTTTTTTAAATTTCCTAAATGTATGTATTATGATTATAAACTCAATTTGAAATTTAAAAATTAAAAATTGGAAAATTTAAAAACATGATTATCAATAATAATTTTACTATTTACTGTTTAATTATAATACATCATATACATATTTAATATGTATAGATATTTTCCTTAAATAACTATTTTACTTATATAATTATTTTGCTTTATAATTTCATACAATAGTTGATTAGTGTCAACTAGTATCTGGTTCAATGAACAAATAAATTATTGTTTTTGTTAGCAAAAAATTATTTAATGGTTTAAAATGTATAGGTTTTCAATTGTTATAGCCAAAATAAAAGTAATTCACAGTTCTTAGTTCTTCATAAATGATTTGTATTAAAAGTTTAGAACTTAAAAATAATTTTTTTATAAACGTTCAAAATTCTAACTTGGACAAAATATACAAATATTGAATAAGTTTAGAGAAATATTAATTTCTACTTGTATTAGAGTAATAATTATAAAATAAAATTACTCTGGCTTGCGCTATGTGTTAAGCTATCTGAACTCTGAACTAATCATGTTTCTGTGGTAGTTGGTAGATACACTAGTTTAATCACAGTAATCTATACTGGTATAGTCGTATAGAACAATAAGATGTAAACAGAAAAGTTATCAATTTAAGGCTAAGGACTTGTAGAACTTTGTATGTTTAATCATTCAAAACCTAACTAAGTAATATAGAAATTTGTTTTATTATACTAAAAGTTAAAGCAATTATTTTTATTTTGGATATTCAGCTCTTTTTTTCCATTTAAGAGCATAATTTGTTATATTTGTATTTTAAGTAGGTACATATTTGATATTTCACATATTTTGTTAAAGAAAAAAAAATTTAAAAATTTTTGACTTATAGAATAATATTTTATACGTATTATATACTATACAATATTTAAAATTAATTTTCTAAAATTGAAAAATATGATTAAAATAATCCATCTATTTTGTGTTTTCTCAATTATTTATGTTGTGAAAAATATAAAGTTGATCAATAAGGAAATAAGGAATACGTGGAGTATCTACGCTAAGACGTCCAGTTGATGTCAATTCATCTGTTAGTATCGCATTTGTTTTCATCTGGCATTTATTTAGATAGAATAATATTCTAAACTAAATACAGTAGTGAAAATTAAATTAAAAATGCCTCAATAAATAATAAATAAATTTATAATTTTTGGTTTTTTAATGAAAAATAAAATATTTTTAATAGCATATTTTAGTATTTTTGCATATTTTCAGAGCATATATGATAATTTTTAATGGCAAAATGCACGCATATTATAAGGTGCTTTAGAACATAAAGTCCTAGCCATATGTTCCTTTTTATGTAGTTAGGTAGTTATCTTATTAAAAGGCTTATTTTATTATCCAGAGATCTAGACCAATACTTACTAGAGTTAACCACTAGATCGCGCTAGTATGTGTTTTATTCACTTTAGCTTTCAAGAAATGCTGCGCTGCGACTCAACGTGTTTTGATAGTTGATATCAATGGGCAATGATATCATTAATAATTGTACAAAACAGTAAATACAATAAAATTACATGTTTTGCTAGTTTGTTACTATTTACTATTTAGTAAAATTTACTAGTTACTTATTAGTTTATAACTGTATTAGAAATCAGAAAGTTACATGTTATCTATCTTTTTTGAACAAAATAGACGTACAAAATGTTGAATTTAAAAGAATATGGTAGCAGTAGTGATGAAGAAGGTCCATCGAAAAATACGACTCAAGAAACACCTTTAAATGATTCAATAAGTGTTCTTGAATTAAATAAAAAATTTGCAGTAAATGCAGCTCCAAATGTTTTACCACCAGTAAGTTTTTAAAATAAAATTTGGTTTCAGTTTGTTGTCTATTGTACAGTATAAGTAAAGTTCCAATAAGTTAAAACAAATTTCTATTCTAGTACAATTGTATATTTTTACGTTTAACGTAGGTTGATAAATATTTGTGTTTTATGGGTTATCGCGACTATTTTAATTTCTATTACTCATTTGGGTTATTATAACTATCGTATTATCAAAAATTTGCTTTTACTTTTGTATAATTTTTATAATGTAATGTATACAATTAATGGTTTTAATTTTATTTCATTAATATGCATGAAGTATCGTGTCTGATCATCTTTCCATGTAATACTCAAATTTTTGGTTAGATTTCATATGATTGAATAAAGATTTTTGATTAAGTTAGGGTTTTAATTATTTTTTGATGTAGCTATTGAAAATAAACCTGGTTACAGGTAATTAAAATTACCAACTTTATACTTCTCAGTTCTCATTAAATAGTCTTAACTCATAATAATATGAAATATTGTTTTCTTCTTGAAAAAACAAAAATAGTTTTGGTTCTTTTGATTATTTTTTTTAAACTCAGTATTTAAAGATTATTTACCTATTTATACTTTTGTTTGCTGAAATTAATATATGTGTAGTTATTTGTCTTAATCTGCCTAATTATGCATAATATAATTAAAAATCATAAATGCATGTATTTTACTTGATTGATTGCAACAAGTGCATGAATGATAAGATATTTTAAAAATATAGAAATCTTACTAGACGTTCTGGAAAAGTAAAAAAACGAAGAACTTCTTTAAATATGTAATTAGGCATGTTCTAAATAAAGTCATGATTTAATTCAAAGTAAATTGAACGAGCAATTAATTATTACTTAAAATATTATCATATAGTTATAGTATATACCTATTTAAGTATATAATAACAATAATAACATCTGTATATATCCTATTGATTGTTTTGATTTTTACTGATTTTAATAATACTGAATATGGTATGTTTATTTATTAGGGGCCAGATACATCAGTTCAGTATCTTGATGTCGGAACAAAAGAAATCACCCGGAATATGAAATATGAAGAGCTTTTCACACCAGTTGCTGGACCAGAAAATCCATTCTTAACACAACAACAAAAAGCCCCTAAAAATATGATGACTGGATTTGTTGAAAAAGCACATATTAGTGATTTTATGTTTGAAACTCAAAGAAGAACATTTCATAGTTATGGTATGTTAAAAATAAATTAAAGACTAGAACTATTATAATGTTTGTTTTTAAATATTAATGAATTACTGATATTGAAGTATTTACCCAAATGGTAAAATATCTATAATATTTATAATATTTATTGATTATTAATTGTACAATTAGGTTATGCTCTGGATCCTACAGTCGATTCTACTGAAATTATTGGTCGTAAGCCTGATAATGCTGATGAATTTAAAACAGTTTTTGAATCTGTCCCAAAAAGGCCAGCTGATAAAAGAAAACGTCATAAAAATGACAAACCAGAAGATATTGATGGATATTTAGGACCTTGGGGGTGTTATGTCGATGAACAGAAAATATCAAAACCAGAAGGAGTAAGAAAATGTGTTACATAATTATAGAGTTTTTGAAACTGTGTTTATTTATGTTTAAATGTTGTGTTTTTTTTTTTTTTGTAGTTAATCATAATTTATTGATATTTTACTGATAACTTGTTTTGTTTGTAGGAAGATGCTATTGCTATTGAAGAATTCCTTGCTAAAAAACATAAACGTGGCAAAAAAGTTGAAGATAAAAGCTTTAAAGAAAAATCAATTCTGCATAGTAATTTTATTTTAAATTTGAATTTATGTATTTTAGTTTAAAATGTGAATAATTGTTTTTTTAGTTAAAGATCCTGTTGATTATCAAGGACGTTCATTTTTACATATTCCACAAGATGTTGGTGTTAATCTTAAATCAAGTGCGCCTCCTGATAGATGTTTCCTTCCTAAAGCACATATACATACATGGCAGGGCCATACTAAAGGTATATCAGCTATTAGATGGTTTCCGAGGTCTGCTCATTTACTTATGTCTTGCAGCATGGATTGTAGAGTCAAGGTATATATTTAATTAATTTATTTTTTTAAGCTATTTATGTGGTATGTTAAAAATTTATATATTTTTTAGTTGTGGGATGTCTATAGAGATAGAAAATGTATTCGAACTTATATAGGTCATACACAAGCAGTTAGAGATACATGTTTCAATAATAAAGGCACAAAATTTTTATCAGCAGGTATCCTTTTACTTAATTATACATTATACTAATCTTAAGGTTGTTTTTTTTTAATTAAAAATAAATAACAAACATTATTATTTACTTAGCGTATGATCGGTATGTTAAATTATGGGATACGGAAACTGGAGATTGCATAAAAAGTTTTACAAATCATAAAGTATTATATTGTGTTAAATTCAACCCGGAGGAAGAAAAACAACATTTATTTGTTGCTGGTACTGCTGACAAGAAAATTGTTTGTGTAAGTGAGAAATTAATCATTTTTGTTAAAAAAAAAATAATAAATCAATTGAACATTGATGTTAGTAATTTATATATTCAAACATGATTTTAGTGGGACACTAGATCAGGAAATATTGTTCAAGAATATGAAAGACATTTAGGAGCAGTTAACAGTATAACTTTTGTTGATGAAAATAGACGATTTGTCACAACATCTGATGATAAAAGTTTACGTGTTTGGGAATGGTAATATATAAAAATTATACTATATTTTTATCACAATTACACAGTTTATTAAACATAACATTAGACTATTTTAAAATTAAAACTAAGAAAATAGTATTTTAATTGAACCAAAAAAAAAAAAAAAAAAATAATTAATAATCATTACTTGATATTTTACTTAGGGACATACCAGTAGATATGAAGTATATAGCTGATCCAACCATGCATTCTATGCCAAGTGTAACAATTTCACCAAATAAAAAGTGGCTAGCTTGTCAAAGCATGGATAATAAAGTTGTAATATTTTCAGCAATGAATCGTTTCAAAGTGAATAGAAAAAAGAGTTTTTCTGGTCATATGGTAGCAGGATATGCCTGTTCGTTAGATTTTTCACCTGATATGAGGTACAAATTACAAATTATACATGGTTCTAACATTGAATATTACTTAATTTTTATAATTTATTCATTTATTTAGTTACCTAGTCTCAGGAGATGCTGATGGAAAAGTATTTATTTGGGATTGGAAAACAAGTCGTTTGTATACAAAATGGAAAGCTCATGATAATGTGTGTATTGCTGCATTATGGCATCCGCATGAACCTAGTAAAGTAGCCACTGCTGGATGGGATGGACTGATCAAATATTGGGATTAATGAGATGTACATTAAATATATTTTGGGTATCTTTAATGTTAGTTCCCCATGATTTATTTCGTAAGATTCTCAAACATGTAATATATATATAAAAATATCCTTTGACAATATTATTATAATGACATTTTATAAGAATTAACTTGTATATTATTTCATGTTAAATCCTAAAAATACGAGATAATATTAATTTGAAGAAGTTTTATTTAAATATAAATTAACTTTTTTTTTAAATGTTCCAATTATAAATTTCAAAATTATTTGAAACATAATATTTTGTGTATTATGAACAACTTAGATTGAAACCTCTAGAAAACATATTTCGTACTTAAAGAGTATTCTTGAAATATTTGATATTTATGTTCAATGATTAGTTTGTGGTTGTAAAAGATAGATAGTAACACTTCTGATAGTTTTTAGTTTTATAAAATGTAAAAACAATGGTCAATGAAATTTACTTAGCATTTATTGTTATAATCGGGAAATTAACTAGGTATTCGTTTAAGAATGTATTTAGAACCATATTTCACATTTATTCTGAATTATTGCTAGGTAAGGAAAAACCATTGTCACCTTAAATAAAATTAGTCAAAACAAAAAACTGTAAATATGCAGATTTGAGTTGATTTTAATTTTTTTAATTACATTTGAAATAAATTTAAAAATTAAGGAATTCACCATTTTGTATAGTAGGTGTTGTGTACTTGGTCTTTAAGCATAGAATTGTAACAAACGGGTATTGAATGATAAACCATTATGTACAAAACATGATTCTGAACTGAAACAGTTTATACTAAGATATACAATTTTATGATATACTACAGAAGCTTTAAAAAAAAATTAATATAGCTTCAACTCAGGATTGTTTATTATTCTACGACACTGACTTACCATATTTTTAATATTGTTTATCTTTTAATTATTAGTGATAGAGGAAATGTGGAATTTGATGATGAATTGCAACAAAATAATAAAGTTGCTTTTGTTAAAAATATATATTTTATGTATATTACTAGCTGGGAAATTTTCATTTTTTATTTAGTTCATGTCTTATAATACACAGAACTAGATACAATTTGCTATTATCAAAAATCCTCCAGTAAATTTTAGATTTTTAGCTATTTTACATCTCTAAAATGTAATATTACAGACAAAAAAGAAAAAAAAACCCATTGTAAAATCAATAAATTCATGAAATTTAAAATGATTAAATAATATTGATTAATGATTTCTAAAATCTCTAATTATTGTATAAAACTATACGGTCATAAATATTACTATTTTATTTTAACAAACTATTAAATTTATGTTATTTTAAGTAAGTATACTTTTATTTAAAGAATTAATTTAAAATTTAAAATTAAAATTACATATTTCAAAGCTATATTTCTCTTGCCAATTAGATATCAATATATGCATATAGCTATCACTGAAAATCAAAGTTCTGTGACAAGAGTTGATCTAGCAGATTTTATCATGAGAATACATAAGAATAAACGAGTTTAGTTCCGCGGCGGTTAACGTTATTTCAGGATTTAGACTATTATCAATAATTGAGTAAACAGTTAAATTTTACCAATTACCACGATATAATCAACTTTATTATTTCATGAATTATACAATTTTATTTTTACATTTAAATCAATTGATTTTACTCATATTAGGTACATTATAATAGTTACACATGCTTTTAAAATTCACAAGATATATTTTTTATTTTCTAAAATGAATTTATTGTATTTTTGGCATGATTTCTTGATAGTACTTCTGTGTTAGCTCCCAATAAGATTTGGTTCTAATTTTTTAAAAGCTTTAATCTTCTCATGGATATAAATATTTTATTTCCATAGTATTCAACTTATTTCCTAGCTGCCAAACTTAATATCATTCAGGATTGATAGTACAAACAATAAATATTTCATAGGTAGCTTATGAGTACTTTTAAAAATGAGGTAAACAAACTTTGCCAGCAAATAGCTCAGATATTACAGTTACCCAGAGTGACAAAACAAATAAAATATATGAAATGCCAACTTGATGACTGTTTGGCAATTGATATGGTTGACCGCCAATTTCTGGTATATGAAAACCCATGGGAAACACAACAGCAGCAAAACAAAATAGTACCACTGAAAAAATAAACAGTTGTAAGTTTATTTTAGCTTTAAACATATTTAATTTATCTTACTGGCAGTAAATCCAACCCAGCGTGCATATGGTATGACATTACGGTCCCAATGTGAAGAAGCCAGCAAAATTATGGTGGTAGTTATACATATACACCCAATAAAAATACTGACTAAGGCCAATAACCATTCAAGTCTCAGATCAGGTGTAAAACATACTTGTGGCCTGTTATAGAGGGTCATACACGTCCACATCAAACCCAATCTGGTGTCGCCTAGAAACCAATTTTCTTATATTAGGATCATAAGAATGAATATCTGAATTTAGAAATCCAGCAAACTAAAAATAATTACAAGCTAATAATCACCTCCTACATCAGTAATGATCCAGTCAGGCATTGCCAAACTAACGATTGCAAATACATCAGCTAACAAGAACAAAGTCCCCGAAATAACAGTGAGTTTGTCCATTTTAGTCTTGCGATTTCAACCCATGATAGATTATTGGAACCACCTAATGACACTAAACATTTTTGTTATTAATTCATATTTTCTTTATTTATTAATCAATTTACTACAGCTGTAGTAGGAAATACATTAAGTAACTAGTACTATAGTAATTCAGTCTGAAACTTACAAAAAATAAAACCATAGGCAGTGATCAATAATCAAAATTCAAAATTAATAGTTAATGAACAATAATACATTAAATTATTATTAAATCAATGATATTAACGTGATAGTGTTATCTCATTGTCAAGGCGTGTTGATACCATGAAGATAGGTATACCTAGAGCTTTTGCATATTAAAATTTTAAATAATTATACACCTTGTTCATTTCCACGGTTTAAGTCTTAAACTTTAAGATAATCATGCTATATTACCTATATTATATCTTAAACCGTGCTCTTTTCTAAAACTTTTGAGATTAATGTAGAAGAGTGAGTGACAGACCATGATATATGAGTACCTACTAACTTTTATAATAATATTATGTTGTAGACATTCTGTGATTCTGTATTTTTAATCTCCAATTAGTAATAATCAAGAATTAAAATTTACAAACAGTAGTACTGTTATATAATAGAAATAATTATGGACTGTAGATAATGGTGTGTCAAAACGTCTTGAAAATTATTTTAGAACTTTTTGAAAGTAAAGCTTGTGATTTGTGAAAGCAGTTAATTAATTCATGAATATCGGCTAAAATTTTAATGGACTTGTCATTGTTACCTACTTATGTAAAATTATGTTTTTGACTATTCATATTCAGGTACTCCAGACTTCAAAATATCGACTTCTTACTTTAGTAATAGCCAATAGGCTGTTCATTAAAAATTGGTTTGGTCATATAATTGCCAGTTTGTTAACTAGTTATTAGTTATCGTTCTTAATTTTTGCAAAACCACTTGAATTAATAATCAAATGTAAAATCTTAAAAATATAAAAAAAAATATTGTCAGATCTAAGTCTCGGAAGGAAGGATGCAACCATAAGCAGGTACTATAACATTGGAGATCTACTCAGAAATTATTGTATTTATATTATTTTGATACATTAAATTAATATATTTTTATAATTTTTTTGTTTTTATATTTTATTAAAGTGAAGATGAATTTAAAAAGAAAATATTTTAATTTGGTGGATACTTCAAAGTTCATTTAATGTATTCTTTTTTAAATTGAGTCACAAGTTAAAATAAAACTGAAGAAAGGAACTATGTATAGATTTTTACACTTTATTTACTGATCTTATTTGAGAACCCAGAGAACCTATAGAAGAGCTTAATAGGCTATCGAATTCCAACTACAGATTAGTAACTCGGAATACTCGAATACAACTACTTAAAACAAAATGATTGGATATCATTTTGGCTCAAAACAATGTCTACAGGTATAAAAATTGAGTTGATTTTTACTGATATTTGGTATTTAGGTTTAATGTATTTTGAATTAAAAATATTTCGTGGACCCGAATGTCAGAATTTTTGGTAAGTTGTGTTATTCTGTCATGAACCATAATTAATAATTATTATGGTGGAACAAAATGTATCTTAGAACTACGCTACAGATAATAGTGATAATACTGACTGTCTCGAATTCTCTGCTTTGGCGGCAGTATAAAATGGCGACGACGGTTGGTCACAATGCGCTTGCATGAAAAAATATTGCGTAGATGTTCGTGCGCAGAATGGCTGCGCGCACGTCGGACAGTAAGCGGAAGGTACAACTACTACAACTACAACAACAATAACACATCGCGAATAGCGATAACCGCAGTATCTGTGATAACCGTTTCGTCAGCCATTCCATCATAATTCATAATAATTTTTTTTCCCTATTATTTTCTTGTTTGTGTTAAACGATTAGGTATATTGACGATTGTAAAAAACGAAATATCTTATCGTATCGTTGTTGACAACTACAAATGTGGTTTTCTCCAATGATTTTATCGTGAATACGACGATAAGGTACGATCGCGCCCGATCAATGACAGATTTCATTTTTCGCTATCTTCGGTTCCGGTCTATCGTCGTCGTTACAGCTTTATAGTGTTTGTGTTTGATTATAATTATTATCATCGCATCGCGCCTACCTATCGTTAGAAAAAAAAAAAAAATCGTCATTTTCGGACCGAACAAAACAGTTTAAATAATATTTGAATAGCGATAAACGGTCGTTCGCCGATGATTGCGAAAACGTGTAAAAGGTCTGGTGGAGCGGCCATCGCCGCCGCTTGATCGCAAAACCATGACGCAGTCGTATCATGGACCGCGTGGGACCATTGCCACCACCCAGCGCCACCAATGCAACGCTATCGGTGGACAGTTCCAAGGGACGTCTGGTGGTCGATCGAATAGACTCCATTAGGAACCTGTTCGGATGTGAGCTGCGGATCGTCCACGGCGGTAATGGGACGTCCCCGGCGGTGGTTTTCGCCGTCACCAGGTTGGACGAATGTGACAACAAGGCACCCGACGATCATTTGATCGATCGGTTAAAGGTAAATAATACTGTGCATCGTATTGAATAATTTTATGCGTCGATTAAAATACTGTGTAGCTAGTCACTTCCACAGGTGCACAGCCAGAATTTTTTAATGAGATGTCTAATTGTATATTCAAATATACGTAAAATGTGGGGGACTTAACACATTTTATTGTATATTCATCAATTTTCATTTTGTAAATATTTTATGTCAGATATGAATTAGAATCATATAAAAACATATATTGTACAAATCTGAATCATATAATAAGCATAATTTTTGCATCAATGTGTTTTGAGAGTCAGGGTGTTTTTTAAGTCTTACTTAACGGTTGATCTTAAGCTTTTTAAAAATAAAAATGCTGTAGACTTTTGCTCAAACGAAGTTGTGCTTTAGTGTCATATCTGTTTTTTTGTTAACGATTTGTATTTTAAAGCTTAAAATTTAACGAGATTTTGATGGTCAGCTAGTTGTATAGTATACAACACTTATTATTCATTCGATTCGCTTCAAAACCAGTCACTGCCATAATTTGTCAGCAGACAACGAGTTGACTACCTACTACAAATATTATAAAATATAATAATAGTATAATGTTTTTTCGAAAATACGACTTTGTGTAATGTATTTTAGACAGCAATTGAGGTGCTGTAGCAATGATAGCGATTTAAGTGTTGAAAATCTACTCTCCATGACCCCACTTTCTTTTATTGCGATGATTAGAATATCAAAACAAAAAGTTTTTGTTTTTTTATTTTTATTATTATTAATTTTGAATTATTCGTCTTTTATAAATCTGCTGTATCTCATGTAAAAATCTAAGTATAATGTATAACTGAGTTTTCTCCTTAAGCCTTACATCTGTCGCATTATTTTTCTATAGTAGGTGCTTTCCTATATTAAGCTGTTTAGTGCCGTAGACAGGAACTTAATGTAGTAGGGAAGGGGGTTCATCATAATTTGTATCCAAACAAGGTCATATTTTAATAAATAAAAAAAATTCAAAACAAAAAATACTTTATAAGATATTAGTAGTGTTTAGTGTTTAGAAATATATTTTTATACTATGTTGTAAGAGGAAGGAATCAGTCCCCCAAGTTAGGCGATCAGATACTGTCATTAATTTTCAGAGAAGTTCCTATAAGCTTTTCTAAATGAATAAGCTCTTTTTTTTGTTTGAAATAAAGTATATAGTTTATTTTGTATTTATCTTTAAAATTGTATTCATAAAGTATCTATATTTGAATGAAAATACAATTTTGGCTCACTCTCATGACTTAGTCTCGTTTACGCCATTATGTAGGTACAATACAATAAATATTATAACGCCTATGTGTATTTATAAACTTATTTATACATTAATTAGTAGCAGCCGGTAGGCATAGTAAGTAATATTTGTTGTCGAAAACCAATAATGTGATGTGCACGCAATCAATATTAGATAACCGTAGCTCTAGGTAGATACTTATAATAGATGCGATGTTATGATATTATAATAACCGTCTATCGACGATATTATTATTTATTAATAAATAATAAATAATTATTATATTGTGTTACCGCAGCGTCCGAGCGTTAAATTTTTGTATGCGTTTGAGTTGCGTAATGGAATCCACGAACAAATCAGAAATTGAGAAATATAATACCTAATATTATGATGCACATTTTCGATTAATTATCACGTTTGTTGTATATATATATATATATATACCTAGAAATCAATATTTCACCGAATCCTGTTACACATAAAAGCACAATAGAGACATAAGTCTGGCATTCATAATTCTTATTCATGTATAAAAACATAATGCCGCAACGTTGTACACATATTATTTATAAGCACGTGAAAGGCGCCCAAGTACATCCTGTTCGTGTGTGTGTGATTTACTTTCCCTTTCGATAATGGCCTAAATCGTTTTTAGAATCCATCTGTGCGTTTAGAACGTCTATAATTGGATTGGTGTCTAGTTAGGTTGGTACATTTACGGATTTTCTGGTGTGTTTTTGACATTTTGATCTCCGATTACCCCTCACGTTTTCATTCGTTTAGTATTAGTATTTTTTTTAATATACCTAATGTTTATGTATAGCGAATTTGATACATATACTATTTTCCTATATTATATAGCTTAATTTTTTTTTCGACTAAAGGGTTTGTTTTCTTTATTTTCGATTCAAAGTCTAGCTGATATCGCTAAACTAATGTTAAGGTTTAAATTGTAGAACACAGACATTTAGCAATATAAATAACTGTATTTAAACCTAATATTTTCTAGTAATTCTGGATTACAATACTTGTATTTTATATTCGTTGTGTAAACTATAAAGATCCTCTTAAATTTCTTAAGCATGGTTATTTTCCTGTATGTTTGTATTTAAAACCTTGAAAAAAAAACCAGTACACTTACCTATTTAGATAAACTACTTAGTTTCGATTATTTTAGAACGTATCAAGGTGATGTATTTCTCTTTATGTACATATATAGATAAATTATACTGTATACATTGATTTATTTTTTAAAAGTTTGGTATTTACTTTATAATATTTAATTGGTTATCGATTATAGAAATTTCTATTTTACAATGCGTTTACTGCAAACAATCCAAAATAAATTTGTGTTTTCAAATTTTAATCGAATAAAAAAAAATCATTATGTTAATATATTTATAAATTCTACCTATATAAAATGGTAAAATTATTTTGAAATATTTGTGTTTTTTATAATTTAAATTATTGCATTAGTTAGATCACTATACTGTAAAACATACAATAATTTATATAATCTTGAACTCTGAAAGTGTTGTCACGTTAGTTGTCTCAAAATCCGTTACCCCGGGGTGGTCTTCAATCGCGCAAAAAACTTACTTATGGTAAATTGGTTTCTTTTTTTGGTGTTATCAAAAGTATAGTAGGCATTTTTACAGTGCTCAGTTTCTAAATTAGACCATTACATTTTTGTTGCACAGTAATTATGCTTCGATTATCTTGTTTTGTAAAAAAATAAATATATTTACGCAGTAGCGTGCCCAAGATTTTTAAATTGGGGGAGGGGGTTCAAAGAAAAAAAAAAGGTCATCAGATAAAAAAACTAATTACATCTAACAATTTTTCTTTTTTTCTTGATTCGATAGGTGAGGAGTTAGCCCCTCTTTCTCCTCCTGAGCACGCCACTGCATGTATTTATGTACAGTGAAACCTTACTATCTCAAACTCTGGTATCTCAAAATTTCTGTGAATCGAATTTTTTTTTAATCCCAATCATTCAGCATTGAACTTAAGTGTTTATTTATTTTGGTACCTATCTATCTCAAATTTTCACTTGTCGAATTTTTCTTTAAGTTGAAATTACAGCATAGTTTTTACAATTTACTAACTCTAATATATAACAGGTTATATTAATTATTTATTAGCAAGCCAATAAAATAGAAGAAGATAAATCACATAACTTATATAATGCTGTAAAAACGTTGGGATTTATAGCTCAGTTAGTAACCGATAGCGTTATACCGATTTTACTTTTTTTTTGATTTTATTTAGTGTTCAGTCAACTGTCAACTTGTCGTTAATATTTGATAGGTTAGTACTTGTTCGGAATTTTAATTATACAGATTGTGTTGTATTTTATTAAGTGTGTTTTTCTTTAAAATTACGAATAAACTGTCTTTGAAGTGCTTGCATTTTGGCGACGAATTAAAAATTATAAAAATAGTTAAAAAGGGTGAAAATTAAAAAATGATATTGTAGCAGATTACAATACTCCTGCTAATACTTTGTCATTAATAATAAACATTTTTATTTCAAATTTTGTGTTTATTTTAAATATTTAAATTACCTCTGTAACTCGAAGTTTTGATGTATCGAATTTTTTTTTGTTCTTCTAGACTTCGAAATACTGAAGTTCCACTATAATGAGATATATATCGTTAAATAAAAAATAATTGTGTTTTCTATGATAAAATATATTTTTTTATTATAATGTGTTGTATTGTTATTAATAAAAACCGAATTCTTAATTTATATACAATATAGGTAATTATTAGACATATCTTGCAGGTTAGATTAGGTTAGATTCAATTATTATATTATAATTTGATTTGACTTTTATGATTGCCTTATTATTTAAATATATGATAAATTGATAAATAAGTGAAATGTATACATTTTTGTACTTATTAAATAAAATTTTATAATTTTACTGTAAAATCAATAATTATATTAATCGCAAGAGATTTATTTTATTTTTTTCAAAATTGTTGTAGGTGCATAAAATCTATTATATAGTTTAGTTTTCTTATTTGTTTGATACGATTTTTAATCAAATATCCTTATTAATGTATATTATTAATATTGGATCTTACATTGTTAATATATATATATATCAATTAAGGCTTCTGAATCGAAATAATGTAATCACTTTAGGTATAACGTACTACGTACATTGTGTATTTGTGTATGTAGTAATAAACATTTAAAATCATTGGGGTTTAACCAACTATTAGTCAGATACTGACTTACTAATACTGTGAATTATGTTTTGACGAATGTACGAAATTTAAAATATAAATATTATCTGTTATTGAATGTCGTATTGTCACAGATTAATGTGCTTAGAAGGTCATACCTGGGTTATACTTGACTTTACTTGATGAATACTTTGGACACTTTCTCCGAGAATTAAAATCAACTGCTTTGATGCAATTGTTATAATAGTATAAAAAGAACTACTGGGCCGTGCAAAACATTATTATTATAATATGATTTGAAAGCAAAATAGAAACGTTTATACAATTTTTAAAAGTAAAATAATAATTTTAATTTGAAATATATTATTTATTATTTACAGTATTAATGTTATTTATGTATAATTCAACTGGTATTACATTTAAGTTGTAATATATTAATTTATAAATAAAAACTATAATGTTTTATTTTCAATTAAAAATGCTGAAATATTGTAATCAGGCATTCCTAAATACTTAATTTTAACATATAAATGTGTGATGTAATTTATTACTTTACTCTAAATAAAAATTATAGTAACATAATTTTTTTATCCTCAATAATATATTTACATTTTTAAAAGGGTTTATAATTTAGAAAAAAATTGTAATTATTTTAAATAATAATTTGTATGTTGTGCTAGCTATAAGCATACGTTCACATTTAAACAATGCATTATATTTATAAATACTCTGTATTATTTTAACTCTAACCATTGGCTATTTATAGGAGTAATAGTTTTAAGCCATAGTTTCCGTTTGTATTTAAAAATTTATAAAATTTAAAATATACCTTTTAATATTTTTAGAGTAAACTATAGAAGTTAATAAAATTAATTTTTAAAAAGAAGAAAAATATTAGAAAACAACAATACAAATATCAAGATATTATAATTATGTGTATGAAAGTATTTAAATATAAGTAATAAAGATGTGTATGGACTGTGCAGTATAATGATGGTGATAGCATTTTCGTGTAATCCTGCAAATAATTTTGTAATGTGCTAATATATAATTTTAATGGTTTTGTGAAATTTGATAAATGATTATTAATAAAAATAATTGTATTTGGATGTATGGGACTATTTTGCTGTAACTAAGCATGTATTATAAAAACAATAGACAAGACCGTATATTGCAGACTTAAAATGGTATTTATTATATTTAAAAATAATATTAAAAATGTGTAATAGTATGTAAAATAATAGTACATTATGGAAACAATACAGGTATATATGTTACTTACATATTATGACAGTGATAAACAATTTGAGTTATTTTTCTTTCGAGTGACAAAGAAAATATAAAATAAGAAATGAGTATATAGAGAAAGTGTAGATGATGTTACGATTATATATATTAAAATATAAAATAAACCATTTTCCTACAGCTTGGCCCCTTAGGTTTTAGGATATTGAAAGGAATGACCGTGAGCAGGAAAATATTGGTAAACTGCAGTGATCGAAAAATATGGAAATTATTTTAGTTGTTATATGACTAGTGTAGTATAACGTGTAGAACTACAGATCGATATAGACATGTATCTAATTTTATTGAAAATTTGCTGGCGTAATTTAAATTTAAATGCATTAAAAAATAATATATTTTTTAACAAAGTAGGTAATTAAAACAAAGAACGTACTTTTAGACTTTATATAAGTATGTTAAGTCACATAAAATTATTGTAAACTGTATAAATATATAAAATAATATACTTGAAAGTCGTAAAAATATTTTAGGTTTTAAATGTATACACAAAGCTGTTTAGAATTAATAAATGTAATACGTTTACATGTTATACCTTATTTAATTGTCTATATTATTTATCGTATTTTATCATAAATGGCAAAATAATAAATTAACTGTTGGTGACGTATACCATAACCTTTTTCAAATATTAATGAAAATATCAATATTTTATTGAGCTTATTAATATTTTTAAGAATTGTATTTATTTTATCAACTTTTTATAGAAGGTATATTATAAATTTATAACATTATTCATATCTCAGTAAGTTCATAATATTATTTACTATTTTATTATACTTGTTCAGATTCCCCGAATGAGATTTCTATCCTTGTTTTGTATGAAGTTAATTTCATATTGATATTGTATTTTAACACAGAGTTTGTAAATTTTTTTTACTTATATTATATTGAAGAGATGTCTATAAACCATATTATATTATAGCTTATTATTTTCTCTTTCAAAGTAAATTAAATAATATTATAATTTACGATAATATTTTGGCTTAGTGTAACATCCAAATGTGTGCATTTTAGTATTAGGTACTTTAATTTTTGAACATGTCAACTATAATATTTTATATATTTGTGTTTTGGATAAAAATATCTCGTCAACATTTAAAATATTATTACATGTCAATATAATTTATAATAATATAAATTATAAATTATAGTTTGGTAGGTATTTTTATTTAGCATTGCATTATTGAGGAATTTGAGTAGGTGCGCATTTAAATTTTAATTTATCGACTTCCGTGTTATTTACCCGATGTATTCTTAAAATGAGGAAAAAATAATCTTATGTTGTGAATATTATTTATGAAATATCACTTTTGTTGATACGTCACGTGTCACATTAAAAATAGATTACTTTATCGCTTATTATATTTTAGACTATATTATTACGTGGCTGTTAAGTTTCTGTGACGTTTAATTTATACGGTCATGTTAATGTTATAGTCTAAAAGATAAACAATGGTCGCGGAAAAACGTCGTAAACATATTATGGTAAGTACACTACAGCGCTGTAAAGACAACTACATATTTATATATACAATTACTTATAAGTTATAACTCGAGTAAGTATATGTATACATATACACTTACATATATATTGTATACATCGGATCGTGTATTTAACTGTAAAAATATCACCCGGATATAATATATAGTGTTGTACCTTCTACCTATATAATTTGTGTTGCATCTGCTGCAGTTTTGGTGCACTGAGAATATCTTGCGCACGTGATGATGTAGTCTTAAAATGTACACTTTACCGGGCAAAACATAAATTTCGTTTCGTCCTGCTAATCAACGTAAAATACGTGCTGCTGGGGACCATTTGAAATTGTATGTGTTTATAATCTATTTATAGTCGTTAATAAAGATACAATAGATACATGGCATCTGTTATTCGTTGACGTTTTTTTAGACAAGCCTCAGTATTTTTACTTAATTTAATATGAAAAATAAAACTCATGATTGATTTTAAAATGCCAAAGGCAATAGAATTGCCGCATCTTGCTTTTTTTTGGCGCCTTTGGTTAGGCACTAGTATATAGTGCTGTTTATTTCCTAATCAGGCTCAGCTCTTTGCCTGGAGTTTTATCGATTCCGCCGTTTCAATATCAATTCCTCCTGATATTTGTTTATATTGATTCCGTCGAATATTTGTTTATGTTGGTTATATAAATTATATTTTTTAATTAATAGTTCAGGTTACAGTAAATAAAAACATTTCAAAAAATAATTTATTTTCGTCCACAACGAAAAATATAACACAAGTATACATTTATGGCAAAAAAAAAAAACAATTAAGTACAAATTTTATGTTGATTTATTTTTTAAAATCGTGGTTTGATACCAGTTTTAAATGAGTTAATCTAACATTTTTTTTTTTAAATAATCGTCAAAAATTGCTTGTATTTCAAAATTTCAAATAGTACCTATATGTAATAAAATATTAACATAAATGTAAATGTAAGCATTTTACATTTTGCTATTATTAAAATAAATAATTTATAAATATTCGGTGGATTGATAGTTAGCGGAATCAATTTGTAAAAAAGTTCGGCAGAGGCGATAGTCGGCGCAATCGTTAGATTTCTTAAAGGTAAAAAGGTTATTTCGGCGCAATCAATATACGCCCCTCTTCCTCAAGGTCTTATCTGTTATGTACTTATATAATTATGTTTTAATGGCTTTCCTTTTTTCTTCGGAAAAATCAAAAATTTGTTTATTTAATAAATTAAATGTATGTATTAATACATTATAGGTAATGGGTATATGTATAATCTTTCGTGGTAAAATAAAAAAGTTTCTAATTATTGTGTACTGTTGAAAAAAAATTAAACTTTGACTGTTAATTAGAGAATTCGTTAATTAAATCCCCGTCATAGTCATTATAATGATTATCGTTATTTTTGCTTTTATATGTCCGATGATGGTCAATTAATTCAAACTTTCTTCCTTGGTAATATATCTTGAATATAATTTTATCATTTTTTAAGTGGAGAAAGAATGTATTCAATGTTCAATTTATTGGTGACTTGTGTAGGTACACAGAAGCAATATTTGAACTATGTCAGTATAAGGATTAAAAAAAAAAAAAAAAAATGTTTTCTTTATCAAACACACAATATTTTTGTATTGTTTTAAATATGCTTTTGGTGTTATCTATAAATATAATGATTTAAAATAATTTCCAAAGTATACGATTTTGTTTTCTGGTTTATTTTGTTAGCTGTTTTTATGCTATAGATAAATACATATTTATACTATATAGTAGTACTTAATTAAAAAAAAACAAAAAACAGTAGGTATGATAATATTTGTGCAAATGGGTGTATTAAAATTTTGAGTCATCTGTTTTTATGAATAGCTCATAAATCACATTAGTATCGCACGTATAAAAATAATATAACATGGTGTTAAAACCTATTAGTTTTTCACTTCACTCAAAAAAATAACTAACAAAATATTTGTTGGTATGTGTGAGAATGGGAGACTGAGGTGTATTCTTATACGAGTTATTTTAAGTTAGAAGTTTGTGCCCTTCAGAATTTTAACCTCAGTAGTACTTTTGTACAGTACAGCAATTGCTTATTTATGGTATTGGAGTAAAATATGCTGCTGAGTTACGAATACGTTTTAAAGTAGTTACGAGTATACGAAATTTTGTTTTTCATATTTTTAGAATTTTTCTGTTTTAGTTAGTTATCGATTTAAAATATTATCCATATCAAGTCTATAGTAATGATATACAGACTATAAACATTATATGCGCATATATTGTATATTATGTTTGACTCTAGATACATGCCGTCAAATATTATTTTTACGGGAGACTATTACGGGCTTCATATTTTTTTTATTAAAATTTCTTTTGTTGTTTGTTTACGATTACGATATATAATGTAAAAATACACGTATATCCTCGTATCCTAGTAAACCAGACAGTCTATTACTGGACACATCGCGTATATTTATATTTCGTATATAGGTACGTTCTTTACACATAAATATATAAATTATATTCATGTAATTTTTTATCTGCAGTACCTCATTATCAAGCAATTGTATTCATATTTTTTAAAGTTTGTTGTCTTTAACATAATAATAATAGGTATTTCATGCTAAATTATAAATAAATTGAAAATTGAAAATCTCCAAGCATATCGTCTACTTCCTACAAATAACGAATTACTGTATTGTGACTTGTACGATATATTATTTACTTAATATCCTAAAAATTATGCTGTTGTCTATAGAAATTCATAATTTGAATTCGATTTTGCACATGAACACGAATATAATGCATATATTCAGAAAATAGTTTAATAATTGTACCGTGGTCATAACTAAAAGTTATTGAATTAGAGATCGATATTTTGTGGTTACCATCGTTAATTATAAATTATAATATTTAATTAATTAATTATTATAATATTAAACAATTTATATGACGTATATTATTTATTTATTAAAAGTATATAGGTAAGAGCCCCCAGTGTGATTACATATCAATAATACATATAAAAATATGTATGTGTATGCAAATAATATACCTACTGACTGTTGACTATCAATTATTGTATTCAAGTACGAATTGTAAGTGTGCACAATTTTAGCACCCCCGCGATGACGAAACTCGCACACTTACTATACACTGCGGTTCCGCGGATAACTGTATGTCCTTCGAAATTCGTCTCGAACACCTGTAACTGTATACTATCTCAGAATGTTTGCAAAACGAACGAATTTAAGTCGAATCCAAGAACGGTATTTATAGACATTAGTGTAATACTGGACAACTCCTACAAGTGCGACGTACCTCTCCTGCAGACATACACCATACACCTTTACGATATGGTTTAAGTATTGGCTGTTATCGCGCCCATTAGTAGTAGATATTATAATGTGTAATACGATATGATATTATTATAGTAACCGACGACCTGACCCCGCGCGCGCCCTCCAAAACGTCGTCGGAGGTGGCGTTCGGGTCCGTTAACCCTTTTTTTTTCACTTTACGCATACCTACCTGTTGCACATCGCACGCCGCCGACACGCGCGCGCACGCACACACATACACACGCGCGCGCGCTCGCGCTTATATTTGTAATGATATTCTGCGCCCGCGCGCGTGTGTAAGTGCGCTCGCCACCGCCGCACGCTCGTAACCGCCCGTGACGGTGGGCGGCCGCAGCAGACCTTCACTCCCGGAAGCGAGCGAGCGCGCGGCGACGACGACGACGACGATTCGGGTCAGTGTCGTGTTGTTTCTCCCGGATCCATCGCGCGGCGGCAGTCCCCACGACACGGAGCTCATCCGGATCCGCCACCGCGCGCCGCCGCCGCATCAGTACACGGTCGGCCGTCGCGTAGTGCAGCAGTATCTCGCGTCGCGCACCGTCACACAACAGCTCGTCGCACGTCATTACGCCGATTTTTCCGATTTGCAACCATGACTTTTACCGGTGTACTTCGGGTAAGTCTGACGACAGCGTTTTGTTTCCATCCCAACGTACCCCGAGAGACGTCGTCTCCTGCACTTGTAACAGTCTGCTTCCGTTTTTTCGCGATTTGTTTTTGTTTGTAACTAACGGTCTCCGGTTTTTGTCTCGCCGCGAACCGGATGCGCCGATCGCGACCACCTGTTCGTCTGCCTATCGCCTCTCATTATTTCGATATCGTTTGCAGTGTTTTTGATTTTTTTTTTTTTTTTTTTAACTCGCGTGTTGCTAGGTTTATTGCAAAAGATTTTGTTTAATAAACCTGTAAAGTGTCATCAACAAAACTTAGGACACAATCGGTATTTGTTTAATATACTTGATGGTTAACAATACTTATATAATATACTACGTATTACCAATGTAAAAACCTAAGTTTTATTTTGAAAATTTATGTAGATAACTAAATTTTTAATAATTACTATCATAGGTTTTTTCACTTGTAATTGAAATAGAATTCCTATCTATGCCTCCGCTGCAATATAATATATTGTAACGATCGTTCCATCCCAATGCATAAAGGGGTAGTACTTTTCTACAATTTTAGTTTTTCGCGCGTGCAGGTACCCATCAGCAGCTGTGGTCTGTTGAAAGTCCTTAATGTCAATATTTTTGCGTTACTATCCATTAGTTCTGCAATATATTACACAGTATTGTGTTTGGTATAGATCATGTTTTAAATCGAATATACCTTTAACATAACAATATTAAGACTTAATAAATAATGTTATCGGTGAATTGCTATATACTGACTTAGTTGTTTTCGTTTCTATAGTGTTACGTGGACTCATTGGACGAACTGCAGCTGCAGACACTTGATGAGTGTAGCAACGACGATTCGAGCTACGACTCGGACTTTGGTGGCGACGATGACGCTAGTGGCAGCCAGCACTTTGGGGGCCATCACGACATCAGCCGTACTACGTCAGACACGCTCGGTGCCGAGTACGCGGATTACGTGAGTGCGGCCGCGTACAAATCGAGAGTTGACTTTGCGCTTAAGCTCGGTTACACTGAACGTTTGGTGCAGACAGCAATCAGCAAGCTGGGTCCTGAACCTACACAGGATCAACTATTAGCAGTAAGCTTACATACAATATATATTATTATGATCTCCGTCATAAACTCTTTAAGTGCGGGTGTGACTGAATCAGTCGTTTCTATATATATATATTGTTTTGTTGTACGTGTAAGATGTTGGTATTTTAGTTTTTATTGTGCGTCGGTTTTCAACTTTTTTAGTAATAACCTGTAACTAAGTATTTAGGCTTTATGGTCATAAGCACATAAATTGACCTTATGCGTATTTTTGTACTCAAGACAAATATGTTTTTATGTCTGAAAAAAATGAAGAATTTTTAAATTGGGGGTCGTTTAAATGTTTAATATTATACTCGATATACAGTGCATACGAAACTGCAAAAGCACTTCAAATGCACGCCTTCTCAATATTTATACCTGCAGCAGTTTTTCGTATGTTTAATCTGTTAACTCTTCGTTTAGGAATTGATCAAGCTTGGTGCGCAATGTGGTCACAAATTGCACTGCGAGTCAGACGGTGAAGAAGCTCAATCGAATAACATCAACGATCCGCTACTTAGTCCGCAAGCGCCTAAACTTCGGCATGTCGTCATCGATGGCAGCAACGTTGCTATGAGGTATGAAAGAAATAATAGTTGCCTTCGGTCGTAATTCTACTAGTTTCTAAAATAATATAACAAAGTTTTATTTATGATTTCTTTAGTCACGGAAACAAAGAGACGTTCTCGTGTCGAGGTATCAAAATCTGTGTCGATTGGTTCCGGATGAGAGGTCATAAAGACATCACGGTGTTTGTGCCGAAGTGGCGAAAAGAAGCTTCGAGGCCCGACAATAGGAGGATTATCGGTAAGTGGCAAACTGCAGCTAAAATATACCCCTGCAATCAATCATATGCTGCCCCATTATACATTGTTATTAGTTTAGGGGCGTTTAAAAAAAATCGATTTTACCTATACACAGATGTATAGACGATTATATTGTATTTGATAGTTAAATAACAGAACTTGGTATTATAATTATGTAATAATTTTAGATTTTTCACTTCAGTTATCATGTTAGTTATTTGTTAATTAATGATTAAAACATAACATAATATATGTAACTATTCCAAAATATAATTCTTTGTCATTATTGTCATTTCGGTTTCAAAAAAGAGTCCCATTATATCGTTTAATATTTTTGAAGTAGAAACAGCGGTTATATTCGAAAAAAAAGAAATTTACTTTTCGTTATCACACAATTCGAAGTCCAGAGTGTTTAGTATAACAGTGTTTAGGACCTATACCCTATATATGATGATTTATTAATTTTTTTCTGTTTATATATAGATCAAGATATTCTAACAGAATTAGAGCGCGCCAGGATGCTAGTTTTCACTCCTTCTAGAGAAATTGGTGGTAAGCGCATGGTGTGCTACGATGATCGGTACATTCTGCGTTTGGCTTCGGAACTCGACGGCGTTGTCGTATCGAATGACAACTATCGAGATTTAGCCAACGAGAGCCCGGCGTTCCGTTCGGTCGTGCAAAACAATATACTCATGTATTCTTTCGTTAATGACAGGTATGCAACTAATAATAATGACAAATGATACGTTATCTGACGATTGAAGATTTTCGACGAACATAAATTATGTTAACCGTTTGCTTTATTCACAGGTTCATGCCGCCAGACGATCCGCTGGGCCGTTCGGGTCCTACCCTCGACGTGTTCCTCCGGAGTAAAGCGCCAGGCGTCGGTCTGACCGCCGTCAGTGCAGAGACTTGTCCGTACGGCAAGAAGTGCACGTACGGTAACAAATGCAAGTTCAGTCACCCCGAGCGCGGTCTGCAGCCCGTCAAGTCTGTCACCGAACGGTTGATGGAGCACGCCCAGCGACAGGGCTCGGCCGGCCGACAGATCAAGGGTAAGTCGGTCAGTCTGCCACTGCAGCAGTCCGGCTCCAATAACCAAAAAAAGCCGTTGACCCGGACGTTGTCCAACGTCCCGCCACCGACTACGACGACCACCCCGACAACCCATCACCACCCTCACTGGATGGTGGGTGGTGGCGGCGGCGGTGGCGGAGCGTGGTCGGCGCCACCGCCGAGCTCAAACAACGCGGTGTATTGCGGTAGGGGCAAGCCCGCCGAGTCGTCCGAGCCCGACCCGGATTGCAGCAACTTGCACCACAAGTTGCAGCGGCAGCTCACGCTGAACCCGACCTATGACCCGCGTCTGGTGCATCTGCGGCAGAGCCAGCACTGCAACGTGACGCGAATAGCGTCCGCTCCACCCGTGCCCATGCCGCAGCCGCCGATGAACATGGCGCCGCACACGGTGGCGGCCAGCTGTTCGGACCCGCAGATATTTCCCGGTTACCACGAGGCCAGACAAAAGCTTTACTACCACCTGGCGTCCATATTTCCCGAGGAACAGGTGTCGGCAGCCATGCAGTACTACCCGAACGAGACCAATCCCCAAAAGATTTGTGCTGCTATTCTGAACATGTTCTCGAAGACGTGATGACGTGGACGCATTTGTCTGTTCACAAATGTGATTTTGTCTGACAATATATTATAACGTATCGGTATATTATATTAGCTTATCGACAAGACGGCGACACTCGATACAATGTATCTGATTATTAGTGTTG
The DNA here is from genome assembly GCF_002803265.2 of Melanaphis sacchari. Taxonomy (NCBI): domain Eukaryota; kingdom Metazoa; phylum Arthropoda; class Insecta; order Hemiptera; family Aphididae; genus Melanaphis; species Melanaphis sacchari. Next base: position 2,372,196 of record NW_020271284.1, read on the forward strand.
ATTTATTCTTAAATCATGTATGATATTTGTGTAGACTATTATGTTAATTTTGTTGTTTAAGTGTATTTTAAGTCGATATTTTTATACTTCTATGTTTTCGTTAACTTGTCAAAATGACAGAACATCGCGATAATAATAATATTTTAATTTTTTAATTTTGTTTGTTGCTAATCATTTCTTTTGAACCTGCTATTTCAATTTATATAACTTTCCTAACATCAGAGAAAATTGTGTTGCTGGTTTTGTATGATTACCTACCATCGTTATAATGGTCTAGGCCTTTTATTTGAAAGTTCACGTTCCAACGGAGGATCAGGTTCGGAGTTAACAGTAGACGGACAAGTGTGCCCGAATATAAATTGTAGCTGTGAAGTATGTTTTTTAACACAAATTAAGCATATTGGTAATTTGTGAGACAAGAGTACAAAAGAAAAAAATTAACTAAACTAAATGATCATGTTCCAACATAGAGTAATATTTTAAAACATTAAGATAGTGTAACATTTATTGTCTTTACTAGACAATCATAATAGTAAACTAGAGTGGTGGCATACTTATGGCTTTAAAATTGGAAATTAAAAAATATTCTGTAGTTTTAAAATGTTTGATATTATAAAAATGCAGTTACTATATAGATATTACACATGCATGTAACCAGGTAAGTATAATATACTAAATTTATCAAGGTTTTGCATTTAATAAAATATTGAATAAAACCTACACAAAACACTAAATCAAAATATATTCAATACATTTTTTAATAGGTTATTATTTATTAGGTTGTGTTTACTAGTTAGTGTTTTGAATAGTTTATAGTGAAAAACAAGAAGTTCTGTGGTTTTTGTACTCATTTTTGCCTTTGTAACTGTGTAAAAAATAAATTCATCAAATATTGTGTCAACTAGAAAGCATTCTTCAAATTTTATAACAAAATTTAATAAGTGAAAAGTTTGAAAAATGTATTCAATCAGAAATATTTTTTCTTTACAATGATAAAATGTTTACTAAAAACAACTAGTTTAATAGATTTTCAAGATTATTTGTATTAATGCTGCTTATTTAACATAAACTTCTTAGTAGCTTGATGACCATCAGGCCTATGTAATTGGTAAAGAAGTCGTTCCTGAATTTTTTTCACTGCAGCAACAGTCAAAACAAGGGTTTCATGTTTTAGCATACTGTACACATTTAAACCTAAAATAATTATAAATAAGTAGATTTGAGTTAAGTAATTTATACATTTTATTTAAGAAAACTTACCATAAACTGGCATAAGATTCATGTGTTTAATTTGGTTCAATGCTAAACTGATATTTCTTGGCATTGTATCAGTACTATAAAAATGTATATAAAATCATTAAATCATTATTTTATATCTAATTCTTTAAATCTAAAATAATATCAGTCAATAATTATAGTTACTCGTCAATAAATAGAACTGAAGGTCCCCATAATCTTGAATCAACTAAATCATTCATGTATCCTGGATCATCTGTAGGTAAATCTAAATTGTTCACTATGTGTAAATCATCCTGAATAAAAACATTTGTTAACAAAATATGAAAATTAATTTGACAAAAACATACATACCTGAATTAGCTTAACAGATAATGTTGAAGTAAGTCCATAGACTCTTTTGTAGAATGGAAGCATATAAAAATGAGTTGTATGAGAACGCGGTCCGTGTATAACAGATCCGCCTTTAAATAGCGGAGAACGTCTAGTACCATGTCGTGCACGTCCTTGACCTTTTTGTGGCCAAGGTTTTTTACTACTCATGCATACCTCAGCGGTAACTTTGGTATTTGCGTAACTCTGTGGTAATGATTTTTAAACTTGTATAGTGGAAAATATTTTATGAAATAAAAGAAAAAAAAACTTACAACATATCTATATTTTCTTTGCCATACAATATTTTCGTGAATTATATCAATTCTTGGTCTCGATCCAAACACTTGGGGATGCAAATCTATAATTGTAGAAGGATTTTCCTTTATAGTATCCAAATTAGACACCCATGCCTGGCGTAAGTTTGTGTATCCACCGTATACCATTGGTGGTTCTTCGACTTCGGCTGAGAATTTGTAATTGATTAAACACTGGTATATCTTAAAAATATACGAACAAAACTATTAAACTTACTAAAGTCGGCGTTTTCTACTGCCACTGTAGACATCCGACATGCCACTGCGAATGTTGACGGGAGAGTGCGAATTTGTTTTGCCAAACAATTAAATAACATTTTATGTCTTTTTTTATTTCATAAACTATAACAAATAGAACATTCTCTTATGTAATATTATAATTATATTAATAGTAATATTTAAACATAATCCATGTATTTATTTATTATTAATCTACAAAAGTACTTAATGAATAGGAGTTTAAACATAAAAATACTTACCGACAAAATTATTACTTATAAATATATTATTTATTACTAATTACTTATATACTTATTTAGTATTTTACATTTAGTTGAATTGGATTTACTTTATAACTTATGGAATAAAAATTTAAATGCCTTTTAGATGTTATCACTTCAGATATCCCTGTTATCACTTGTAAAGTTTTCCCGAATGTAAATATCTTTTCAAGGACTACAATCAATACTTCAACCGTGGTAGGTATTTTTTTATCATATTGTAGTCATTGGTTCTCAAAACTGTATAATGTGCACTCTTCGAGGGAAAATAAGATTTGAAAACATCATTTAATGAAAATATTTAAATATAATAATGTTCTGGTTCTGATTCAATATAAAAGTAATTATAACTAGAGTATAAAATGACACGTATTAACACTCATTATAGTTTACAGTTCGTAACTCACAAATAATTGACTTGTGATAAGTCCACCAAATTTGTGATTATTAATATTCTATTTAGTATTTATTATACCTACGTGGTACGTATATTATCTATTTAACTTTTATCGGCCATCATTTAAATAATTAATTAGTAATTCAATACCTATACCAAAAAACTAAGCAGTTAATGATCACCGTATCAGTAACATACATTATTATTCATCAATACATAAATCATCATGACCTCAACGAAAAGATTGTGAGTAACATATTCAGTTATTTAATGTAAATGTATTTCATTTGTGACATAATTTTCACCATTGTGGTGCATTATATATTGTGTATGAGGCTCGATAAAACTATATTGAATCTTTAACAGATTCTATGTTTTATTTATTTGATTTTGTTTGCTTAAAATTATTTAAAATATTATTTTTATTATTATTACAAAATGAGGTATTTAGAATACTTTTTAAAAGTAGTTTATAAGTCTTTGTAAACGTATTATTTGATTTGATTTATTTGTGAAATGCATATTGCACAAAGCGCCGTTTATTATGTTAATAATGGGTCGAATTAGGTATAGGTATTTTAGTATTTTACATTTGATTGTGTGAACTATTGATTACCATTACCTATTATTATGATTGTAATTTAGTTTTTATAGTAGATTTTTAAAACAATTGGAGGGCACATTGCTCCATAAGCATACTTAATACCTATAACAATTATAAAAACTAACAAGTAATCATCATTAATGGTAATAAAACCAAAAATAGGTTGGCAGTCAGGCAGGGATTTATATATTTCAGATTGGTTCATTTTTCTTTAAAAATGAGTTAGTATTTTCCTTTATTATCCATTTTCAACCACAAAAAAGGTTAATTTCCATTGTTTTCTAATTATTGAAATATTTACCTGACATTAGTGTTGTAGTAGTGGGTACAATATTTGTCCCAGAAGTTCAGTATAACCTTAAGTATTTTTTTGATAAATCAATATATTTTATTACGATATTTTTACAGCAATTAATAAAAAATAAAAAACAACTTATCGGGGATATTGGATTAAATTTTCAAAAATTTTGATTCCACGAATAATTTTTTTTTTAATGTTTATAGAAACAAAAAATTGAAAATTTCTTATGCCTATAAATAACTCAAAAAGAAAGAAAATTTTTTGAAAATTTCATCATATTATAATAAAAATGATAATATAAATAAATTGTAAAAATTTTAAGGATCAATTTCTATTTATTTTTTTAAATTCTATAAAATATCAAAAATTGTTCTAAGAAAAAATCACGCAAAGATGAAAAAAAAAACATTAATAATTTTAATTGATCACTTCATAGAATAACCCAGTGTCCAATATTTTAAGATAAATTTATTTTTACGACGAATTTACTTTAAAACAAATCCGCTTTTCAATTGTGGAATTAATTAAGCATGCAATTTGTGTTTTGCTATTATAGCTATTATTCTTACGCACGAAATCAAAAACTTAATTTGTTTAAAATCATGTTTAATCGTTTTAAACGTAATATATAACTAACGGCTATCATAATAATTAAAATAACTAGACTGCATAAATTTTTTTTGAAAAAAGAAATCTGAAACTTCTGTCATTTAATTTGAATATTCTTTTTTATTGCTACAAAAAAAAAAAAAAAAAACACATCTAAATATATTGATTTATTACAGAGATATTGTGGGTGTTATGAAACTTTTGGGGATAATAAAACTGTAGGTATGTAATATGTATTACTAATAGAAATATTTAAAAATAAACAATGTAAATAATAACAGAATTATTTTAGTAGAAAACATAACAAAAATGATAGTATTAAACTAGTAAATTATTTTTATAAAATTATTATTATTATTTTTAAACTAACTGTTTGAGTTGAGAAAATTAAAAAAATTAACTTTTTACTTGTTAATTATAATTAACTACTTATAGATGATTTTTATAATAACCAATATCTGTAGGTGGCCGCATGATGAAAAATACTATAAATCTTCCCTGTTCCTATAAAAATCATAAGCTGATTTAGCATAAGTTGACTTTAAAATTATACACATTATTATTTTGTTTTCTATGGTTAGTGCTTGGTTTATCTGTATAACAGATATGATAAAATATTACGATTTGTGAACATTAAGTCATGATGATGGGCCTAAATTGCCTACATAATACGCCGTGTTAAACTTATAAATCATATAGATATTTTAATGATTTCTGCTAGTGTACGGAGTTTTATTAATTGTTTTTTCAATTTGAATAATTTTTCGTGGGTATTTATTCATTAAACAAACTAACTAAATAGTGCACGCGCAGTGGCGGATTTATGAGTCGTTTAGTCAGCAAATGCCGATGGGCCCTCTCCTTCATTGTGTACTGAGGCCCTCCTAAATTATGTAATTGATTTTTTTTAATTTTGACCAAAAAAAAAAAGAAAATGTATATTGTAAACTGGAATATAATTTACTATTGTTTTATTAATAAAATAATTTAAATATTTAGAAATACTTCATTATATACGTAAATTAAAATAATAAGTAATTATAAGTAATTCAACATTCTACATTTCTACGTAGTAGCTAATGGGCATTGATCACAAATCATATTATTTATAATAATTATAATCGATGTTATAACGTAATCAATTACGCTGCATAGGTTTTCCCATATAATACAAATTAAAATACACCAATACAAAGTAGGTAGCTACTTTGTTATCGCGGAAACTAAAATAACCATTAAGTATCAACAGTCGTTTGTGTTTGTGACTACTAAAATAGTAAAATCTATTATTTTAATCATTTGATTCTAATTCGACGTAACGACAAGTCGCATGAAGACGCAATCAAGATTGCATGACAAATAAAAACAACAATTTTGTAAGTATAATGATCTTTTCATTACTTAATCAGCGGCCCTTTCGCGTAAATTATGATTTATTGATTATCGTTTTCGCGATAAATTCGCCAAGTCGCAACGTATATAATATTGAAAAATATGATAAACAGAGCCTTGTAAAAATTGCATATTGCATATGTTTATACATTATAACCATTTAACGGATTAGGACATTGTTTCCGCCGCAGAATAAATATAAATTTTTTTGTTGATATTATTATAAATAGAGGTAGTGAGTAGTTACCTCCACACCACCAATTGATATTCACTTATATTTCTACGTTGTATACCATTAACTCGTCGTTGGTGCACATATAGTTCGTACCTACACTGCGGCGTTCATACTTTACTTTTTATTTTATTATTAATTGATCGATTAATTTAAAAAATCAAATCATACCTAGAAATATGTACTTTTTTATCCTTTATTAAAAAATAAATAAACACTTTTTGTGTAGAGTTCATATTTTATAAAAAAAAAAATAAAAAAAATTTTCTATTAATTTTATAAAAGAAATGTTGGTTGGGCATTGTTTTCGCGAGCGGTTTTGTAATATAGGGGTAAGTATGTTATTGAAATTTTTTACGAGGCCCCTCTTTTGGATTTGCCGACTTTATTTGAACCCTCAAATCCACCACTGTGCTCGCGTTATGATTTTTAGTAATTATTTATGTTGGTTTCCGGACATATGTTTACTTAATAAATTTAATTCTTTCCTCACACTACACATCTGTATATACTGTGAATATAATATAAATAACCTTTATTTAGAAGACGGTTAGACGTTAGTGGTGTTTAAAAGTGAAAGTAAAAGGTGCTATATAAAAAAAATATTAAATTTGATATCGCTCTACTATACAGTAAATGTTGAATTGATTAAGGTAATGAATATGTTCAATTTTAATTCAATTATATTGTATTGATATATACAATTTTAAAATATATATGAAAAATGATTCGGAGCGTTGACATTGCTCCATATATCACTTAATATATTTCATGACATGTTTTTATTATTGTAATTGAAATAGCTTATTGTTAGTATTACGGTTGATTCAATTTTTACCGAAAACATTTCATTATTCTTATAATTAATATTTAATTATTATAATAGTACATATATATATATTTATATCATATATTATCGCTATTAATGTTCATACTATAAATAGGTTGTTACTTAAAATTAACTAATTATTTTGAAATTGTAATTACCTACAGTAAAATGTATTATATAGGTAAGTAATAATTTCAAGTCCCTACGAAAAATGTGATTGAATTGCAGTAAAATAACTAACGTCGTTATTTTTCGTTTAAATATCTAATACTGTCTAAATTTGAACTTGAAATTTCTTTTACAGTATAAATCTGATAATGTTAGATTATTCAGCTAATCACGCTTTATTACATTTAGTTTTCTCTGTTTATAATTCTAATAATTGTATATTAAATACCCGTTAATTTTTTTCCTGCATTTAAAAATCAGTGAAATCGTCTTAACACCGATAAAAGTTTAAACAGGTATTAATATGTCGCAATTTTAAAGTAGCATCTACTAAATTAAGAAAACAGTATCAATTTTAATTAATTTAAATTTGGGTGGCGGTGTTTTTTTTCCGACATGGCTCTATTATTATCTTTAATCACGAAGTCTACTCTGAAAGTTAAATTACATTATCTTTTTGCCTCGAAACACGCTTTCAGTATCTCCACTAATTATTCAAAAAACATGTAAATATAGAGTGATCAAAATAATAATAACAATTCTTCAGCCATTAATACAGACATTACTACACACGGTTTGTTAAAAAAAATTAACAGTATCCGTACTACGGTAGCCAAATACCAAAAAAAATTCTCTTCGCTAAACAATTTTAGTGTTAAACTTTATTCAATTCGTTAACTACAAAGATAGAAATTATGTAAACTGAGTTTTTGAAATCAATTACCAATACATCGGATTCTATTATCAATTTATAAATATCACTACCAAAACATCTACTCCTATTAATATTTATTAATCCTATAAATAATTTTGACCTATTCTGTAAGATGTTAAAAGAAATACTTATTGACGATTATCTTTTTATCTATATAAGCTTTTTAAATGGAATAAAACTAATCACTAATACGCTAAATGCTCACAAACTATAATACATTTTTATAACCCAGTAAAACCGAGTACCATACATGTCAAGTTAAATAACAAGAGCATTTTTAGTATCTTACTATAATGTTATTAGTACTATTATGTACATATTTACTCTAACTATGTGAACCACATGTTTTTTATTTTTCTTCTTTGATTAGATTACTGTATCATTAATATTGTAAATACAATTGTCTTTATTTCTAAATAAAGATCGTGAATTAAATTATTTAATAAAAGTACTAATTTACTGTTATTTACTAACTCACTTTTTTTTACTTGCGTGATGTCTATAAAGTATTATGTAGTTAATCTTAATTTTATAAATATTTATTATATATAGTAAATATTAAAACTATTTGAAATTGGCTTTAATTGTAATACATGAGTTATAGCTATTATAACTTTAATAACATATAAATTATAATAAAATATACAAATATGATATAGAGCGTAAGTATATATTATTGTATATTTAATATAGTTATTAGCTCTTTAGAAAGTGTATAAATAAATAAACTTAAAAAAAAATTAAAATGTATTTCCTCTCTAAAATCGTTTATTTCATTGGTTTTTATTGGTTAAATTATATGCTCATATTTTTTAGTTTTAACTGTGATAAAAAATATGTATTAATTATATACTTGTAATTTTTGATAAAATATCAAAAATTTTAGTATATTATTAAGCTCGTAGCCTAACCCATTATCAAACATTTTAGGACTCCAGTGGCTAATGTTACTCAAAGCCTCACATGTATTAATACGCATATAATTCATGTTTTAGTAAGAATTATGTCAATGAATTTTCAAATTATAAATAGTAATATAATACGTAAATGATTTTTTTGTCTTCATAAAATAAAATATTAATTAAATATAATTATATGACACATAGGTATATGGAACATTCGAGTATATTATATTTATTCTGGCAGTTTTAAACATAAAATAATCGAAGTAATAATTTTATTAAATATTCAAATGCATCATATTCAATAGCAACATGAATATTTAATATATATATATAATATATATAAAAAAAAAATACAAATAAAACATTTTAATTGTATGTTTTTTTTCAATAATAGAAATTTTATATTGTATTACAATAAAAACAATTATGACTTTATACAGGCCAGTCAAAAATTACAGAAACTGTAGTTAGAAATTATTATTGCTTACAAAAACTATCAAATTACAAAAAAAAAAAATATATATATATATATTAACAAAATTAACATTTTTTGTACCGCTTAAATGGTAATAAATAAGAACAAAAAAAAATAAATACAATATTTATAGTTAAAAAAAAAAAAATGAATAATTCATACACTATAAAATAAAATAACGGTGAATAGTGATTCAATTAAAATTAATAAAGCATTTTTAAAGTAAAAATTAAAAATGTGATTATCTAAGTAGTAACAAAATATCTGTACGAACAGAATAACAAAATTTCATCTCAGAGGTATTAGTGACAAAAAATTCTGTGTGTTCGAACTTAGTAAAACAATAATTATACAATAATTTTTAAAAATTAAAAAAATAGGTAATTAAAGTCTTAAAATAATTTTTATGCAACATTTAAAAACATTATTACGATGTAGTACAAAAATCAAAACAATGCGACATATAAATACGTATAACACATCTCACACCGCTTTTCCCGAAATCCGATCAAAATAGGTACAAGCACCAAATTTTAGCGTTAGGAAATGAGTTCGGGGTATTATCGAGTTGAAAAACGAGTCTCTAAGTTTAATATTTATAACGAGATAAAAAATATTATAATGTCTAAAATGACACAGCCATATTTATGTTTTTATAAAACGATTAATAATTAAAAATGTTAATCGCTCACAGCCATTAACGGTTTAGGTATTCACTTTGGTTTTCGGATGAAACGCAATACTAGATAACCTAACAATCTGAACACGATAAGGAAGCCGAACAGTATCATTGTGTTCAGCCATAATGGGAACGATGCACCTTGTGCATTTACAATGTCCAACGCTGGTATAAAAGTAGAGTTTTCACATACCGCATACTTGGATTGTTTTGCACTGCACCTGTATGAAAAACATACTACGTTAATAATATATAACATAAGAAAAAGGTAAGTAAAGAAATAAGATAGCTATTATAGTTATAGTATATGTGTTAATAGATATATAGTGGGTCCTAAGAGAACTAAAACTGACCTTGTATTAATATTTTACTTATTATCAGTTATATTTTATTATATACTTATAATTAGATACAAATTATACATCTCGGTAAATATCACAAATGTTAAAAGCTGATATCACAAAATACAAACTACATTAAATTTATGTAGGTATTAAAATAATTATCGACAAATAAAGTATAGATAAACCACCAATACCTGTAGGTTATCTACTCATCAATTAAAAACTAGGTATACTTATTTATTGTATAAATAAGATCTAAAATGGCTATAAAACGTACTTTTTATGAATTTTGATTTTTTAATTAATTGTATGTTATTTGTTTGAGAATTATCATCAGGGAAGTTATAGACAACAAGATAATTTATTATATTTTTATAATCCTATTTTAAGTTATTTAACAAATGGAGTGAAATAGAACATGTTATAAAATTTTAATCTGAAAGTCGTTATTTTTGATTAAACTAATTTTTCAGAAATTTCATGTAACTACTTTAAAAAAAAATTGAAAAAAATTGAAATTCCATCATTGTGGTTCATTAAAGTAATTCCCCTCGCCCACAATAATATGTGGATTTTAGCATTATTACATATACGAGTAGGTATTAAATTAAACCAGAGTATTATATTAGTTACGTATAAGACATAGGTAAGCGCATATATGGTTGGCACTTACATGATTGGTTCCCCGTCGCTAAATTCGACGATTTGCATATTTTGATAGGCGTAATGCACCATGCTGAGATACTGCATCCACTGCAACCAGCTAGGAATATTTGTCGCCAAGTAGCCGCCAAAAAGTTGTGTGGCCAGTGTGTACAAGGCGCTGATTGTAATCGAGACTTGCATGTCCATGCAAAACGCTCCCACAAAAAATCCGACGCTCTGTAAATGGAAAAGTATTTTTATTAGTAATCAGATAAATAGCACTACCAAATGTATTCTAATTGAATTTACCTGAGCGACAATGGTATTTAACAGTAGAAACATTAATAGGGTGAAGAATGTACTAAAACTATGCATGCCGAGCATTGGGTAGGAGATCAGATGATAGACAGCTGGCAAGGTGATTGTCAACGGCAGTTCGCCGACCATTTTGGCCAGGTAATACGCGCTCAAACGATACGCTCCACTCTGGCGTTCTTTATTAATAACTTCTCTTTCGGGAGGGACTGTATTAAACAATAAAATCACAATTATTGATCTGAGTACAGCCATAGTAATATAACTATATATGTATATGAAAATATAATGTACATTTATAAATGTACTCTCGTTGTTTCGCACGAGTATTATTAGATTATATTGTATAGGTACTTACAAGACGATAATGTACCAAAATGAGCAAAAAGCATCCAATAAGTAGTGGAAAAAAACATCCACCCCTGGATGTTATGTAGCGATTCTTCTGTACGAGGCAATTGAAACCACAGCAGACCAGCTAATAAGCCAAGTGCAATGGTTTGCACCCAATTCAAAGTGCTCAACATTTGAGGACGGGCTTCTTGGAAGTTTCTTTGACTTAAAACCTAAACAATAAAATACCATATAAATCTTGTGTCTTATTATACTCATACTATTTAATGATATGTTGTTACCTTGAACTGTGTCCAAAAACTGGTGGGCCATTGCCAAGTGAAGTCTTCATCGGATGTAGAAGTTGAAGAATGACTCTGGCTATCGGGCCATAAAGTTCTTGCCTCATCTTCATGAACTGCAATAAATGCGAAAATTAAACAAACAATGTCGATCATAAAAAGTATGTTTACATGAGAAAACTAAATTTTATACATACCTCTAATAGTAGTGTAACATTTTTCATTGCTGTCTGTAGACGAATCGCTGAATGCTGTACAAATATGACCATTGTTAGCGTTCATGGGCCATTGATAGTTATCTGTACATAAGCAAATTATTAGATGTCATTAGGTATAGAATACTAGTTTTTTAACATTTGTTGGTGTGTATTTAATTACGATAAGGTTCATTACAATAAAAAATAATAATTATACCATTGCTATGATTGTGACGATAGTTAGTTAGGTACTTGTCACACGTGCAGTTCAAATGTAACAATTCTTGTTGATAATAGTCGTCCTGGGCTTGTTGTGCGGCGGTTATTATCTTCTGTTTCATTTCTTCCGTGCCTTTTACTTGTTCCACTATAAACAAATTGTATCGCAGTCTTAATAAAATATAACCTTAACAAATAATAGGCTATAGATAATTAAACACTATATTTAATAAAACTTACGAATGAAGTCGGCTGGATTGTAATGTGGGGCTATCGTCATTCCAATGTTACTAAAGAAATTTACTACTTTATTGATGTCACCAAAGTATGCAGTCTAAACATGAAAATGGTTTTAGAATGTATAAAATAAAAACATTTTTGATTTTTTTTTTTTTGTAGATTGTCGTACCTGCCCATTACAGATTAAAAGTAGTTGGTCAAACATATGGAATATTTGCGACGACGGTTGGTGAACAGTAACTACAATAGTTTTCCCTTCTTTTTCGGCGTATTTCTTTAACGATAACATCAATTTGTAAGCCGAATGAGAGTCTAATCCAGTCGTGGGTTCCTATATGTTAACATAGTGAGTAAAATTTAGTTAAACGCAAATTAGTAGATTTTCGACTACCAAGTCTTATACTTACATCTAGCAGCATTAGAGCGGGATTGGTTAAGAGTTCGCAAGCGATGTTTGCTCGTTTCTTTTCACCCCCGGACAAACCGCGTTTCATGTAGTCCCCGATAACTAAAATCAAACAAAGTACATGCGTAAGATTAGTTTGGTGTTAATTCACATGTGCTTATTATAAAGTTTGAAAACAAAATAATGTGAATAAATAGTTTAATAATTAGTAAATGTTTTTGTATGATATTAATCAATAACAGCAGAGAGTTTTAATGTTACTGTTAAACGCAATTCAACATAATATTATGTTGAAAGTGATTTTGGTCGAAAAAATGTACAAAATAAAATATCTGGTAACGATAACGAGGAAACTGGCGATTTGATATTACCGCATCAGCGTTATTATTCTATATTATTGTCTTTGCCTGCAGTGCTCGATATATATACCGTCATATACGGACGAGGCGCGGTAATTTATTGACGGTGAATTATTCATTTTACGAGAAAACGGTAAACCGAATACGAATCTCCGTAGAAAACATCTAAACTCTTTACCGATAAGCCGCGTAAATTCTCGGGAACGCGCGTACCACAACACGCATTATAATATGGCTACGAAAACAAAAGACGCGGTATTACCGAGCTTACGCCGTACTGCCCGGAGATTCGCCAAAATCGTTAGGCACTACTGGGCGGGCGCACGTTTCGAAAACTAAAAATACGCGGCAGACGTGCGCGAAAGTTCGATCGCTGGAACGTCGGAGACGTTCGGGTTTTTTGTCGTGGAAACCATAAAATATATTATCATAATATATGGGTAATAATTCATCATCATCATCATTATATTACAGTGATTACACATACCGTGTGCACACGTATATTATATATTATTTATTTTAAAATAAAGGCGTAGATAATGCGCGGCAATCGCGCGCACACACACACACACACACACACACACACACGTACGTACGTATATTTATATATATATTATATATTATATATATATATATATAAATATAGCGCAGTGCTAAGGGTAACCTTGGCTAACCTTTGCGATAGATTAGCGTATAATACTCGTACACACTTGTTATTCGCTTTTTTTGTATTTTCGATGCGGTTTTATTTCTCGATCGGTTATGCAACCGCCGCCGTCGTATTGCTGCTATACAGCGCCCCGACCGAACAAAGCGCACTCGCGTTCAGCGGTCCCCGCGTGCGCGTTTGTTGCGCGGCGTAGGTACGCGCGTAATATCGTTTGGTTATTCGTTTCCAACGATTATTCTAATCTGATTTATAATATCGATCTACGTGCTAAAATAATAACGCGCGTGCGCGCGCCGCCGCCGCCGCCGCCGCCATTAATCGGGGGACCCGGGGCGCCCGTAATGGTAGTAGCGTACACACGACGCGGATTTACATACTTGTGTCTTGACAGTTGTTCAGGTCGAGCACGTCAATGATGTGATCGACGTACTGCATTTTCTGGCTGTGAGATAACGAATCGGGAAGTCTCAGCAATGCCGCGTACTGCGATTGCGAATATGAAAAAAAAGAAAAAAAAAAAGAGAGTATTTATAATATTAGTCGTCGCTCATTAGTTACTATACGACAATAATTATTTCGTTATTATAGGTATACGGCGCGACGACGTTATATTTTATCAAAATAATTATCGTCGCCGCCGTGTCGATATGTCATTGTTACTCGTAAACGCAAATGTCTCCAAATTGCATTTTACGCGCGCTTAAACACCCAAACACATACCTCGAGAGTCTGTCTCATAGTCAAGTCCGGGAAGAAGATGTCTTGTTGTAATACGTAACAGATGCGCCGCTTACACCGCTTGTTCAGACGTTCGCGGTTCAGATGTATGCACCCCGAATCCAACTTTGTCCGGCCCGATAAACAGTTTAACAAAGTTGTTTTACCACATCCTATAAAATGTAAAAAAAAAAAAAAGTCGAAATTATTATTAAAATTATGAGCGCGATCGGTTTATTATATTATTATTTTACCCGATATACTCTTTAACATGTACCTATATCTACGTCATAAATATAATATAAGTAATATTTTGATAAAATTCTGGTTTCCTACGGTTGAATATCGTTAAAAACATCAGATTACGTCTTATAGATATTTATCCTAACGTGGAAACAATTTAATTATCAACTATTATACATTATATTATCATAATGCAATAAAAATACGTGTTATTTTTGTGAAATACTCAACTATATAGCATTATTTATTTCCATAATCTATAAATTTTACCTGTGTCAGTAACGGAATATAGTAATAAATTATAGATATACAAAAGTAATTTAATTAAAAATTATTGAATTCGTTAGTATTACTGGATCTAAATCGTGAAACTTAAATTAAGCATAGAAACTTCGATGAAGCATTTAAAACTAGTGTCACATAATTATTTTCATATGTTGGCGAGTTGGTTAAAAAGTAAAAATATTATTGTATTGTTATTTTTTGGTTGAAAAGCTTACTTTAGTAATACATTCTATGAGATTGTATACCGATTGGAGCATTGGACATTATTTCTCCAATGGTACCTATAACATCATAAAGAAAGTCCTGAATATGTATACTTCAACAAGTGGGGAGGTAATATGTTTAAGGTCAACTGTTGTTTATTATTTTTTTATTATAGAATATTTGTTTATATAAGAATGGTTGAAACTTGAAATTGAAAAGCTTTAAAGTTCAAACAGCTACTCTCCAGGTGTATTTACATTCAGGGAGCTCATTATTTTTTTATCATTTATTCGTTAAAAAAATGTGTAATGCTTTATAATGACTAACAGTACTTATATCTTCTTTAATATGTATTATATTTTTATGGCTTAAAAATGTTTAAACTTTAATGAGTATTTAATTTTTACGGCATAGATGTTCGCGTAGGTATTTTGTGTCTATTCCTTTTTTAGATTTAATAATTTATGCGGACGTCACTATTGTAACTAAATATAACGCGTCGTTTTATTGATGTATTGTACCAGCTATTTCGTATGTTTATATAGAACTTAACAGAGTATGATATTGAACTCACCTGAAGGACCCATTACGGCTAACACTTGCCCTGGTTTCACAATTCCACTGATGTTCTTCAGCACGTGTCTTTTGTCGTCTAACGTCACCGTCAGGTTGCTGAAAGTCAGCTCGATCGGCCGATGTGCGGGTAACGGATGCATACATCCTGGAGGTTCTTGTACGTTTACCCCGTTTTCCAACCTGTAATAGTATATTTTATAATTATTATCATAATACTATAATATTATAGTTGTACTTATGTAATAACTTTATGGTTTAAGCGGCATGAATTCAATGCATTGCTGCAGCGTACTACGATTCTAAAATATTATTAAATTTTACTGTTTTTGTCGACCGACGACGTTATTCGGTTAATTTCGATTATTTGATCAAGAGACAAAAATGTTATTACAATAAGTTCACCGACCCACGTAATGTATAACGCTGCAGCAGATGTCAACGAACCAGCTATATATATTTACCAGACGAAAACATCGTACGCAAATAAATATTGTATGTGTGTGTGTATGTGTGTGGACCGATTTTGATTCGACATTGCGAATTTTCGGGTCTCGCAATCATTTAGCATTAGTTAACACCGATTAAAAAACCATACGCAATTTCATTTATTCCCGAATTACGACTATTGTTATTATTATTGTTATTTATTATTCAGTTCGTGTGATGTATTATGCGAGTGCAGCAAATGCGCAGCAGTAATATTTTATTTTATCCGTTATACAGTCGTGCGCACTACATTAAATACATATATAATAATAATTTATACACCACTGACTTGACGATAAATACAATTATTGTTATTATTCACCGCATATATTTTGTCTGTCTGCAGTGATTTTGTGATGTAAAAAGCAGATCGAGCTACAATTTACAATATTTATTACATATTTACTTCTCAGTTCGTTGGGCGCATAATATAACAACGTTTATAACGTAACGGCACAGTACTGCGCGGGAGTTAATATTATACTGTATCGTATAATGAGATAAAGCTTCACAATAACCTCATCTGATTTCAAAATACTCTTTTAAATTTTTGAAATATATTACGCGCTAGAACTGCTATGGTTGTTTTAATATTGTGAGCGTGGCGCTAATCCATTCCATTAATACGGCAAAAATAATAATAAGGCGATAAAAACCTAATATTCGTGAATCGTCATGATATTATTATATATAACGAGTATGTATTTTTTTTAACATGTTATCTGTCGTTTAAATTATTCTGCGTTACGTTTATCGTTGTATATCTATGAACGTTTTTTTTTTTTTTTTAGTTGTATTTAACCCCAATGCACTGTATTTCAACATTATATAGTAGGATCGATGAAAAACACTTATTTATATTATAAAATGGTTACTACTCATCAAGTTTTTATTTGTAATTACAACATATTATTATAGGTTGTCGGTAATTAAATCTTAACGAATTAAATTGCTATAAATGCTGCGTACAGTAGATTATTAGACTGCGTAGGCTTAATCTGTAGATATTATAACTGCATAGTAGATGTCTATCGTATTAAGCATACATTTTATTACGACAGACGTCTGAGATAAATATGTCTCTCGTAATATCATAAGTTGTTATAATATTGTGTTTTTCGAAGTACATATTTTACACCGCGTCCTTTGAAGTTTAAAAACATCGTTTCAACACCACATTTATTTGCGCAGTCATATAGTTGCTGTAATTTGCCAACGAAGACGACTATTATAGCTAGTCTTTTGAAAAAAAAAACTTGACACATTTAAATATCAATTAATATGTATAGTGTATCATGTACTGTATATAGTATAAAGTTAAATAGTGCATTAAAACACGCATTCCTCAACTATGCACAATCTGACCGTTTACTATTATTATAGTCCACGGTCGCAGCTACATAGATATATAGTGCATATAAAAATGTATTGATTGCAATCGTAACGGCTAGGCGAGTGTATGAGTCAAAGTATAATTATTATATCATGTATGCGTTTTAATCGTTTTCCGTTTTATTATTATTATTTTTTTTCTAGTTGGCAAGCGTCACACGAAGTCAATAACTTATATGCACTGGCAGCTGAAATACATACATACAGCACATATACATATATACCCGCTTCTTTAAGCAGCTATATTATAGGTATATAATAATAATATATAAATAAACGACCGCGAGTTTTACATTACACCACTTTCTATTTCTCTTCGTTTCAGATGACCTGCTGACAAGACCGGTTAAACTTCATCGGGACGTATAGCTAGTACGCGCTGCACTATAATAGATTTAATATATACACTGCACGAATATAATAAAATAATAATAACACAATATCTCGTATAGTTGAAAAAAAAATGCAGTCATAATTTAATTTTTAACTGATGATCGATTTAAGTTTACTTGTGATTATAACACATACAAATAAATAATATATTCAGAGCCGGAGGTGCTATATAACAAATACATTGGGTGGAAGAGGTTAAAGGTCACTTGCAGAAAGCTCATAATATTATAATTAAGGTTTGCCACATAATATATAAACACACTTTCTACAGCTGAATGAATACAAATTTTTTTTCATTTACAACACTGACGATAATTTTTTTTTTAGATTATATAAATATTAATATAGATAAGCACGAAGATATGATAACGATTAGAGATATTTGTAAATTCCCAACTAGCAACTGTATAAATCGTAAAGCTTGATAATAATAATTGACAAACAAAAAATAAAAGAATCAACTTACAAACAGTCCGCGAGTAGTTTCTTGATCATATTGTATGGCGAGCGCTGCAAGGTGTTCTAACCGCGAACAGCGAACGCACTGTATTAAAATAGCGTAGTACGTGAGTGGTGTGTGCCCGTTAAAATGCGATAGGAGGAAAAAATATTTCAAAACTATTTAGTCATTGGTCCACTGATAAAAGACCATCAGCAACACTTGGGCGGATGTAGGCCGTGCGAACTGTATTATTATTATTATTATTATTATTATTATTATTATAAATGTTTATATACGTTTTATCGACTACCCGCGTAGTCGGCTGGCTAGTATTATATTTTTGCTAACCATCGAATTTTTTTTTTTATGTACATATCATAACGTTTTTGATAAATCCGTTTTGGAGTTTGCAAATATGCGTGTGTGTGTGTGTGTGTGTGTGTGTGTGAATATATATCGCGATTATGTCTGGGCACGGGGACATTCCGTTCGGACCGTGAGAGCTACTATTGTTTGCCACGGCAAAAAAAATACAATTTCCGGAAAACGAGACCGAGATAAAAATATAGTTCGATAAAAATGAATAATTATATATAGGTGTATAATCACCGCGGTCGACTCTATTTCTCTGTTTTTTTTTTTTTATTCATGATAATCTACGCGATTTTCACGAGAAACGTTTTAATCGGTCAACGTCCTTTATATTAAATTATTTTATATAGATGGAAAATCGCAATTTTTTGTTGCAATAATTGATAACGAGTATGTATTTTTTTTAATTCTACTGTTTTAAATTCATTGCAAATCTTGAAACTCGTATTACTACGTAAGATAATATATACTCGTAATGGAACTTTCTACAATTTATGTATGTTAAATGTAAAGAAACCAAGCAGTATACCCGGTACCGCATGAACTTTATTTATAACTTTTCCTAAGACCAATGTATATGTATAATCATTGAGTATATAATTTATTCGGTAAACAATTAAAAGAATAAAGTTTAAAATTTAAAGGAAACATTTACAAACTATATCTACATGAAAAACGAAAGTATAATATAATATAGATAGATTATACGTCATATATTTGTAATATAAAAATAATGCATATTATATTCTTGTAAAAAATATAAATTTTAAATTAATTCAATTTCAAAGCTGGTTACGTTAGTAACTACCTACATTTAAAGTTTAATCCGTTCTGCATTATTCAGTATTTCGATGTGTCTTCTGTAATATAAGATTGCATTTCGTGAGACGAGTTTGTTTTTTTCGTTTGTATTCTTAAAGAAAAATAGTCAGTAAGTGTTACAGATGGTTCGACAAACTCGAAAATGCTCTAATGAATATGTACGGTTAGGAAAGCATTTTTGATACTTGTGTATACTTAATAGTATATTATATTCGTTTGTATAATAAAAATAATTCTTTAAACAAAAACCAACACAATTAACGTAGTACGACTCGAATGCATTTCGTAATAACGACAGAATAACAGCTCTAACGAAACGTAAAATATTAATAAAAATATGCAAAAAATAAATGTATATGCGTGGACTTTACGATCGGCTGAAATTAAACGTGAAACGACTGACTATTATTATTATCGCAATTTACCGCTGCAGAGTAGGGTGTACGTACCTACGGCCAACAATACGATACACCATTTAAGTGTAGACTAGATTCCGTAAATTCGCTTCCGAGATGATTAATGTATACGAACGAATGTTGTCATGTTGATTTGATTTAAATTTCTAACGGCGTCCGACAATGATAATATTGTAACACGAGCACGTCAATGGTGATCTCGTGCGATCGTTTGTACATCATAATAGATAGAAGGCGAAAACCTGGACCAAAAACACAATTCACAAATACACGCAAGTACTATACTAATGTGTACCTATACAACTACGCACGAGTGTGCGGTGTGCGCGTACGGGTCGTGTCCACGTTTATCTTCATAAAAAAGCGCGATCGTTGACCCCTATTTATTATATATATTTTATTTGTTTAATAATAAACACGCGCGCGCGTCGTCGTTGTCGTCGTCGTCTCGAAGTCAGTATATTTTTACCGTATACGCATTACAACGCGAATGTTCGTCAATCGCAAAAATAAAATAAAAAAATTCGCGGTTCCTGCTGCGCCGCGCTGTCTAAACACAATATTTGCGACTTTCGTGTACAATAATATATCGACAGAAATACCGCCGGCGGCACACCGCGTGTAGGTATGCGTCATAAATAATTATAAGACACGCGAGTTAAACATCGCATTAAAACAATAATTACAATATAGTTATTACACCGTCGCGATACACTAAAATATACGTTAAAATAAACGTTACGATGGAAATCCGTTTGGGTAAACGACTCGGATCGGCCACATCACGGCCGCAGCGGTGTTTTTATTTTATTTATTATTGTTATATATTTTGTCGTCGTCGTATTATATTATGCAGGTGAAATCGGACGGGGGAGACCGAGCGGGGAAACGCGCCGCCGTCGCCACCGCCGTTGCCGTTCACTAGGGCAATGGGTCCGGAATGCGGAGCAGCGCACGACGATTTATAATGCACCTATAACACAGCGTACGTATATTTATAATGGTGGTGTGCGTATCCTCGGCTAAAAAAAAAAAAAAATAAAAAAACCGCACAACAGAACGTGAGTGGTTAGACGGATACGGAGAGAGAGGGAGAGAAAGAAAAAATAATAAACAATATGTATAAAAAAAGAAAAAGAAAAAAAAAACAATAATAATAAAGGTGTGCGATGATAATATTATGATAATAATAATAATAATAATAATGATAATATAATCGTTGTGCGGGCAAGTAGGTCACGTGGTAAGTTTTTTCGTGCGTCGAAGGAGAGGACAGTATACGTATGATATGGTATCATAAGTTATTGTGTGTACGGCTGCGAAGAGGGGTGGGATTGGTTAGCGGACTGGGAAATAGTCGGGCGGCGGAGGAGAGGGCGACGAGTAGGAAAAGGTGTCGGTGACGATCATAATCGGTCAGTGACTCCCGGGCGGCGACGCGACGCGCGCGGAGGGATGTGCGCGTGGGGTGCGGGGAAGGGGAGGATCGCAGGTCGGCCGCGCTCACACCAGATTTCCTTGTACCGTATCCGCGCGAGTGCCATCGCCTCCTTCTGCACCGATACCTATTTACACTCCACCCACCTATAATGCGAGTATATAATATTGTTATTATGTTATATTATTATTTATTACGACGGCGCGCGTTAACGAAATATACCGTAACCGGCAGTGGTTGTAACCCGGTATTATTAAAAATAATAGTAATAATAAAATATATGTTATTCGAACGCGTGTGTCGGTTGCCACTTGTCGGGGGACCCTCTTTTGTTCGAATTATCATTATTATAATAATATTTATTACATTATTATAGTACCTCTACGGCTCTACACGCGTATTGCTGTCGGTGTTTTGGCAGACCGTTATTATTGTTGCACAATCGCGGGCGCCCCGCACAATTATATTAAGTAGGTATCGTGATAATAATTACAATATTATTCGGCAACGGTTGCAACAATGCCCTCTCCCCCCCACCTTCCGCCCACCCGTTGCAGGTCTCGCCAGCGTCGTCGTGTATATTTAATAATATAACATCGCGTAGACACTCGGGGTCAACGGCCGGCGACGGATCCGGCCGACGAGCGCGTCTTGTCACCGTTTTCGCCGGCGTAATCTACGCGTGTCCCTTAAATCCCCCCCCCTCAGGACGCGGTGCAGAGCGAGTGATGAGCAATAGAAGAGTATACCGAGATCCTGGTACACGTACACGGGTCGCCGGAAGGATGACAAGGACGCCGCGCGATTTTCCGGGCGCTGCGCAAGGACGGACGTGCGACCGGGACGAGCCCATTGTGCGTGCGTGTGTGTGTGTGTGTGTGTACGAGCGCGGCGGGACGGGCTGCGGCGGTTCTACAGGCGAAGTGGCGGCGGCGGCGGCGGTAGCGGCGGTTATAGCGCGCGTATACACACGAATCTGGGACATAGTTCAACGGCCGGCTAACCGCGGCGGAACAACAACCGGGTTATATACGCTATTGTTATTATTATTATTATTATGTACATATACGTCTCGTTGGTTTTGTTTTTACCTCTATCACCTCATCGCGCTCGCGTGTAATTATTCCATACGTCTTGGTTTCGATAAAATAATGCGATTCTGTATACCTAATGAGATAATACCATAATAATTTACTGCGTTCGTACCTATATTTTGTAATAGTAGGTATATAATATACAAGACATGATATTATAATACACGTCTGCAATGCCGACCTGCACCCCTGTAAGTTATCACGGGTATATAGCGGTCAACTGCGTCCCGCGAAGATCGGCGGTATATAGTCGATCGTTTTGACGATAGGCGTGCGGGTTTGAAGAAATGCTCTCGTCGCCGCGGAGAAAACTTCGAACGAGAAACGCGAGAAGAGACAAGGACGACGACGACGACGACGACGACGACGCTAGCGAGTTTAGTCAGCTGACGGGGGCGATCGTTGCATCACGGAAACGCGACGGGGTGGTGGGGTTCACCGGGCGGCGAGGCGCGGCGCTAGTGAAAGTTACCAGTGTGGCGACCCGGCGGCGGCCGGCCAACGACCTCTCCTCTCCACGAAATCGACCGTAACGGTGTGCGTATATGTGTGGCAGTGTCCTCCACCTTATTATAATAATGATATACATATTATTTTTATATAATTGTTAATATATTTTTACGTGCACGAAATCGTGTGTGATAATCTGCACATACTTTATTATTTTTTACGTGCGGACGGACACCGCCGGGTTGCGGGGCAATCAGTACGTATAGTATGATTTTTTTTTTTTTTTTTTTTTTTATCATCGAGACGGCCGGCCCCGCCGTTTCGGTCTTAATAATAATGATAATAATGATGAAAAAATAAATAAAATCGATATGGTATTATTATTATGGTATAGAATTACACGCGAGTATAGCTGATGAGGCCGTCGACCCCGCGGCGGGACGACGATAATATTATAACACGGTTACGTAAATTCGTCGGAGTGACGCCGCCTGCTGCCGCCTTTGCGGCGCGCGGTGCACAGTTCGCGCGAAAACTCGCGTGTATTATCATATTGATGTAACATCATGCGTATTATGAATGCGGATCATCGTTTGATTTATTTTCGCGATCGGCGGCGGCCCGAAATGTTCGCCGACGGGACGGGGAGCGAAAAATAAAAAAAACAATGATAAGAGGAAGAAGGTGGCGGCCGCGGAGAACGCGTGAATCGGCCGAAGGGGAGGTGCACGTGATGGGAAAGAGGTGCGTGCCAAAAAATGAAATAAAAACGGCTAGGCTCCGGGTTCGTGTACCGATGCGACAAGACATTGTGTTCCGCGGTAATGTGGCACCGGGCCAGCCGCGGCGGATCGCCTCGCGCCGCGCGTTGTGCCAGATTCGAACGGCGCGCGCGAGAATACGTCCTGTTCCTCGCCGTTCTGAGATTTGTTGTTTTCGTCGTCGCATCGTTTGTTTTTCTCCGCGCACGACAATGATAATATTATTGTTATCATCGTAACGCGTTTACGGTGCACAGACCACCTCGCTGATGATTTGCGACCAGCAAAATATCATCGCACGTTTTTAATCAATCATAATATTATTATTAACATTAATTCACGTCGCACTAATACGAATTACATATAATAATAATATTATAAGCGCGTTTGGTCTGTGTGGGTGGAGGCAATGGCCGAGCGACCCGATAGTGCCATCGACTAATTGTTTAAGCCGTTAAACGTACCTCCTAACCCCTATATCAAATACGATTTTCGTTTTAAGTCGAGTGCCAAAACCGAAAATACATAACCGTAGCTGGTAGGTATGGTTGGTTTATAAGGTTTTAGCAATAATTGTTCGTATACTATGATAGCTGGTGTATGAGTTTGAAAAACGACAAAACACCGATTTGCGTAGACAAACACACGTCCTGCAGTTAGCCAGTGTCAGCTAGTCATATCGAACCACAATTTAATGATGCGGGGTCGGTGAAGCACTAATTGAGAGCTAAAACTTGCTATTCCATCGAGAATTAGTGCTTTTCGTGTTCCGCAATGTGAAGTTGGTGGGTGTATAATGATACGAGTATAACTACGGATAACCGATGGGTAGGTTAAAAGCATTAATTATTTATAATGTATATACATTGAGCTCTAACATTTGGTACTATGATGGAGATTAATGCTTTTAATGCTCTCATTAACTTCAAGGAACTTGTGAAAACGCGTATATTATGCATACATAATTTATTATCAAACGAAGTCGTTTTCGCGATATCACCGCACTGCGCTTTTCTGTCGTTTTCTCGTTACATATTAGTATATTAGTTTTTAATTACTATAATACCATCGTCAGCCGATTATTTCAAATTGTTTGGGTATGTTTTACTAACTTTTAATCCGGGCGATATTGCATTAAAATATATATTTAATGGTTATTATTAGCGCTGATTGAGAGGGGTTGGTACATAAATAGGCTTGAAGTCAAATTAATTAAATTCTAGAAAAATATCTCCAAATCGTTTTTATTAAAGATATTCACACGACATGCAATGACAAGTATTTAATAAAAAATCAAAGCGCTACCTATCTTAAATGTATATTTCTTATTTATATTAATTAATATTATGACATTATTTACAAAAAAAAAAAAAAAAATATAAGAGTTAAATTTAAGATTCAATCCTCGGTCTTTTCGTTATTTGGTTGTTGTTGTGTATATAATCGTATAACGTGATGTATATCATGTTTTTTGAAGTTTACTTATATGTAAAAGAAAAAAAGATAACATTAAATCTATACCTATATCAATTTTTTGTAATCTTACGCAAAATTATACATCGACTCGGATTATAAACAACTACACTACTATCAATAACTACAGCCACCTTTTATATCAGTCATAAATTATGTATAAACTGTAGGTATATAATTTATTTTTAAAATATTATAAATTCAATAATATTGATATTTAATAATATATATAGTATTATATTGTGTACAGCAAGCTACTATCGCCAATATTGTTTCAGTCGCACACTTCTACAGTAAATAGCCAGTACGTACTGGTACAACGTACAACTATATATGCACGGAATATAAATGAAAGTTGAAAATAATAAAATTGCATTTTTCCTCAGGAATTTTTAGTTTCTTTCGTATAATATATATTTAATATTATTATAAATCGATGTTGCAATGTTGCCGCATGTTATTATTATACGCACAGCTACGGTCACTGGCCCAACTGCATTTTTCACATATTATTATTATAACTCATAATATTTGACCCGCGAATCGTGCTGTAGATGATAATAATATTGTGATATTATAATCATTTTAATTTTTATAGTCTACATTGATTGTGGCTCATACAAACGTTTTCGGTGCGTAGTGTGCAGGATTAAACAATAAATAGAGCGTTGCCCGTCGTCGTTGTCGTTGTCGTCGGAATAATAATTACCGCGTAGACGGTACATAAATAAACTTTTACTAATTGACCTCGCGCATGGCACAGTTCATTATTTAACAATTTTAAACAAAACAAAACTCCATATTATTATCATTGTGTTTAAATCGCGACCGTCGAGAATGGTGCGATTATATTATAGCCAGGTGCTCAAGTATTACAATTTGAGAAATTTTACACCAGTATATTTTTAATTTTTAAGCAAAACATTTAAAAAACAAATTACTATTTATCGAATCCTACGCGTGTATATAGAGGATTATTTTTTTCAACTCGCACGTATTTGCTTGTATTTTGTATTTAAATTAAAAACACTACGCACCACTGTCGTTTATCTAACGCACGTATATGACCTATCTTTATGATTCTACTGAAAAATATGAGATATGATATTACTTATTTTTACACGCAGTATATATTTAAACATATTCTAATGTAATAATCGTCAAACGACCATTTACAACAATAATAATTTTATATAATCTAATAATTTGGCTATTTCATAATAACATTATAAATATAGTGAAATATAATATTATTCGTATTTTGTACCTATCTATAGATTTATTATGTGCAACTCAGTACATACCTGTAAATTAAATTAAATTAAATTATATTAGACACTATAAGAAAATATAAACAAGAATCAGAGTTAGAAAGAAGTTAAGGAACTAATAAAAATCACAATGATAAAAATATTGACAGAAAATGATGGTGTCACATATGTTAAATTGTTAAATTTTCACAAAATGTGCTGTGTTATAGGTATAGTTATATTAAGTAATATTATTAATTTTATACAATACCATTTTTTAGATCAAATTAATCAATTTAGAACTTGTAAACTTTGTTTTAATAATATTAGAGGTATATATTTATGGAATTTTATGACTACAATTTTCATATATATTTATAAGATAAAAATACAAAGTAGCATAAAGTAAATGATATTATTTATGAGTACGTAAAATATACATTTTACATCGATCAATAAAACTTTGAAAACTTTATCACTATATATTATGTATGTACATAGTACACAGCCAAAGTTTTTATTAATTAATTTATAAAAAGTTTTTATAAGTATTTTCGAATACTTTTATAGTTTTTTATTTTTACTGCAGAACTCGAAAACCGAAATAAAAACTATAATTTTGTTTACATATAAAATCATAAATGAAAAATGTATATATTACTCTATTTCACGCTATTTGTTATTTTGATTAGTTAAAAATAAATCAAAAACTTTTATTTATATAATAAAGTAAATTATGATTCCCAAGAATTTGGTGATAATTTTTAAAGCTATTATTTAAAAGGTTTTTAATAAATGTTATATATGAGAGTCTAGTGATGTTCTAGGTTATATACATATTGTTATATTTCATAAATAGTTTTAAAATCTGTTTCATGGCCTTTAATGAAGTTAAAACATTTTTAATATTATAAATTTATAAGGATTTGAAAAATTTGAAATTTGGTATTATAAAATTACATTATTTCAATTATTATTCACACTATTTCATAAGTCTGCAAACGAATCACAAATGACTAATCAGATAGATTTTAAATAAATTAGAATGTTCATTTAAATTATAAAATAATAGTATGTATCTACATTAAATTTTTAATTTTTTAACTTTGAGACTGATCTCACTTAAATTTAAGTTTCCGTGTTTCAGAACTCAGTTTTATACAGGATATAATAAGTAATGAATATTTTAGAAATTTTTAATGCCAAATAATACGACAATTTAGTGAATACACAATATGTTAATACTAGTATAATACTAAATTATTAAATTATGTTTATATTTAAATAACGTACTAATGAAAAATCGACATTATCCTGTGTAGGTGCCTATTTTAGTAGTATTAGTATAATGAAAATAAAAAACAGACTAGGTATTTATTTCTATATAAATAGATAATATAAGAAATATTTTCTTATTTATTTGTTTCAGACTAGACTATTTATTAATATTAATATTAAAATTAATAAATTATTAATGAACCTATACCTATATTGTATAATATACACTGCAGAGCATATTACAATATAATTTATTTAATGCTTATAGCTAGGAATTATAAGCATTTGAAACGTATAAGAATTAATATTATAATTATGTCTTTACAACAAACAATAATAATTACGTATATTATAAGTGACACGACTTAACCTATATGTATCGTTTCAAATTTTCAATATTCTATAACTCTTTGTAATTAGTGTGTAATTAATAATTAAAGTAATTATATTTCATTTATAATGTATCCAATTTCAAATTATAAATATTTCTGTTATACGCAGTTCTTATTTAGTCATTTACATAATATGTACAACGTGTAACCCACGAATAATCTTGAAAGCAATATTCGCACCTTCATAAATACTTCATAAAATACGATACAATATATAAAGTAGGCTTTTTGTATTCCTTCAGTGAAAACTATGTCGTTAATATAATATAGTGCATATTATATAAAACCTTACCGTCGCGTTAATATTACCCAAAGAATAATAGTGGGTGAATGACGAACAATAGTGCCGTTATTACTATAATGATTAAGATGACAAAAATATTTCATTATTATGAGTATTTTTCTATTATAGAGAGCGAAATCGCATGCTGATGTCTCTACTCTCTACCGAGGTGTAGTTATATAGTAAATACGTCACACGCGTACATACACATATATTATAACCTATTATATATAGTATACGCACTACGAGTAGGTATTAAACTTCAGTATATTTCTAATTAATCACATACGAATGTTACACGACGATATAATACAAAACATATCGTAAGTACCTACATGTATAAAAAAATATTGTCACTGTAGACACAATTATACAAATATTCGTTCAGAGTTATATCATGGCATATAAATTATACGCGATAAATTGTACTGTAATATATGTATTGTATATTATAGTCACAACATTCATAAAATGTAGTATACCTGCGGCTGCTATAGTGCTATTATTATTATTGACCACCTACGTAAAATACCGAAGTGGCGAAGTATGTAATTATACATACGTGTATCTGTATATATATATATATATATAGGTACGAAAGATATTCAATTTTTCCTCTATAATTTTGGTATAGGTCATTTTGATTTTATAAAAATATTTAGGTTACCGACAATCAGGTAGGCACACACATAATTCAGACATCACATGCCACGGTAAGAGAAACTAAATGCGTATTGTGAGCGCTAGCGAGTCTCGGTGCAGTGTCTATAACAAATTCGAATTGACGATGATTTATTATTTACTGATATGATATGATAATTATGTGCTTATGATATCACGTCCAAATAAAAGTTGCGTTCGGTCACGTATGATGGAATCAGAATTTATGTTTGCAATATTAAATATATTTCGGGTAGTGAAAAACTTTAAAGACGGCGCATTGTCTCGAGCCGTAACCGTAAAAAAAAAAAAAGCAAAGAAAAAAAGCGTGATGGAAACACGGTTAAAATGTCTTTTTGGCAAAATACCGGACGCGTTTTACTATTTTACACGGGTAAGAACATAATACAACACAGCATTATGTACTAAATGGACTTGCGACGAGATAAATGATGCGCGTGCATCGGACGACGGTACACAATAGAGCGGCTAAACGTACGCGTAGTACGTATATTGTACATATATTATATTGTGTATGTATAAAAATACGCGCTTGAGTAGGTGGACCGGCGGCGGATTGATGTTATTAGCGGCGGTAGTCGGCGTGCCGGGGTGGGAGGGAAGGAGGGTACACCCAGCGGCGACCAGTCCCGCGCCGCCCCAGACGAGTGGCGGGAAGGCGGAGCGCGAAAGCGATACGGTGACCTTGACCCACATCGCCGAAGGGCCGTTCGTGTGCCGGTGCTGCCGCGCCACCGCACGACCGCGCGAGATGCCGCGACGGCGGCGGTGGACGTTCAACTCGACCGACACTCGGCGATACGAACGCGCACGCGCATCGCCGTTTTTCACACGCCGCCCGCGTCCGTTTTCTCTAAAATATAATATTATATTATAATTTATAATATAATATATTATTATAATGCGTCCGATGCCGGAACGTATAGATATACGCGTTTTTATTCTCTGACCTGCACGTTCCCGGGTCTACGTCACACAACGGTATACACGGTATACTGTATTATAATATCACGGTGTTACCTATTTTAACCGCCCTAAATTATTTGAATTTACTTCCGCGTTTTCGAATCGGCATTTAAATTTTAGTCGGATAACCGAATAATATCTCATCAAATCGTTAATAATTGTACCTACTATCAAATATTCATCCGTAATCCGCGGTGAGAGAAAAAAAAAAAACCGCTACAAAGCTCAAAGATATATAGAACAATTTACTCTACTTGAGCCAGTCTAATTATTTGTTAGCGAGTCTCACGTCGCGTTTAAATCATATATGTATAATATATAATATATGTTATGTGATTTGCACTAATCCATCTGGTCGTATCGTAGGCCGTGGCACCTGATTACCCACGCTTTTTTGATACGTCGGTCAAAATTGTTGGCGAGAAGCAGTCGAAGGGATGAAGTCGTGGACGTACCTAATATTTTTCTTCAAATTCACTAGTGAGAATATAATATAGCGGCTGATCCGATTGACTTCCGAGATCTGCTGCTAAAGCGTCGAAACGAATGATATAACAATACTGTAACACTCGTGTATATTCTACGTATCGATTTCAGGAGAGAGAGAGAGAGAGAAAGAGAGAAAGTGAGAGAGAGGACGTGCGCGCGCGCTCTCGAGTTTAATACACCTCGGAATCATTCGAAGATTATTGGTACGGTCGGTCTCTGATAGGTTAAGACCATAGACCATGAAAACATCGTTTAGATCGAAATAATAATAACGTATAGGTACGGCGCGGGCTATTAGCGCATGCAGCGGTGGACCGACGATGACAGATCTGCAATGTAGTCGTCATCGACCGGGTGGGTCGATCGCTCGTCGGCTGTGAGTGCGGCGAGTAGGTATGTGTTAGTAGGTAACGACGACAAAAGTTTTTCGGACGTATCCAAGGCGACGTCGGGTGGGCGTCAACTACCGCGGCGGCGGCGCAACAGCGGACAAGCGGGAAGGGGAACGCCGCTGCGTGCATTGTACGCGCATTATATTATTATTGTATACAAGGCGCATTTATAATGTACCGACGCGGTGCTGCTGCTGCAGTCATACCCTGCCCCAACATTAGTCGCGTTGTCTAGTCCCGACCTTGACGATTCATAAAAACACATCCTGTACCCCCTCCCCACACCATATTACCCCATCGTGTCATCACACAATATAATATTAATATAAAAATGTATATACTATATAGACTATAATTTACTTACGTATACACTTTGACAGTTTGCTGTTATTATTGTAACTATATAGTACATATTATATTATGTGTTTCGGGACGAGGTATTTTCATTTTAATTTTGTTTTCAAAAGGTTCATGTCCCGGTTTATAGTGTATATATATATATATGATATGTTATTGTGTTGTAGTGATGGTAATAATCGTTTTTATTTGGGTAAGCGGTTATTGTTGTGTGTTTTCGTACACATTGTAATGTACGAAAATCCAACACACAACACACATAATATAGTAATATGCAGTAATATAATTTATTATAATATTGCTATGTGTATATGAAAGACTATCGACGAAGTATTACGTATAAAAACTTTTTCCGGAGACGTGAGATTTTCCAACGATTTCGTAGTGTTATAAATGCTATTAATTATCGTTATATCAATGCAAACGCAGACGCCAAACAAGAAATTTGTTTTTGAGAAGAAGATCGAAGCTATACCTTACTGAACCCCCGAACCCTCAAATACTTAAGTATTTTCCTAGTATACTTTTCTGTTTAAAGATATACGATATAATGTTATTGTATAATTGATTATGTAAATTATGCATATTTTACTATACAAGTACAAATATTATATAATACTTGCACTAAGATTTTCGAATCGGTTATAGCATACTCATTTATAGTAATATATTTGTGGAGGTGATGAGGCGAACGATAAAGGCAATTTTTCACGTCAATTTAAAATGACTAATGCTGAAATTTTATACTACCTTAAAATGCATAATTTTTAAGTTGTGAAATCGTTATTTTATCATATTATACCTTATACCTATCAAGATAACATATCAATAATGCAACTATGTCACTGATATTTCTATAATATTTACTAAAATATGTCGCAGGTGCAAGTTTTCGGTGAACTGCATTCTGCTGATAGAATATTTTACTTGCAGGCTCGAGCACAGTTAAGCGAATACATAATATTATACACATCCAAACTTCGAAACTACATTATAATGATATAATATATGTAATAAATAATAATACTAAATTTAAATAGTACTACTTTTAATTACAATTTATGATTATATACGTGTGTGTTCGTGTAATCTATGCATTACGCAAGTGGCTACGGCCGTGCAGTGGACACACGTTATCTTCGTAGGTTATCATTACAGTTCGCGAGTTCGTTAAACCACAGCGGCGTGTTATCATATGCGTCTGTATAAATGATATATATATATATATATAATTTTATATTTATGTGTATACAACGACGGTCTTGTCAGAGACGCAGCCTTCAATGTATGTACATACACAGGGCTCTTGAAATTTTAAGTTTCAAAGGTTAAAGAGATCACATCGAATATTTCTTGTACATACTCGTAAATCTTCAATCACGAATATGGACCACAAAACGTTGATAACTTTGCATATATCTTTCTTATACGTATTATTGTTCTCTGCGTGCGGCTCTTATAAAAATATAGTATAAACTATCTTCGGATATTGATTTAATTTGTTCTTAATGTTCGGTAGAGACTGTATTTGAATGGATTTATAGCAATTTTGTGTTGTCGGTCGTTCAACTGTTTGTGTTAAATTTAAACGATTTTCGGCAGCTAGTTGACCCCCACGCTCGCCGCCGCATCAAATTGATGGCTGCTAATAAAATTTCTGCGTCGTGTCACTAATTTAAAAAAGATACTACGCGAGAATGGTGGCCATAGTGCTGAGAGGGAATATTGGCTAATTAAAAAAAAAAAAAAATTGTAGGAGAAGAATGAAAATAAAAATCATTATGAAAGAAGAAAAAAAGAAATAAAAATGGCGGAAAGACCTTGAACCGGACATCGTCAAGGGCGCTGAATACATACGATTTGCAAATGACGCTGTTTAAATACTATAGCGCGTTTCCCGAATGCCAAGTATGTACAGTATACATATATTATATATGTATTATATTATATATATTTTAATATACACGATTCGCGCGCGGTAAACGTCAAAATAATTGAAAAGTTAGTCTGTAGTACTCAGCTAGTACTCATATAATTCAATCTGTTAAAAATAAATAATATTTAAACTCATGTCATATTATTTCAGTGTGAGCAAAACGTGGACGTTTAGGTATTGTAATTATTTGTTGTTACTTACAGCAGCTTCGTCAGGATTTTCAATTGTATTAACACAATAATTAAAGTATCGTGAAATAGCACATTGCAAGTGGCGTGACGTATATTCACGTAAAAATTACGTTTTTACAACTTATTTTAAAAGTGCAACTGCGCGTACAATACTAAATTCGTAAGTACGTATTTATGATATATGCGAACTACAATACGTTTTTTATTTCATTCAAACAAAAAATAATTGTACCTATGTATATAATTAAAAGATAATTTTAAGCGGTCAAAAAAATCCCAGCATCTGAAAATAGTACTATTAGTATTAGTCATACAATTAATAATATGCTTCCATATATTATATATGTATGTAACTATTATAATACAAGTATCAACATAATATACACCAGCCACCAGATACCATACAGCCGGATACAAGTGTTTACTAGCAGCCATCAGTGTAGATTAATGGAGAGGGGTTCAGGGATACTGTATCCTCAACCGTCCCAAGAAAAATGTTAAAATTCTATCAGTATCAGCCACCAGGTATATCTATGTAGAAGTTACCTACTAAAGTGAGAATGTGAGATGATATATTATGATAAATTATATTGATGACTATTACTTATAAAATAAAATAATTTTTTTTTTTTTGGTAAAAAAAGCATCAACTATAAGTATCGTTAATTAATAATAATACATTACAATTATAGTGTGAAACTCAATTTGTTTTTTCACACCAATAATTTTTTAACACGCATTGTGCATACTAAAAATGAGTATCTTATGTATATAGATATCTACTGATTTATAGCGTTTTGTTTATTTTGTTATTTACGCCATTAAAATGTATAGTCATTATAATGACGTATACAATATATAGTAATATACTATATACTATTTTCGGTATATATTATGTGTGTAAAAACTAATTATTTAGTAAAATAACTGAGAAACCTTGAAAAACTTCGAATCTACATATCTATCACATAATATAACGGCAACTAAATATAAATAATATAATATAATAATTATGTTTATAGATGCGTGAGATAACGCGCGGAGAAGGGTTTGAAATTTTTTTTGAAAATTCAAATTTTAAGATTAAAATCAAAATTCATATAGCGTTCTTCTTTTAACCGAGTATATTATTTAATTTTAAAATAAAAATACTCAATTAATACTATTAAATGACATAAGTTTATTGTTATTCTCAGGGAGGATTGATAATTTATAGTGTAGGAGAAGAGTGATTAAAGTTTAGATTAATTTTAAACTTGCTAAACTGTTTTGTTACGGACACCTTGTTGTACAAAGTCACTGCACATGTACATAAATAACTTATACAATTTATCAACGATCAGTCAAACTTATCTTACCTTAGTCTCATTTATGTAATTAAGTAGATACTATGAGTACGTATTTATTATTATTATTTTAAATTGATTAGATGTAGGTATATATTAAAATATGTAAGTATATTATTATAGTATATTATGCATATTATAACGCGTGTCCAAGCAGACAAATACCTGAATGTCTGTCAACCATAATCACTGTTTTATTTTCGAAATAATTATTATATCGCATCTCATATTATATTATATTTATAATTAGATTAACAGGATTTAGCGCGACTGCAAAAATCACGTAGGTACGTTTCCCCAGCCTCTATCCTCCCCTCTCTTCGTCAACAATAGCGTAGATTTTTTAAATAATATTTAGCATGGAATATGGATAATATACAACAATAAATTTACCGTCCATGAACTAATTTTTCCGTAAAGCAATTTAATGTGTGGAGAGTCGACGAGAAGACTTGTATAAAAAAAAAGTAATGTGTTACCCATTATTTCGTCGTCGTAAACCTATTAAAGAGCCGTTGTATTAGTTTGGAGAAGAAAAACCAATGGATCTGTACGGTGTTAATAAACGCATATTTTACAGAATTCAATGTTTTATAACGTATAATATCTATTATGATTTATACCTTCATGGGCAGGCAGTGACTATTATCGTGAAACTGATGAAATGCGCGACCGTTCTGTGTATATAAAATATGGAAATATATAAAACAGAAATCCCGTTTTTTTTTATACGTTAACTGAAAAACGCGCGTGTTCTGGGGTTAAGACTACACATGATGAGTATGTGTTATTAATTACTGTAGTTATTGTATATAATATTATACCTACAATGTACCTATACTAGTCTATTATATATTTCTAGCCGCATTCGACACGTCGCAGTAATTAACGTCAATTAGTACGTTCATTCAACACGCAGGGTTCACGAGGAGAAATATATTAAGTAATAAATAGACGAATAAATATAATATACGCGATCACTATGGTTTGTTTTTCGCGATCATTACATAACTCTGGTTAACACTTACGTCCGTTTCGACATGTTTGACCGTTCAATTCTCACTCATCGCCACCACGCACCGCGCCGTCGCTATTCGAATCGCGTTATGTGTCGATATATAATATTTAATAGTTATTAGTTATTAGTTATTATTTGTTACTTAATAGTACCTATTACTAATAAATAATACACTAAACACAATTATTATTATTATTATTATCGGGTCAATTTGATGTACTATGTTGGTTTATGCGATAGCCGATATTGTACAGCTTTATATAACACTTGTATATATTATATAAATTAATATTATTTTCGAGCTGATTATTCGTCGGCATTTTCGTATCACAAGCGTCACACACGGTCGATACGTGCATTATTATATACCTATTTTATATTATGTACAATAATGAACAAGAGCGCGAACCGATATCAAATAAAAATAACTTGCTGGCGTATAGCTGCAGGGGTGGCGATTTAAGGGTCGGTGGTGGATTGAATCAAGAACGTTTAAATTTTAAATCATAAATGTAAAGGTACTTAATCTAGAATAATAGTCAATTATAAATTATAGACTAATAATATTATAATACTCAAGAATTGAACTGATAGTGAAACGAAATATCTCACTTTATCTAGAAAACATTTTTAGTCCTTTTCATAACGTTCATTTCGTAAGACTCTGCGGATTGAGAATAACAACACGCGAATGCGGTGCTAATGACGATGATGGCTCGAATGCTAAAAATATAACGCAGATACGTTTACACATTATGATTTTCTGGTTCGAAAAATTGGCAACAATCGTATACGTAATAATAATAATAATAATAATAATAATAATAATAAAATGGCATGTGTGTGCTTTCAGATGGGAAAATAAGTCAACGCCCCAACTGACGGTGAACTCGAAAAAATTATAATATAATATAAATATACGTATTATACATGATAATAACAAAATTATTCATGTCATAATATTCAAACAGTCGCGCGCGCACACGATTCTGGAGAGTTCAATTGTATTTCGGCCAGCGCAGTACACGACGAACGAAAACGATGACAATGGCGTCTGCAGCTGAGGACTAAATTATAATATTTTTGTTATTATCATCGCATTATATTCGATTGCTGGCATGTAAAAAAATTTCAAATATATACACACATATAAATTACAACAGATTTTTAAAAGAAATTGGTGATATTGATATATGAAATTGAGAAAAAGGTCGTTCGCTCGCGGCCTTCCTCTCATCCGATTTTGGCTCTGGACGAACGCCCGGCGATAAAAACACATTTACAATAATAACCTTAACCGAAAGCACATAACTTCGTTCACAAATATAATATATAATACATAAACAGGTACATATTATGATCATCAAGGTTCGATATATATTTGAATATAGTATATAGTTTTAATATATATATATTTTTTTTTAAATTTGTATACTTTTATAATAATGATTATCATCGTTGTTATTAGTAGTACTTAACAGTATCTAATAACGGTACTCACAAAACTAAACATGGTATTATTCTATTTTATGTATATCATCATTATTTATAATACGGCAAACAGCAAAATAAAACAAAATACTTTCAGTTCGTTGTTATGATTTGATACGTCATTTTTAAATATACATGTTTTAACTAGATAATAATATTATGAGCAGAATAATATGTTGACAAAATTTTGGCACATATTACGCGTTCTGTAACTATTTTTCCTTAAATGTATTATATGCACATTATGATTGTTGGTATTCAGTCAACATTTTGTCTTGCACGGGGTGTAGAGGTAAATAAATATAAATAATGTTATTTACATTAGCGTATTTTTCTCTGTATTTCCATACCACGGGTTTTAAATTATTTCACTATTGAAATAATGTAGAATATAACGCAATGAATCCGAATACTCAAATGTTCGTAATAATATATTATGTTCTTACATCTAAAACCGTGAATCAATCTCGTACAGCGATCGACATTAAATCATACTTGTATACAAGGTACCTTAATATTTAAATATTAAAAAAATGGCGTACTATACAATATATACAGTATACACATGCATGAAGTTCTCCCCTTTCAATTTTACCGCGTAGGATTGTGTATGGTAATTTTAACCTTAACCCCGTAGCAAAGGAAATACTAAACGGAATGAGACTATTTTTCTTTTTTTATATCACGCATTTGATATACAATAAAATATTATAAAATACCAATAATTATGAATATGGCGTTACATCAATGTAGGTGTTATGATAGATTATATAGTATATTATAATATTACGATTAAATCCTGTTACTGCAACAATAATTTGTTATCGAGTCCATACCACATAAATTATTAATCTATTTTAGTACTAATAAGTAATAATGATAATATGAATTGGGTGTGAGTGATATCGTTTTACTGAATAAACATAAGGTGTGAAAACATCAACATACATTATAAGACAAAACTCGTAACCATTAAATGATAATTGACTGGAGAATAATATAATAGTCAGCTGTAGGTTACTATACCATTCAAGTATCTATGGCTCTCGACTTTATTATAATCAAGTATATGCAATAGCTGGCAAAATGATTTAAAAAAAAAAATCGTTTTTACATTAAAAATAAAATAAAATTACTCAATATGTATAGATATACATACTAAAATTTATTTTCATAAAAGTGGTTTTTAATTTTTTTTTAAATGATGTTTTATGATTTATAAAGCCTATAAATAATTTAGGTGTTCGTGTGTAACACAATCAGTGTTGCATAACAAATAGATTTTATGATGTTATATATAAACAATATCGCTAATTATTTTAATCTAAATTTCGTCGTAGTATAAAAATATAAGAAGCAATGAACACGCATTTAGGTACCTCTGTTGTACATGTATTTAATATTATTAATTATACATAATTTAGGAATTCGTTTAATTTTTTTATGATTAGCTATTTAAAATATAATTCCTTGTTAAAAACACGTTCAATACAAAACAATTTTAAGTTATCAGTAGGTACTACGTTAGATATTTTATATTATAGGTACATGAATGATTTTGATATACGTAAAACCATATACATTCTAATAAAATTTAATTCTAACTTTTTGGTAAATAATTGTATTATTGTTTAACACCTATCTTATCCAGATGTATAATCATATATACGTAGTTCTTTGGACATTCTTGTCATCAATTGATAATTATTAGGCATTTTAATACATTAGAAAAATATGGAATAATATGCACGCCGATAATAATTCAATGCAGTTTCTTTTTCGATTGGAATTATATATATAAAAAAATAAAAAAAATAGATCACAATTACACGATGGTATAAATGTATTATAATAATATATTACGTTATGTAAATATACTACAGAGTTTAGGATGTATACATTTGCGATAGACGTGTACGATGCGTATAATACATAATACATACATACGATATCTTCGGAAGCGTTTGCTTTAACTTCTGCGGTAAAGTCATGGAATTTAAAAAAAGGAAATCATTAAAATGTATATCAAATAGGTACCGTTAACTTTATTATCCTTTCTTCTCTCGGATACACCACTGTAGATATACAGTACAACATTTCGTATTTATTTACTATTGTGTATGGTAGGTATTTAATTTGACGAAATATTTTCGATTCCGGAGTCTCAAAATACCAATTTTGCACTTAAATCAGTTTGTTGTAATGATAACAATGTGTATTATCACGATTTACGAACAGTGAGCGCAAGATCACCGGAACGATTTATAGACATACAGAGCAGTATAATATAATATAATATAATAATTGCCGAGAGGGTAGAAAATTCATCGCCCATTTAAATTGCCGTCAATGAGAATACAATTCGTCGAAATTGTGTCACCGACTCGAGTCACAGTATTATTGTAGATATGCGCGATGTATATTATTATTATTATTGTTATTATCATTACTATTATTATATTATATTATATTATTATTATGACGTTAAAGCTTGAGTTAATGTTGTCGAAGGTCGTGTTCGCTGCCGCTGCACCTTACGTGTGTGTGTGTGTGTGTGTGTGTTTATGTGCATATGTGTGTGACGCGCAAGGACTGACATTGATTTCGGCAGACAAAATACGCGCGCGCACAAAACCTTGCAGTACGCGCTCGTGCAAGAAGAAACTCTTCGAATCATGATGATATTATATTATTATTTTAAACGGGGTGGAAGGGAGACGAATTTTTTTTGGGCCTCGGGTACAACTAGACAATAATTTCTAAAACGTATGTATAGTTTCTTTTTCGTCTATAGCCTCGGTAATCGGTGGGGAGATCACTAGTAGTTGTATTTGCAAATGAGGCGTCCTTGCAAATGTTATCTCTACATTTCTGATTGTTATAATATAAGCTACCGCTGCACTATATCTACATATTATTGAGAGTATAATATATTATACTGTTATTTTAAGACATACCTATCAATAATCTTACGATAAGTATTTTTTTTTTTTTTTTACTAAAGAACAAGAAGTTTTATAAATTTTAGAACTTTTAGTTTGAATTTATAATAGTTATACGTATATTAGTTGTTATTAAAAAATTAAATAAACCAAATAGTGGTTCATTTACGGTTTAAACGCACCCAAACAGCCCCTCGACCTCGGTATGCCCTTGTGCATTTATGTACATTGTACTGCACCAATTTAACTAGTCCACCGACCGAGTACACGATGCATTTATTCCAATCCGCTAGTTAGTTTATTTATTACACACACATACATATATATATATAATTTATTTCTCTCGATATCAGAAAAGAACACTGGTCCTCACTATAAGCTTAAATATAAAAGTATAAACCAATAAAACCCTTCAAAAGCAGCTACACAAATAAATAGTTGGCCTTAATAACTATATACCTTATAGAACTTCTACTACTGTGTCACTCCAATACAGGTAAGTAATTAGGTACTCAAATAACCAATTCATTTCTGTTACAAAAAAATATTGCAACGGATACTGTTAAACTTTTAATGTGAGGTTGGGGTAAGTTATGAATACATTTTCGGGACTACTCATCAATATTCGATTTATTAAGTCTTAAAATTGTGGTGATATTCGGACGGTATACATAAATTATATATGAAATAGTAATGCAGTGTTGTTGGATTTTCCTTTACACCTTATATTATACGTTTGGCCCGGGCGCATGTGCGCGACGCAGAGGTCATCCATGCAATTTATAACAATGTATACACGAATTATGCATTTTTATAACAATTTTTTTTTATTTCCAACAACGGCACACCGCCGCCGCCACTTATTGTTTAGTGTCACACGACGACAAAATCGACTGGCACACGCGCACACAATAATAATAATAATAATAATACAAATAGATGCAAGTCGCGCGCGCGTGTGTTGTAATAACAACATGACCTTGAGGAAAAAATACGGCATCGTCCGCGTATATGATATTATATATTGTATACATTATACATATAAGTTATATATGTACGTATAAAAGTATTTTATTATGCACCGGGCCGGCATACCGTCATCGTCAGACAGACGCGCGGGACGGCGACGAGGGCGGCGGTCACGCGAACCCATGAGGATTTTTGACTGTTTCTGAATTTTTTTTCTCCTCAGCGGGCATTCGAAGCCCGTCGCCGCGCGAATAAAAAGAAACCGGTTTTCGACGGACGTTTTTTTTTTTTTTTTTGTATTTTGTCTTTTGGTTCCTATAATACTCGTCGTGTCTCTATCTCTCTCTCTCTGTATATATATATATATACATACTAAACTAGCACATGGTGAAAAATTAATATCCTACACGCACATAAATATAGATACATATGAATATTGGATGGGCGCACTAAAAGGGTTGGCTGTCCAAATCTGGGAATGACCAAGACGTGTACTTTATACACATTTATATAATATGTATATACATAAGGAGAGAGAGAGAGAGAGAAAGAGAGAGAGAAGGAGAGAGAGAGCGAGAGAAAGAGAGAGAAAAACGCACGACTTCGACGAATGTGCATACCACTGGCGGTGGCGGCGCGAGGTGACGACGGGAGAGGGGTCAAGGTCAGTGTTCCGTGAAACCAGTTGTGGTCCCACAACAAAATAAAATAATAATAATAAAA
Organism: Melanaphis sacchari; assembly: GCF_002803265.2. NCBI lineage: Eukaryota > Metazoa > Arthropoda > Insecta > Hemiptera > Aphididae > Melanaphis > Melanaphis sacchari. The sequence continues at coordinate 2,414,225 of NW_020271284.1, forward strand.
AATACATATATATTGAAAGATCGGCTCTCGCACGCCAGAAATTAAATCGGAATTTATTTAACTATATTATATTATTATTATAATTATTATTATGCACGCCTGGTCTGAGTGGTGGAGGTACAACTGTTGGCGGTGGAAGCGAGGGGGTAGTTGAAACGACTAAGAAAAAAGACAACTACCACGCGGCGTCAGAAGGATTAATGAACTCTTCTACGAAGAGAAGTGACGATCGAGAGAGATGGAGAGAAGAAAAAAAGTGAAACCATTCACAATATATACGATATACCCACTAAAACACACCTGTTTCAAATGTGTGTGTGTATCTGCGTGCAGACGAATAATAAGTATATTTTGAATTTTTTTATCTCGTATTTCGAGTCCGGATTTATAGACCAAATCATGTCTGCTGTAGACAAAAGTAAGAGTAATAAATGTATACGAATGAAAATACAATAAAATTTTAATGTTATATTTCATTCGTATTAAATACACACATTTACATATTATATCAACATAAGCAATAAGCATAATCAAAAATAATTTCCAAAATTCAATGCTCAACGCGTATTGCCAAAAAATAGCGTCATAATCGTTTCAAAAAAAAAAAAAAAAAATTGATGATCATTAACTAAAGTATGAAATTTAACACTGTTTAAACTTAACAAGTAACAAAATTTTTAATCACGTTTATGGTAGTAAAATGGTAAGCCTAAAGTCGTATTGGTATTGATATAAAAGCTCAATATCATTATCATTTTATAATAAACAACACCGGAAGTCATCTAAAATAGCTATACTAAATATATATTGGTCTGATTTTTCTATGCTTGATATTTTTTGTTGTATAGAACCTTTAAGGCTTAATTAATATATTATAATACTATCGTTAAACTCAGTGAGTTGTTGGTAATATAAACACGCAATTATTACTGACCACTGCAGTAAATTATTTTTTGAACATATTATACCTGCGAGTAGGATTACAAATTATAGTATGTATAATAGTATATTAATATGTACGGAAACGTTTCGTCTATAGCCCAGCTGTCAAATATCTAAATTAAAATTAAAAATATTGTAGCTACCATACATATAATAATATAGTCTAACATAATCATGTATATAATAGGTAATAAATAATACGAGAAGGCGGGTATGGAGACGACCATTTAGTATTCCCGCCGAAAACCATGTATGGAACTTTTGTTCTCTCTCTTTCATTCGTTTCAACTGTTTTATTATTATTTTGATTTAACGATATTCATAATATTCAATTTATATTTTTTTTTCGGTATAGGTACCTAACCTATGTAGTATGCGTGCATCCAATCGGTGACGCTCAACCGGTTATCGGGCCCACTGCCGAGCATATAGAAATTTGGCAACGGTGCAAAAAGGAAGGAAAAAACATAAAATCTAAGCGTGTGCACACACACATAATGTGTATCCAAACATATACAAACCATCCGCCAAATATCCGAGCAAACCGCATCAATTACGACCGAGCTTCGTCGTCACTGGCTCGTTATTTTGGGAATAACAGACGCACGCACTACAATACGACCAACCCAAAATCATAGGAAAACGTTGTTTTGTGAATTAAATGATTATTTGTTAAGTTAAAATGTATTTCTATTCGTTCGTAATATGTTCCTAAATCGGTATAAGTCTAATGCTGGGATTTATATGTATTAAGAAATACTAGCATATTATTATACTATAATACACAATTAAGTTTCATTTAAAAATAGGGTAGAGTAATTTATGCACGCCTGTCGCCAACTGACCATGACTAAGTAGCATTTTTTAACGATCTGAACATATATATATATATATATATCAATATTATTTCAAAAATAGTCGAAAAATATTTACCAGAATGTATATTTTTGTCATCTAAAACATGACGAATTATAGAAATTCATGAGATCAATAATTATCAAATATACGTAACACGTAAATGTTATACAGTATTATACAAATGTTTTGGAGACTATACGATCTGCGCGTAGTGTTGCAGAATGTATTAGATCGGTTAAATAAGAATAAACGTGATTTGGTTTTCGTTCATTTTTATTTTTTGTACTCTTATATTATAATATTGTTATTTTCATAGAAAAAGTATGCTAGTATACATATATAACTACGTATACATAAAGAAAATTATAAAATTCGTTTGTGACATTGTAACGTCAAATATAGATGCACTATGCACAATCCGTAGCGGTGCAACAAGTTTGAAATCTGAGATTTTTTTTATGCAGGTGGCATATAATATCGTCTGATGTACGAGGCAAATAATATATATATTACCCCTAATTATGTGATCACTGAACCATAAATACGTATATTATATAGATACAGAAAATGTGTACATATTATATAGTACAGTATATTATGGAAAAAGCGAAATATATGTTAAGTCATTTTTTCCGCAATCTACAGTTTCATTAATAATGTAAGTCATTGGTGTAAAAATGGAATATTATGGATGTATGAGCAACTAACCTAACCTTATTATTACGTATTTTGAAATTTAAAAAAAAATTGCTTAGGCTGTAAATACTATTATTAGCTGAAATATAGCGGGTAAAAGTTCATTAGCACAGAAAAGAATTTTATTAAGGTACAAATTTTATTATGATTTATAGTCGAAACAGATAACGCCAAATATTATTATTAATACTAAAATAATTATAGATAATTGCATTAGTAATAAGGTCTAAAGAAAATTTGTATACTCGAATATCCTTCGACCTTCAGCCTGATCAAAACGATCTCCTAGTGGGCCTAGTGAAATAAGTTTAATGAAAATCTACGAAAATTACAACTTATACGCGCAGAGGTGTAAATTTTGATTATATTCGTATACAAACTCTATGTTTATGCAGTACACGTCATTTACCTACATGGCACATGTGTAGGTACACGCGTTCCACGTATTCGTAATTGAGCGATAATTTTTTTATTTGCGTCATTACGATGTTATAATATGACGACGGCGGATGCGAACAAACAACAAATAATAACACATCATAATATATTATAGTTATTTATTGTGTATTATTATTATTAAATGGACGGTTGATCGGGTGGTGGTGGCTCTCATAATACGCATATTTACTCGAGGGCGCTGTTGCAGCTGTATATATATATATATAAGTGTGCGTGTATGTTTATAAGAATGCAGTAATTTTTACAATAATAATAATATTATAAAATAGAAGTTAGTATCAGGTACGTTGTTGTGGCAGGTAATGGACTCCACCTTTTCTATTATCTACCGAAGCTAACCCCATCATTTATTGTTACTATTGCATAAGTATCATTTAATAGTAATTTATCGCTCTCCGCATTTTATCGTCGGAAATCATACAACTGAATAATTTGAATGTTCGAACGCGCTAATCTCAGAAACTTATTAACTAATACCGATAAAAGTCATATTAATAAATGTCTTGAACTCGGTGGTGTTTTGAAGTTATTTTTTAACACTTATGAGTTGCTATAGGATGCTCCTCACACATAAATTTCGTTTTGGCTCATAATAATCGAATCATTTTTTTGTTTATTGGACTATCATTTTTTATAGATGTAAAATAAAAATAAATAAATAAAATAAATGAAAATTTTATTTTATGTATTGTTTATTATTAAAAATTCAACAAAAAACAATATTTTTATAATTTGTAGCTGATAAACTTAAAATATATTTGACCAATTTTAACGGAAATTTCAAAGATTAATTTTAAATAAAATAGAAAATGTAGAGAATGGTTTGAACTAAAAGTATTCAAAAATGTAAAATAAAATTATTTTTAATTGATATTACCTACATAGTATTATGTATTGATTATTTTTGACAAAAATCGAGGTAATTTATAGAGTTTAATTTGTACCCGATGAACTGTTTTTTCATACAGTTCTGAATTATATTATTATTATTAATGTTGTAGATATTTAAAATAAAACAAAAAGAAAAAAAAATTTTTGAACAGATGAAGTGAAGATACGATCTTGTAGGAAGCACGTCGGTCGTCGATATATGGTGATGACAGGGTCGTTTAAATAACGTTACTAGATTTAGTATGGCACATATAGTATATTACTATAGTTATTTATATGCTATATGTATTAATATGTAATTTATATTGTAATTATAATCGTTAGTTCATAGGACAAGCTAAGTAGTGCACCCAATTTTAATATATTGTTTCGTATTAGTATGAAAAAAATATTTATATATAAATATATGCAAATTATCTGCAGGTCCAAGAGAAAACAAAGAAATCCTGTATCTTTTGATAATTTTTAAAATGTTATTATTAGTTACCAGTAGGTTATTTTAAACGTCAATTCAAATTTTCCCCGTTGATAATTAATTTTGAAATCAGTCACAATACTGTATTGTCAATACATCTGATGTATTATAACACAAGAAATCTTTGATAAAACATAATGTTTTGAATTTTTTTTACTATCATCCCACTTGAAATATCATACAATTAGTATTTTTGTACTTCTAGGTATTTCTACTAAATCATAATATTAGATAAAATAATAATTGTACTCGAACAGGGATTGTGTTACGAAAAATAAATTTCAAAACATCCTTTAAATGATCTTTTTTATAAAAACTAAATCCAATTCGTATTTATCAGTTATTTTTTTGTTTTCAAGAAACTATAATTAATTATATAATTTAACAAAGTTTACCTTGGTATAAAAATATAATTATAACTAACTTACAAGTATCTACTATTAATTTGTTCAACAATAATTGATTTCATAGGAAAATTGGATTAGTTGGAAAAAGGTTTCCTGGTGTGTCCTTTTAAAAGTATTTACGAAAAGTTCATATATTTCATTTAACGAGAATTCACAGAATAGTAAAAAACTGATTTGGACTTTGTGAATCATTAAAAAAATCTCTAAAAGAAGGTAAATTGTTTAGATTTAGTCGTGTACGTATAAACGATAAGATCTGTAACTGGTCATAAAATACAAACGACAACTTGCAACTACTTTCATAAAACCTTTCGATGTCATACAGAGAAAATGAAATTATAAAACCAATAAAGATATCATGCATGTATGCAATTTTTTAATTTGTGTCGGAATTGAAAAATATATACACCTGACTCATATATTTCATTACGTAATGTTGTTATTGAAGTGCACTTGGTAAATAACATATGTAATATAAATAATTGAAAATTGCAAGGATCGTAATACTAAACATATTATTACAAATGTTTCGTTTTTTTCAATGGTATCTAGTTATTATATTCTTTGTATTCAAAAACAAAAAAATGCCTCTAATTACAGGATACAATATATTTATGCAATAAAAATTACATTGCAAATCGATAATTGGTATTATAACTAACTACAAGTATAAAAAATATTAAGTTTTCTAAAATGTATTTATATAAATATATTATTGATATGTATTAAATTATCATATAACAGGTCGATAAATTATAATACATTTTCCAAGAAAAATCATTATAATTATATTAAAGCACGTCATCGATCATTGTTTTTTTGTGTCACTTTTATTTTAATTAAAAAATTATAGAAAAATTATTTGTATGTTCATTGGAAAACTACATTAAATTGCCATACTTGTGAGTTTAATATCTGTTCATTTTAAATATATAAAAAGTCACCACGATATAAAATTTGCACTAAATTTATTTTTAGCAAATATTGTTTTTGTTTTCCAACAACGAATGTGTACATTATCTTGGCGATCAGAGATGAAAACGAAAGTATGTGATAAAAAATATATTCATTTGGCTTAAAACTCTGCAGATTGAAATATTTATCTAAAAAACACGAAGTTGTGCAGTTGTACATAAACGAATAATATATGTACATGTATATATTATTATTATTCTAAGTGATATTATATTTCCAATATATTATTATTTTACAGGAACGGACTCGAATCAAAATAATTAACGATATATTTTCTCATTTGAAGGCTGAATAGGTTCTTGACTGTATCTTGTTGTATATACGTTATATCAAAATACAATTTATATAAAGTATAATGTATATTATATACACATGATATACTATGATTTGTTCCTACCTACGTTTCTCTTAAACAACTCTTGAGTATTCGCTTTCCTTTTGTTAAGTTTTTGTTAGTACACATATATTTTATTACTCGAAACAAGTTCAACAAAATTTATAAAAATCAGATTTCACAAATAAAATTCTTATTTGCATTAGTTTGACCGCGATGGTATACTTAACTACAATAAAACCAAAAGTTTTTGTAGCAATACGGCAGATGTAGCTAGTGATCATTGATCGGAGAACATTATAAACACGAATAATACATGCTATATAACATTATATCCACACGCGGCTCGGTGTTTGTAGTGCATCGAACGACATAGCGACTTTTTATTGTTTTCATCGTACATGCGAATATGCATCGGCCCGGGCCCGGCGAGACGAATCGTTTCCAGAGTGAGATACAGAGAGAGACCTGTGGATATATGTAGTCGGTCGCGTGTCTAGTGTAGACCGGTTTTTCAAAATTATTATTATATTTTATTATATTATTCTTTTTCACTACATCCCTGATGGCATTCACTTATATATATATATATTTTTTTGTTTATTTGCACACACGACAGATAAAATGCCAGAAGCGGAAACTGTGACGTCAATGCTGAAATTCCGTCACTTTATAATATACTAGTTATGTTCATAAATAATAATAATAAATCTCATTTGAATTGTTTTTGGTAATCGATTAAAAACATAACATTTGTTCAAGTTGTTATTGTCTAATTTTTATATTAGGAACAACCGGTACAATATTACTAAGTTACCACACATTATAAGCTAGTACAAGAATATTCTTTTTCCTCTTCGACCAGACCTTAATTCCTCGTGTTTTTTATTTAACTATAATTTACTGTGATATGAAATATTATCTTCAAACACCACTTAATATATACATTGATCGCACCGCACAATAATCAATATTTAATTAGTTATATACTATTACAATGTATGATCTGTATTTGCTTGATATCATCATAATCAGTTTTTGTATAACAAATATAATTATCAAATATTAATTGTGAATTATCGCTGAAAAAAAATGGTTAGAAATTTACAACCCAAGTATAGGAAATATACGAACCAAAATTTACAGCAAAAGTTTGTCTAAATAGAGCTAAACTATAAGAAAGATACATTCGATATTTTTTTTTCTCAAGGTGCATTCAGGAGCACTGAGTCGTATATATAATATAAAATTATATCTTATTCTTATGTGTTATTTATTCGAGAAATCGTAAATCTCCGTTTGTAGCATGGCTTATAAAAGAAACTCATTTCATACTCCTCATAAGAATATTGAAGTTCTTATTAATATTTTTCTGAATAATTTTGACGAGGGTCATTAGTCATTATCTACAACTGATATAATGTATGTGTGCTGGTGTTGGTTAGGTTGCTGATGCTGTTGTTTATTATGAACAACCATAGCTTAACAATATATGTGTCTAACTCATTATTTAATATTAGAATGAAAATAAAGTGACATATACATAATCACACAGATGATAGAATATAGATACATATATGATATATATTATATAACAACTATTGTCTATTATGTTACTATGCGATAGACCTTGTACCGTAATCGTAGCTATTTTTATTATTAATTTTTTGTATTCGTTTCAGTAATTTCGAACGTTTAAAACTGCGCATTGCATATCGTAATTATTTGCATTTGTTAAATGCAATTACTTCGACCTTGGAAATGAATTTTTAAACTTTGTTATATCTATTATATATATATTATATAGACTCCACGAGCGGTTTCAAATATTTTTATACAACGATATATTGTCATCACTCATCATCATAATTATATTATAATATCTAAGACGTATTAAGGTTTCGCCTAGAGACGTTCCTGGAACAAATATAAATCGGAAACTACAACGCACCACTTGTATTGCATAAAAGTTTGTGAAACGGTTTATTAGTGTGTAATATCGTTTATTATATAGGTGACAACTATGCACTGAAAAATTCTTAAAGTTACGTAGCCATTTTGCTTCAATATAGGTACAACTGAATTAATTTAATGTAATATAATACATAATGTAATGTGTTTTTACTTTTTAATAATATTGTGCAAATAGTATTGATTGATTTTAATTGTATACTTATATGTCAGTATGTCACTAATATATTGTGCTCGACTTTTTTAGACTCCGGATGTACATGCGTGTGGATGACCATTTATTGGGTTGGTGTTGGTATTTATACAACGATAGCTTACTTATTAAGTGAACCCTACAACGGCAGTGCTGTTACATGAGGTCGATGATCCAGCCGATTACGAGGACACGTGTTGAGTCACCCCCTTGTAAAGTCAAGCGGCTTCGGCGGCGGTGCATTACAACCCCCTTGCCTATATTTCCGTTTGCATCGTCTGAGCATCTTTTCCGGTCAACCTACGATAACGTGTGCTGAATTGCAATTTGGTTTGCCAAATACAGTCTACCAACACCGTACCACCCGCACAACGGTTTTATAATATTATAATAAATATAATGATAATAATATTATATTTTGTTTTGAATTGTTGACTAGTAGTGACATACACAGAAATTTTCAATGATGGTTGAGGGGAAGGGAATTGCATCCAAAAATACGCAATAAATATGTTTTAAAATGTATTCAAATATTTTTTTTTGTATAGAAAATGTGGTTTATGGTAATAAATAATCACTCACAATTTATAAAATATTAAGTACTATATTACTGTGATATGTATGTACAAGAATGAAATATAACAAATACTAATTACGCGTACAATATTACTGCGAACTGAACAACACGGTACGTCGCGATACATAGTCACTGACGGAATGAAAATTAAGCATCTGATCAGCTGGTATTTATAGGCTCCGCTTTGTTCTAGAACATCCCCGAATATACTCTAGCGAGACCATCGTGGAATATTCTAGAACATGGGTTTTTCCTATTGTACGCTGTCGACATCGTAAATAATTTGGGCGGCTCGTTGTGTATTGTTCACATCGCCACAAAAATATCTAATTATCTAGGTTTTCTATCTAGTTCGTCAATAATTTCTTCAGGACATATATGCATACCTCAGTATAGTGACAATATTTTTAATTCATTTAATCTGTTCTATGTACTTAATTATTGGACCAGGAGGGGAGGGGGGAAGTTTGAATGCACAAAACGTCCCTTGTGTATGTCACTATTTCCTAACCTGACAAAGTATTACTACCTAATTTTTCAATGCAACTTACTACTGCTACTCATAAGTGGAACAATATTATATTATATACAACATTTTATATTATTATAATATGTTATATCAAGATGAATGTTATTTTTCCGCGTAAAACGAACAATTCTCAAAACTTTAAACTATACATTCCATTTATCATATAGATATGTGAAAATGTATTGTTTAAATGTTTGATTTAACAAAATTAATACAACATTTTAATCTTTTCCCTACAAATACTCTTAACAGTCTAAACTAGATGACTGGGTATTACCAATGGGTGACTCCCCCTAGTAATAGCGATCCACGTTATAATTAATGTATCCTGGTATCAAAATAATTTATTGCCTGCACATACATATATTACTTGTTTTTTTCGATAAAATAGAAGATTTTTATTCATCAAAAGTAGTATAATACTGAACACGAAAGTAATAAGGATTAATAACGATAACAATAACAAAATTAAAATTGTTCGTATTAAAATATCATTATAAATTTATAAATGCAGTCTGTAGATAATAAATAGACTGTACTTGAATTTGAATTTAAGTGTAAGTACTTCACTTATAAACGTACATATTGATTATATGTAATATAATACTCGTAATATTATTTTATTGAAATTCCACCGATTCAAATAGTTATATAGATATTTTGTGTTAGAAAATTATGATTTTTCGCACAATTAATATTATTATGTATGATGATAGTATTCAACGTTTACTTTCTATAGAATATCAATTGTCAGATTTACAGTAACGTGATTTTCACTTGTTTGTACGTTCCGGCCCTTAAAAGGTATTAGAACGTGCATAATAATAATTAATAACTAATGTATAGTATTATACACTAGAAACAGGGCTTTAATTATTAGATAGTAGATAAATGCTATACAAATATGATGATAACAATAATAAAATAAATTATATTCATACTTCATAGATAGCAAAAGTTAAACGTGATTAACGGATTAAAGTGAATATTTTTTTACGAAATTTGCTCCGACCCGATCGTCATGCCGGTGTAACGTATGACAGCAGATTGCAAGTTGCATTGTACTCGTTTTTCAAGGTTCTCTTCGAACGTCATATTCATATAATATATATATATATATTTATTATTTAATATATACTATGTAAGTAATATAACTCCTTAACGTGTATACGTGCGCACCTAATTTCGTACGTCGTTTGATCATATTACATTGAGTATACACGAGTGTCCACTGAAAATAATTCTCCCCAACACTATTAACCAAGTTATATTTATATACTTAAAAATATATTACATTTTTCATTACTTTACTCTGAATCATGTTTAACATAAACTCGTATGAAAACCCATTAGGGGATGGGGTATATTTTATCTTAAAATACTTAAGATCATTAAAATATTAGACAAGTTTTTAGTCAAAAAATTTAAAGTAAAAAAAGTGTCTTTGCAATGGGACATCGAGTGTACACACTTAACAGCATATTACGTGGATCATACACGTAGCATAGAATGAAAGAACTCCTAATTAACGTGCGAATATGCAGTAAAACTTATAATGAAAATAATATTTAAAACTTCAGTGTAGTCGTCAAGTACCTTTTATAATATTAGTCTTTGTTTTTCCCTTCTGCACCGTCACACATAATAATAATATTATATATAATACAATATAAATATTTTCCTAGAAATTATTATTATCCTACTTTTCATTATTACGTCGTTGACATCTCCCCTTCGCACCACTATATCAACCAACCACTCTGCATCACTACATTGCCATTATAAGTATGCCATATATATCTCACTATCGTCATAGTTGTCTACCATTATTATATAGGTATAAAATATATTTACGCCGCCGCGGTCGAATGCAACGCGTGCGTGGCGTCGTCGTTGCATATTCTGCACTAGCGTACATCGCGGTGTAGGACGTGTAGGGTGACGCTGCCGAGGGGATTGCATTGAATATTATGCTCTTACATAACAACACACACACACACACACACACACATATATATTATAGTATTGTAATACTGGCACGTGTATAATAACTAATTAATCCAAATATACGGTCGACCGACCCTGAGACGTGGCGGTGCATTGTTCGCGTGGTACGGGCGGAAAAACGTAACCTTGAGTACTATACATGTACCTATATATTATATGGATATTATTTTGTGCTCTCTACGCTACAATACGGGCGCGAGATAAGGGAAAATGAAAATAATAAAAACGTAAAAATGCATTCGTCTCTCTTGTCGTCGAAGGGTGCAGTGTGTGAACGGTGCCTGTAATGGCGCGTCGTCGGCGGTGCATGCGTGTTGCGCGCGCAACTCGCCTTGAGAGGTTAGTGAACTCGCAGATCACGCGCGCGGTCCCCCTGAAGAATACACACGTACCACCCCGCGCGACCATATATATAAGACGTGGCCGCCGCGGCGTCTGGCGACCTGCCAGCCGTGGGGTGGTGACCGCCACCGCAATTGCCGTCCGTCCGTGTACCCTTTATTCCCCTCTCCTCTGGCATCACTCAGTGACATTTTACGAAATCTCTGTCTGTGTTTATGTATATATTACAAGTTCTTTTCAAGCACTGAAGACAAGGCCGTTCATAAATGGGTGTGAGTGCGTGCAATGCGCTCGTGGTGGCGGTTACTGCGACGAGGATGGGAGAGGGTGGGGGTAAATTGGGATTGGCAAGATTCGTGTTTTATTTTCGTTTTCACTGATTTCGTAGTCCAATTCTTTTCTAAAAAATCTTTTCATAATTATCCGAAATAATATCTCATAATATATTTCGGTATACATAGGTATAGCGATAATAGATGTATGTACTACACGCGTTTCCTGCAGTCCTGCAGTCCTACAGTGTAAATGCTTATAATATGCGATTGGACATAGGCCACAGAGGGTATTAGCTGTCCTCCCAATTAGTCTTAAATTACACCCTGTTTGTGGAAACGTGAAGGCTCATGTCCAAAAAATTTTTGTTACAATTATTTATAATACATTAAATACAATGCAATAAATAATTTAAAAAGTGTACTGCCCGTAAGTCGTAACCTGTATAATAAAGCTAATCGTTTGTGGTACATTAAGACAAACACTCGAAACCTGCTGCAAACTTGGGTTCTAGAAGAACGGACGTTTTCGTATATTTTAATAATAATAATATATAATGTAGTCCAAGATTTCATGGTCAGAGCCCGAATGCATATTATCAGTATTCATTAACTTACTATAATGCATACAAGCTCGTCGTTGTATATCGATGACGATGTTTTGAAAATAATATATCGCGTACATATATATATGCATATATTTAAAATATACAATAGGCAAGGGAAAGATATAACTTATACATCTACATATATATATATATACACGTATATTTATGGGTAATAGGTATCTGATTACATGCGCGTACATCTTTATTATTATAATATATCTGCAGGCTGCAACGGCGCACGCCCGAAATGCGCGCAATGTTTCGCTGTCGGCCGGTCGTCAATCAACCGTAATAATAAAACATGCGTATGGTGCATGTACACCTGCATAATGTACATAATATAAATAATAGTTTATAATACTATAATATGATCTGCATAATGTGACAAAAAAAATAGCCGGTCTATACACTAATAGTTGTCTGCGTATTATATATTATTATAAAGTATTGTATTTTACATAAATTATACAGGTACATAGACGAGTTGCAGAAACAGAAGATTAGTACGTTTAGCGTATTATAATTTTTATTAAACTAATACATAGATCTATGCCTAATGTGTATAATTACCGTACAAATCATATTAAAGTATGAATGTTATGTATACCTACATTATGTATCGATTGCACGCGTCGAAGATATTATAAAATAAAACGTATATAACCACGCGATTGAGGATATATAACGGAACAAATAGGAAGGTCGAGTGGCGAATTACAGATAGGTATACGAAATGGAAAAAGAAAGAAAGAAACAATTATCATCGATAATATTATATATATATATATATATTCTCGACGATGAGAAATGTGTGCTGAAATACAGTTATTTTATTGGGCAAAACTGCACGTAGTCAGGTTTTTAATAACGTCGATTTATTTTTTTATCCAAGACAATTCAAGGCACGCAATTGTTATAATATAGCGCCTACACTTATACACACACATATAATATAATGATGGAAATCGCACACCGAATATATCACAAAATAATATATAATATAACGACAATTATGTAATGACCGTCCGTCGATCCCGGTGCGGCGGATCGCAAAAGTCGTATAATATGTATATATATGATGACATAGACGCGGCGGTGGTGTACATTATTCTATGTATGCAGTGAGTAGGAAATGAAATTTAAATTGGAAATGTATAATGAATTGAACACTCGACGCGACCCTCGGGGTCATTTACACGAGAATTTGCCGTTTGCCAAAACGCGTCCTTTGGCTCTCGACCGTTCTATATATGTGTAATATATATTATACATGACGTATATATGATACAAATAACACGCGCCCAGCAATGCGGTCTTACGCGGTGGAATTGTTAAAATTCTATTTGAAATTATTTTTTAAAGAAAAACATCATATTATTACACAACAACAAGAATACGAGTCAGCCGTCTGGCCGCTACTCAAAAATTAATTTTAAAAAACAACACACATCGATAAGTTATACCGTCTGCGCCGAAATTCGTCATCTTGTTATATTCGAGAGATACGCACTTCATTTAATTGGAGTTTTATTAATCAAGTTCAATTTTAATTTTAATTTCGGACGAGTATTTTTACTTAATACTTGTAAAAGTTATAATATATATGTGTTTTTTCGGCATTCAAACGGCATTTTGATTGAAATAATAAAAAAAATCTGAATTTACATATATAATGTTTAGTTTTGGTCTTCGTCTGGAAACGAAATTATACACAAATCAGCACCGCACGGGAATGGAATGTGTGCGATTTTTAACTGTTGCAGATTCTATCGAAATTTACTGTTTCTATTTATTAAACATGTTAAAACCGTCATGGTCGCAGTGTAAAAAACAAACTGTAAGTAGTCTCATATACATACAGATCCATAGAGGTATATACAGCCATACAGGTTTAGATACTGCATAGTCGGTAACGTTATTAACAATATATTATGTATAAATATAATATTATGCTTAGTAAAAATAATATTATTATTATTATATTATATGCTAGATGGCTATAGTTGCTCGAGACAACTTCCGTGCAATGAATATAAAAATTGTATTGCATGTGATATTATTGTAAATTAAATAATAATAATAGATAATACATAAATAAATAAATAAAACTCGAATGGAAGAAACAAAAGAATAGCCTGCTCCGCGTGTTCCGTCCGTGAATTCGAGATTTTTTTTTTTTATCGAATAACGAAAATAGCGATGATAAAAATACAACTTTTTGACCGTACGTCAAAATACTGCTCGCACACGCATTTATATATAATATATATTTATATTATATGTACGAAAGCACGCATTCGCGTATATATTATATTTTTATAGATGTACCACGCTGCTATATATTGTGAGCAAAAAGCGCACACGTTAACACGTAGTATAAACAAATAAAATAGAAAAAAAAACATTTTAAACTTGAACGTTAGAAAATTAGGAGATAAAAAATATTATACCTATATATATTTATAGACACGTTGAATAAAACTGTATGTTTGTACGGATTAATGAATACATCCGCGATCTACACCAAACGTTAAAATACAAAATAATTTAATAATTATATTATAAAACGTATATCTATACAATATACATCTATATAGCTGTACTATAACTATACTAGATTTATAAATATGTATATATATTATATACACGGAAGGGAACGAAGACGCTCGGGGGCCACGAGTTATTTCGTGTTACACGTTGAACCACAAACGATTAATAAATGCACATCTCATAATAATTTATTTATATTAAACGATCGTTTAAAATATGAACAAAAATCGACACAACCGGTTACAATCAACTGTCAAGTCCATATCACATAATGGTTAGTAATTTATGTTTGATATACATTATAAAGGTATATATTAGATATTACACCTTTAGATTTTTTTTTTTTTTTTTTTTAATATCGCAATGGCGTTCTTTTTATGTCCCTGCAAAACCGTTTAAATACAGAGCCGCATGAACAAAAAAATTTAGAAATATGTACGTCATTTTTACGTTTTATCTATAAGCAATTTTTTTTTTTTTTTTTTTTGAAATATTCTACATAACACCAATTGGTTTACAATAAAGCAACTTCTTCGTAAATATAGACTTAAAATTTTGATTGTTTTTCGATAACTATCTTCTATTGTCAATATCGTACATATTTTACATGAAAGCACTCAGCGCGACGTAACAAATAACAAATACGTTATCTATTTACATACACACATTATCTTTCTTTACTATCGAAGTATGTTTGGACATAATAACATTTTATACGTATAAGACCCATTGTATACCTAAAGTGTTGGAGGTAAACTGTTATTTTTGTGACCTAAAACGATCTCACTTTAATCATATCTCGCCGAAACCAAATTATTTGAAGATTTAAGTTAGAGCGATATTTCAATTCAATTTAGTATAGGTATAAATGCTTATATAAGATCATATTATTCGAAAGTATTAACTATAATTTATCGTTTAAACGAAATCATTAAAATATTTTTGTTTATATAAGAATAATACTGTTGAATTTAATTCTCATTTTTATAGACTTGTCTTACAAAAAAAAAAAAAAAATTATGGACCATTTTATAATGTTTTCTACTGACATTTTTTGCTAATACAACGATTTTTGACCAGGAATAATTTCAATAAACACCTTTCAAACATGTCCGATCATACATGTCAACCTTAACAGAGTCTGAGTCGTACTTAAATATCGTATATAATATATGTACTATATACACAATATACATTCATAATATATAAAATATTACTTGCTCAACCCACATCAAACTGAATTTAATCAAATTCATGTGTGTCCACAAGGCCAAGGCGACAATAGTATTATATTTCGTGATTGTTCAACCTCGTACTAGGATAACATTGGTAGGTATTATATATAGTTGGAAGAAAAAAATTTCGAAATTTTACGAATAGAACTAGCTGCGGCACACCACTCGTTTACCTCGTTCGTCTTATTTTTAAATTTTGTTTTTCGTATTTCTATCGCATAATATATATATTTATTGTTTTTGCGACAGAATGATGCGGTTTCACTTTCCGCGTTATGGCTGTAGTCGCGGTACGTGAGATGAAAATTAAGCAGTGATTTAGTCCAAAGACTGGTTAATAATAACACGTGACACACCTATTGCACGCGTATAAAAAACGGGTAAGCGAACCGCAGACTCGCTCACAACTATTGTTCAAATATTTGAAAAAAAAATTTAGATTTATAAGAATAAGAACGGCGATTATACAAAACACATAAAACAAAAACACTCAATAAAAGTAAAAACTGTACATTACTACGTGCTAGGTTATACTCGTTTATAGTCTGTTAACTTACGCCACGCGTTTGTTCTAGTGCGTACGCGCGCGTCAAATGAAAGGGAAAAGTTATCTGGAAGTTAGTGATTTGCATAAATCGCCGCAGAAGTTAAAATTAATAAAAGTTTTTCTTCCTAATTCGTACTTAAAGCACGCAGTATCTATACAAAAAAAATCTTATATATGCCTATCATTTGTATAAATCGTACATATACATTTATTAGATAATTATTAATCAATTTTAACAGTAAATGATATTCCTGCATTAAAAATATATTTGCAGTGGTGTAATATAAATATGTTTAATATGCACACACAATACACTGTAATTGCGATTCGTTAACGAAACTATAATTTCGGAGCGTCCAAATATAGTCTTCAAGCATACAATATCGTATGGCCAAAGGTTCAAAAAAAGACGTTACACGGATTCGAGTAGTATTACAATAAATAATCGTCCAAAGATCGTACGTCTGGATACTTATTTATGTATAATTACTATTCTGTAGAAAAGAATGGAGATGAGAAAATACCTCTAAATTCTAGAAGATAATATTCTGTATAGATGATTTTTTATTTCGTTAATTTGTTGTATTAAATTACTATAATATTACTTATTTGTCTAAAAATATATACATATAAACACGTCGTGTCGTTGAAAACGGTGTATTTTTTCACATCAAGGTACAGCTAATATTATAGGTAGGTACCGTATCTATTAATTTTTAACAACTTTTCTATACCTATGTTTTTTGTTGTTTTTTTCGGTGCGTTTTATTCAAGCACCTCTTTATATATTTAGCGTAAATACTCTCAATAATAGTTAAATTTAATATGGCATAATAGTAATAACACTAATAATATATATAACCCATGGAACCGCATCGCAAGGTATACGTATACAACAGCGAACGCACTACTGTACAATGCGATTCGTCGTCGATTATGCACTAAAGCACGGTGATGGCGGCACCGGCGCGGAGTAATGGTCTGGTGAATTTACAAAAGCTGTCGTCGTTCGCGCGCATGTGTGGACAGTGTATTAATTGTATTCTAATGATTTATTTCGAGAGCTCCCTGTATACAACTGTAAAATATTATAGTAAGTATTATGTAGTCAAACTTTGTTATCACGTTACTCTATTGAAATTATCGTTGTTATACGATTTCTTGATAAATTAATAAACTTCTGGGAGTAAGACAAGGTAATCGAATAGGAGCACGATCGTGTGTAATGTATAATACTTATTATGCACGATTTAGAACTGTAGAAATCATCGCAAAAATTTTTCCGTTCTAAAAATACGTTCGCTTTGTAATAAAGGACTTTGTGTCTCTGACAAACGAATCGAATAGAGTAGGTATTTATTTAATATACACTCCTACTTACCTATTATAAATACAGCTCTACAACTAATACAGCTATACACGTCATGAATGTATACACACACAATGCACCAAGTATATATTATTAAAAATAAATTTCTAAAAAACAGATGTTAGTACCTAAGTGTAATGAAATCTGAATGAGGAAATTACCAACAAATTTATTTACAAAAAAAAAAAAAAAATGTGTACGGCAGAATTTGTGCCGGGACGGTTGCTGAGGTTATTGACCCAGTCCCCGCAGTTGCGGATTCTGTACGTCTACCTTCTACATCAGGCTTGAGGAAAAGGGGTAGAAAATGCCTATGACGACTTTTAGAGTTTTATAGAAGCTGATTGCTATTACATAAAATTTATGGACATGTATGTTTGACGGTGCTTATGACTAACTTATATTTTTAAGTGTCATACGAGTATATAAATATAAAATAAAGTTACTATAGTGTGTTTTATGGACATAAATTATACTTGTATTGTATTATAAATACGATAAACACCGGAACGCAAAATTGTTTGTACACCTATTTATTTTTTAAAATTATATTACTGTTTTTATTATTATCATCACCCTGTACGAGATAACGGATGAATTGTATATTATGTGCGTGGGGTTTTCTTTAGCCAAAAATAATAAGTATCGAAAAACAAGAAATCTTAACCGCGCAGCAACACTAACTAATATGGCAAGTATATATAGTCTTCAAAAATAGAATATGATAATATGCGTATATATATGAGACTGACCTGAGCGTTTTGTTCACATTTTTGGACTGTTTGTCGTCTTTGGGTAACCGAAGATAATCTTGATCGCCCAACAAGAACAGGTCCTTGGATATGATCATGGTTGTAGCGGTCGTGGAGGCAGTGGTGTCGCTAATCGTGGTGATCGATATTGGCGGTAAAAAAAAAAAAAATTAATACGATTTAACGGGTCGAAAAAAACGCGTCGGACGTTCTAAAGTCAAGCCCTCTCATCGGAATAGAAAAAAAAAAATCGTCGTAAAGTTGATGTATATTCGGCGGCAGTGACGGTGGGTTTTACGTATTTTTCCGCGGGTATAATTCGGACAGATTCAGAATTTTTTCGCTTCCGGTCGTTGTAACAATTTGCACCCGTTTTTTTTACTGTTTTAGGTATTTTATGTATGTGAAATTAAATCGCGCGGATCGACGGTGACGGCTGCTGTACGATCACGACCGATTATGCGATATATTTTTCTTGTATTAATACATAAGGTATATTATAGCGACCGTACGCGGAAACACGGACGTGTAGCTTTCGGGCAGACCGCTGCGGTGGCGGCACTCCTAACACACTGACAATGTGAAACACTGAACCAGATAGAGACGACTGCGCCGGTTACCCGGTTTCGTTCTCCAACGAAACCGCACGCACGCAGCACACTCACCCGCACGGCGGTAGAGACGGCGGTTCCGGCGGCGGCCGCACCGGCCAAAGCGGTACCTGGCGGATAATCGGCAAAGCACGAGCACGTGCGATCGTCGCCAGTGTCGCCGCCTCCTCCTCTTAAACTTACACGAACTATACAGTCCTCTAAGTACCTATGCGGGAGGCGGATACATAATGTAGTAAGTAATTCTCGGTTGCCGGGTCCAAGCAATTTGGCACATCGAGAGATTGACAGTTAAACCTCACGACGAGATATTACCCACACTATTATTAAAAATAATGTACGCTATCCATTTCTGACGGAGTGCTACATTTTTATTAGGTGAACACAGGATAGGCACTCACCTCATATAAGATAATATAAATTAAAGCACGTGACTCATTGACTAATTTTGTTTATTTTAAATAACAATAGATTTTCAATAAAATTTCAATCCTAAATAATAATGGATTAACAATATAAATATATGTGTTAAGTTACATTTTCTTGTAATATTTTAAGATGAAAACTATATTAATGTTTATATGTTAATAGGTAAATTACATATATAGCAGTAATTCTCGTCCGGTAAAAATACACGGAAAGTTCATAGATGTACGCTTAGAAAATCCTGATTTAAAAAAAAAAAAAAATTAGAACCATCTAATACATAACAGCTATTAAACATGTACCTATACGATAAAAACTTAAAATATTTGCGGCTGGTGTCAAGATTATTAATATGAAGTCGGGTATTTATTTCCTTTATTAATTCAAAATAACATTAAAATTCTTATTAAAATATTATTTAAACCATAATGATTATAATAATTTAAGATTTACATAAAATAAATAAGTATAGATATTAAATTTTATTTATTTTTTTTAACATTTATTTATAAAAAACTATCAAGTTTTTAATTAAATGTTTTACACTAGGAAAAATAAATACCAATGTATAATAACTTATACACTCTATTTAAACAAAAAAAGAACGATGATAATTATTCAACACTGCTAACACTAAGTGGTAATAATTGATAATAATATACTTTATTTTAAGTATACCATTAATAAAATTTGTTGTCTTATTTATTTTACTAAAATAATATTCTCGTTTAGATCATTCTTATAAATGACAATATTAAAGGTAGTTCTCGAATTACCGAAAAGTCGTTCAAGCACGGCGATACTTAATATTGCTATTTGCTACTATCTTAAACCTTACATGAATATTTTGCTACATTTGTATAAGTAGGTTATATTTTATTCAAACTTTAAATTTATATATTTTTACAAATAAAATAGACGAGTAATTTTAAGTTATATTAAATGATACGGTGTAAAATAGTCTATAAAATTAACGTAAAACAAAAAAAAAGGAAAAAAATAATTTGTTATTTTTTAATAAGATTTAAAGACGTATTTAAACAAAATTCCGGCATTAAGAATTTATGTATTTTCTGAGATTGTGTAGATCCAGAAAGTAGAAAATTTTAAAAATCTCGAAGCAAAATATAGCGTATTTGTAGCAAAATATTGATCTCATTATATCACTCGTTTTAAATCGATTCCTATTATTCACTTTTAGATATATAATTTTGATTTAAATTATTATAAATCTACATAGTTGATGTTTTATGTGTTTTAAATTAATATTATTTCAATGTTTTGATGTCAAGTAATTTGAATTAAATTATTTATTATTATATATTTGTTCCCTTATTATATTAACATAATTGAATACATTAATATAACTTTTGATATTTTTGTTATATTTTAAAAGCGATACAATGAACTAATTTAAATTGTTAAATAACTTTATTTATAGGTTTAGGTCGTTACATAGTTTTAGCTATCATCAAATTATATTATTGTAAAATACTTGGCAAGAACTTTTTTTTTAAATTTTGCCAATTTTTTGGCGGGTAATAATAATTTTTTGAAAATTAGCTGATTTAGTATAACTTGTTTGTCCCGTGTATAGTGCTGTTCTATATTTTTCATATTTAAAAATTGGATATGTCGCTCTCTGCAGTTTATTTCCGCATTAGTAAGTCACACTAATAGGTGTGTTCGATATTAATTCAATGATAAATACTATTAACTTAATACGATTAACAATTATTCTGAACGGAGATATAGTCACCCTATATTTCTAAGAATATGTTATTATACATTTTTTCGTTACTTGTAATTTATTTTTCTATTACCTTATTAGGTATAGGTTGAAATAATTTTTGATAAAAACAAATTGCATATATTATATTAATATATTATGATATTATTTTATAATATTATAAACTATTATTATCTTACATTATATTATATAACTCAACAAGGACGCCCGCAAGGGGGGCATGGCCTCTCGTACTTTTAGATTATAACTTATAACAACGTAGTGTTATACCCATATCATATACTATATATACAATATACATACAAAAATCGTCTGCAAGTAAGAAATGTACTTTAAATACATTATAAATCTTAAATTGCAGTTATATTTTTTTTTTTTACGATGTGATATAAAAAACAGAATTCATAGTAAATATATTGTTTTTGTGCCTTGTAATTCAATACCATAGAACACTATAGGAATAGATTCATAGTAGAAATATTAAATACCTTAAAATAAATCTAAATGTTTTGAACATTTTATTACGTATAATTAGGTAATAATACATATAGGTATAATAATGAAAACTTTTAATTTAATTTAAATAATATTTTTAAATTTCAATAAAATAAATAAAATCATAATTTTCTGTTTAATATACAATTTTAATGATCTTTAAAAACGTATAAGAAAGTTTTCTTTTTAAAATGCATTGGTTTCTAATAAAACAAATTAATCTTCTATTACATTTTCAAGTTTTAAATATTCAAATTGAAAATTTTGTACATATTTAACAACAGAATAATTTGAAAATGTTCATGATTTTTTTAAATTTAAGTTTAAATTACCTAAAAAAAAATGGGTCTTTATATATTTTTAAATTTTTATAAGAACAACGTAGGTAAGTGAGATATTATAATTACTTTTTCAAACTGTTTAATTAAGCCTAAGATTTTCGTTAAATTAAAAAAAAAAAACTAAGCAATTCAAAATTTTCAAATGTCTAAAGTTAGCTTAAATATTTCGAAAGTTTTGATATGTATAGATAATGATAATTTAAATATTTAAAGTGGAATGTTTCAAGTTTCTACGATTAATAATTTTCTAGTGTAGTTACAAAGTAGCTAATTCCCAAAATATTAATTAGAATAAATATGTAGTTATCATAAATAATCACCCTCATAGAAGTTTAAAATTAAAACATTTATATCGTTCCAAAGAATTATAATAATAAGCATAAAATACAAAAATCATTGTACAATACAATTTACATTCATCGTTTCGATAAGCATCCAGGTGACTGTACAGTAATAATTGAAGTTTAACTGTACTGTTATTGTAAGATCGCGTTTTTGTCTCTAATTTTTCTACTGTTTATCCATTATTCTTTTTTTTTAATTTTAATTTGATAAGAATTTAAAAATGTTAGTATTGTGATATCATATATTTTACTTGTACATTTATAACAGATTTTAAAGGAGAACTATACGATGTAAAGCGATATTCCACGATTAAAGTACTTTGAGGTTATTACCATTATTTAAATATTAAAATTGGATATAACCATATAACTACCTAATTTTTTAACAACATATTAAGAATTAAATGATAAAATTCTTTAATAAAAAACTAATAATTATTTATTTATTTGTTTATTAACGCAAATGGCAATTTTATAGTACATAACATAAATTATAGTTTACAAAATAAAAAATTAACATTAATAGATAACAAGTATATAGATATCAAGAAAATAAAACAGAAATAAAATATATAATACAATTAATATTTAAGATAAAAAAATATTAGAATATTAATAATTATCAATAGTCAGGTATCATAATGTTAGTATTTCATATCATTTTGTATTTTTAGCTGTAAATTGATCTCTTAAGTTTGGTTATATCATTTTATTATATTATTCAGTAACAAGTGTATAATATGCTTTATGATAAATTTATCTTGCATGTTTAGTATTTTAATGTATAAGTATAAATTAATTATAATTATTTATCTAATTTATTTAATATTAAAATTAAAATATTACAAATTGTCCATATTGTATTTGTACAGTTGCATAATTAAGAAGGTGGCTCACTCTTGAAATGTAATAAGTGCCGTAAAAATGTAAAAAAGGTTGATATGAAATTTTTATTTTCTGAATATTTTATTATTTTTAAATTGTAATAATAATACAGCTTGTTCTTAAAGGGATTATCTTTATTAATCTTTAATCATTACAAATATTAGATATTATAAGTTAATAGAATAAGTTAATTTGTTTTCTTTAATTGTAT
This sequence comes from Melanaphis sacchari, assembly GCF_002803265.2. Lineage (NCBI taxonomy): Eukaryota > Metazoa > Arthropoda > Insecta > Hemiptera > Aphididae > Melanaphis > Melanaphis sacchari. The sequence continues at coordinate 2,438,277 of NW_020271284.1, forward strand.
AATTTTGTAAAATTACAATAATCAATTAAAAGTATAGCCAAACTATTTATTCAACAGTGAAGTTCATTTTGTCATAAAATTTGTTATGAAATATAATACATTCACATATCACATAATCAAATAATACTTAATCTAATTTTAAATATTTTTACCTCTTTTAGTAATTATTCACCAAATGAGAACTTACCTACATAGTTAATTAAAATAGGAGTAGGTAAGTGAGTACCGCTCTGCTGTAGGTATATTTAGGTGTCAAATAGGTTAAATTTGAATTCAATGATAAAGTATTTTATACAAAAACGATTCTTAAAGGATACGGCCTGATATGTTTTTCTTTTCAGATATTGCTATTATAGCCATTTATTTTACTTTTAGTATTACGGTAGATCGATATAATTTTTTTTTGGAAAATGTATTATTAATTATTATAATAATATAAATGTATACCATATTATAAGCATTTATACATTTCAAAATTTAATTTTATCTATCTGTAAAAACCATACAACAGCAAAAATAAATTCATAATATAAATAGATATTATCTTAAAATAAATTAAAAGTGTCATTGCGTATAGAGAAATTTATAATATGATATTATGTATACAAGTTACAAGTTTCTGTGAATAATGTTCCCAAATTATAATAAAATCATAAAAATTGTTATTTACTGCTTAAATAATCTATAAAAAATAATTCTCTTTACGTATTTTTTAGATTTTATGGTTTTAGTATGAACTGTTTATGAGAAATCTTATAATAAAATTTCATAACTTAAATATATATTTTTATAAAAAGAAAATTTCTCATGAATTTCTAACTACAAATAAGTTTGAGGTTTTTGAAATGTTATGAAAATTCTAACTTCAAATGAATGAATAATAAAAAAATAAAATAATGCCTGTATAATAATACTTTAATATTTGTATAAAGATATAAGGAGAATTTATATGAAATTTTTAAGAATTTTTACTTAAAGAATAATTTTTTATTGATATCCAAAAAACTAATATAACTAACCTAAATTAACTATATATAACGTCTGTTTATATATAATAAATATTGTATACATAATACAAATAACACATCGGGCGATTGTAGGTTGTGCTGCATCACATAATAAAATAATAATAAAATAAATTAGTCTGTTAGTTTATTTCCGGCCCGATGTCGCACGCATCCGTCGACCAGTGTTTTAGTTTAATTTTACTCTGTTTGTCCAAAATTTCAAGTAGTTTCGGTTATACATTTTTAAATTATAACAAAAAATGAAAATCATAAAGAAATATTTATTATACGGGGAATATTCAATATTATAAACATTTTAACTTTAAATATACATAATAATTAGTTTCGTTTTCTGGTAAATTTATTTTTATAAAATTTTATAGGTTCAAAACTTAAAAAGAACCGTGTATATAATTTTCAAACATTAAGTTTAAACAGAATTTTAGTTATGTATTTCTAACTACAAAATACTTTGTATTTTTCTAGATTTTCTTGAATTTTGTCAAAATTCTAAATTTAAATAGGTACTTATAAAAAAATTTTGTGACCATAAATTTTCAATATTTTCTATTTTAGAAATTAACTAGTTATTAGGAACGTTGTGTTAAATTTTCAAAATGTTTGCTTCTTAGTAATTTTTTTATTAAGATTTATATAAAAAAAGAAAAATTTAAAAAAAAAATCGAAAGTTTCAATTGTTATAAATTATAATATTTTAAAAGTTATACAATATACAGTATAATATAGAAAATGATAATATAAATACTTGGTGAAAATTTCAAGTTGTAGTTATTCGTTTTTGAATCATAATAAAATAAAGAAATCAATTTAGTAAAGATCTGGTTTACCTTAAAAATTCCTTTAATTCCTTAATTTTTTTGTTTTTTTTTTTCCCCCCAATTATAAAATAAGTTACTGTAGACATTTTTAATTTTAACCTCTTTGAGGTACAAACTAAATTCAATTTTTATTTAAAACCACCTTCAAAATTTAAAATTGAAGCATTTTATCAACAAATTATCGTATTTGTACTCATATACAAAAAAATAAAAACACACAAATTATTGTAAAAATCAATACATTTATTGCTCTATTCGAATCTAGAATATAAATAAAATAATAATAAAAGTTAATTTTTATACTATTTCAAATACAGAAATTATAGTGATTAATATGTAAATTGTAAATATAGATATATTTATGTTTTTAATAAATTTATCTTAAATGAATATATTAGGTAATACAATATTAAGTCGACCTTCTATAAATACGTTATCAATAAGTATCCAATCTTTATAAAAATTAATATTACTAAATAAAATGTTGTATCTTGTATGACGGATTTTACTTAGGCGTTGAGTGTCATGTTATTCGGAATAAGGCAGGTTATATAATAATATTAATTATTAATGACATTTTCATAACATTTTATTCATCGATTTTAACTAAATGCTAATAAAGGTGTTCCGTAATATAAGAAACATCGTATAGATTCTACATAATTCAAGTACACTTATACATATTTGTTTCTTAAATTATTCTCTTACATGACTTTATTCCTATAACTCATTCATTTCTTCCAATTACTTCGTTTAACTATGTAGGTAAGATATTGTTACCTTACAAAAAGAATATTGATAAAGTTGATGTTTTTTTTTTTTTTTACACTCAATGTCCTCGTTATTTTCCGTTTCACTCGTATGTCAAAGAATTCACAAAATATACTGGTGAAATCTGTTATACCATGAAAATTGAATTTTAGTTTCTAGTTTATATGGGAAATTATTATAATTTGTTATTTTTGAGATCATTTTTAATATTTTTTTAATACTTATTTTTAATCTACATATATTTTTTTCGTTAAATAACTTTTGCAATAGTATAATTTTTTTAAATATTTAAATTATTCTGTACAAAACAAGTTATAACAGTACTTACTATGTGTAATTAACGATTCGGATTAAATTTAACATAATATTATGTTCGTATTACCCTCATTAAAATAATTTTATAACTCATAAATCATTAATATATATTACAGGGATTCGTTAAAAACCTATGTTATATTGATTACTACTCAATGTAAAATATTTAAAAGTAACAAATTAATAAATAATTACCTACTTATTCATATTATAAAATATTATTTTTTTTTAGAAAGTATAGTTAAATCTCATCACTTTACACTTACAAATTGCCATTGCAATAATCATTATTACTGTTTTTAAAATCTTTGTACACACATTGATGCAACTTTTTTTTCAGTCAGATGATTATTTTTGAAATAAAAATAATTATTTTCATTATTTTACAAGCATTTATATTTTTGTTATATTGGCGTCGTAATGTATTGCTCAGTATTTATTTAATAATTAATTCTCCTATTAATAGATTATATTATTATTCTTTGATTAATTCTAATTCGTGAATAATTCAAATTTATTTAGGATTTCAATTTTAATTTTTCCTTACTGCTGTAAGGCTAAATATAGCAGTACCTAAATATGTTTTTATTTTGTACTCAAATTAAAATGTGCCATTATTATCATCTATAAGTTACTAAATTGCATAAGAATATATTATACATTTAGACTATTACAACGTATATAGTATAGAAATTAATACGTATTTACTCTTGGTAATACTTCTTAATTTTTTCTTTAAATTTAATTTGAGCATCAATTTTCAACTCATCTAACTAGTTTAATTTATACTATTTTTAACCTTCAACTACTTTAATGATTTATTTAATGTACATATATATACATATTTGTATATTATTATTAGCGCCGACAGTACAGTTTCACTTTCAAGAACACTTACATGATACACAGAATTTCAGACTTATGTACAGAATGATTCTTTTTAAACACAATACACATTATCTCAATATTTATTTTTGTTTTTGATAAAAAAAAATATTTATATAATTTATAATAATACAATGTTTTATTCTAGTTTTAAGATTGTTTTTATGTTGATCCATAAATTATAAATATTAATTTAATACATTTTTAGATTTATAATATATGTTTTTAATATAAATAAATAAACGTATAAAATGTGAATAATTATTATTATAGATTATGAAAGAATCTATCATTTTTAGAGCACAAAACTATACATACATCGATATATCACATAAGTTCGTTATGATTAATGTAATTATAATAAAATTTGTATTTATCTGCTTCATCGTATAATTATACATTCTATATCTATTTTTTAGACTTATTAGTTGTATTTTAATAGCCTATTTCATACATAAAAATTATGCGATATAAATTTATTAATTTAAAAAAATCCTTAGTACAAATTTATTAGTCATATTTTTTATGACTGTTTAATGTTTTTATAGTATATTATGTATTATAATGTTTACATTTTTCAAATAGTTAATAATTCAAGTAATTATTTTAAATCTACTATAATATTTTTTTCAGTTGAGTTTGTTGTTTTTTGTGGTAAGAATTGATATTTTGATGTACGAAGTTCCTTTATTTGATGCCTAAATATTTTAAAACATCACTTAACTTTTTTAATATATGAATAATTACATTAAATATTTTATTTACTGTTAAACTAGCAGTTTAATTTAAACAAATTTTCTGTTTTCAAATTGGAGTGTATCGGACACGATACAAAAATATTACATTTTCTGTACATACAATTTTGACTCCAATCAAAAAATAATTGATTTATTAAGATTAATGTAATTGTTGATTAATTTTGAATTTTCCAATGATACTGATAATAGTATAAAATGTATAAAACGTGATTAAAAAGTATCCAGATTATGTTGTGCTAGGATTTTTATATAAAATTCTATTTGAAAATCAAGGGTATAAAAAATAATCTTATATCCACTACGTATCTTATAGGTATTTCATTGATGGTATTATTATTTTTTTGAATGTTATATAATTAACGTATTGGTAAGATATAATTCTATTAATGTAAATCAATTATGCTACTCAGAATTTATTATTTTTTTTTTTTTTCATTAATCAATTTCCTTTTAAATATATTACATATAGATAAAGAATATATCTACTCATTTAAGCTTGTGATGGAGTAGAGAGTTTATATTCGTATTGTATATTGTACAGAAATAAAAGAAAAAATTAACTTATCAAATAATACTACATACATATTTACATTACAATAAGTTAGATTGACAGTACAGTGAACAATAAGTATATTTGAAGTATATATAAAACAATATTGACTGTTAATTTTATTTATCTCTTTTAATTATTTTAATTAATAATTATATACAAAACTATCAATGAATAAAATAAAATAAAATAAAGACTAACAACAATAACAAAGATGCAGAATCTATTATTAGGAAATTGTTAGTTCTGAAAAAAGTTAACTATAAACTACCTTTTCTCATTTAATAAACCGCAATTAATATATTATTTTTTTCTGTGCGTACGAATTGCGTCCCGTATAAAAAGATATAAAAAAGGTATAATACTAATTGCGTCCCGGGTTTTTCTCGAGCACGGCTGAATTGCGTCCCCAGTACCTGTGATATCTAAAAGGCGAAATTATTGATTATTATAAATTATTTTAGTATTTCTAATACTAATAGTTGTGAAGCTTTTCATTCGAAGCTCAACGCGATGTTTTATAATGCTCATCCAAATATTTTTCAATTTATAAATACTTTGAAGAGGTTACAAACTGATATTTATATAAAACAACCTAGCACTCACTTAAAAAAAATCGGGACGCAACTAGTATGACCACAAAAATACCGGGACGCAATTAGTATTACCCCCAAAAAAACTTGGGACGTAATTCGGAAGGAATTGTTGCCGCGGGACGCAATTCGTATGTAGCCATTTTTTTTATATATAAAATTGGTATTTCATTAAAGTATTTTAGATCTACAAAAAATTTTCCACGTCATTTTTTAGTATATTTCACCAGTAAATTTTGGACCCTATGATGTGCTCTAATTAATCCTTTTCTAAACTTAAACGTGGACGCGCGGGTGCAGGTGCGTGTGTGTGTATACATATATACATTATATATACATACATTTCAGACTATTTCGTTGATATGACATAATAATATATAATATTAATAAGGAATATATAATTTCACACGTCCTATGCGGTACAAATCATTCATCGGGTAATGTTTTTATTTTCTTACAGTTAAATAGTCCAAGGTTAGGCATCTATTGTTAATGATAATTCAAGACTTTTGAATTATTTTCTCTACAAGCATATATTATACATCTATCTATTTATTATTATATTGAAAGTTCATTAAACTAAACCATGGTCAGATGGGTTCATAGAGATGGTTGTCCTATAGTAAATTCTAAATAATTTCACACATTCTCTATTTTTTTTAGACGTTTCTTTTGAAAAATTATAGAAGAAATGAATTTTATGTTATGCTATTTTCTAATATTAGTGAAGTTTATTTTTTTTTTTTTTTTTTTTTTTTTTTTTTTAAGAAAGTAAAGTAACAAGTAACATAATATCTACGTTTTAAAAAAAAAGTAATTGATACAACCACCCAGTTACCGAGTTTTTATTTTAGATTTTATAATATATATTTTTTAAATTTTAGGTTGACTTTAAAGAAATACATTTTTTCTAAATTTAAACATAGTACCTAAACATAATGATAAGCTAATTTTTATGCACGAGACCTTGGGCACCTCAATATAAATTCCTAACAAACAAAAAAAGAAAAATTCATCAGATTTTTCTACTGCGTTGCTTTCATCACTATGTAATATATATTGTACTACCTATATTATTTATAATATCGTAATATGTATTTATGTATTATTTTATCTTTAAAAAAAATAGCAAATTTGTCATAATATAGTAATATTTTATTATAATAATATAGTACGTAAAAACTTTTAAATAAATAACAAAAAAAAAAAAAAAAATTAAGAATACAACTATACAATAATTAATAATAACAGACATCATAATCTTTGAATTATTAAACACATCATTTTTTTTTATTATTATATAATCTAGAAAACTGGTTATAACATATCAGATTTATTCAGTTTATTATTAAAACGTTATGAAACAATCTAATATATTAAAATGTACATTTAGGTTAATAATTTTAATATGTTTATATATATATTTAATTAATAATATAATAATTATATGTAATGATTTATTTATTTATTATAATATACTTAAAACCTGTACTTCTAGGTGTTAGGCTATAGCCTATAATATAACAAAACGTACATGAGTATATTGAATATGGACTTTTCATCAAAATAATTTAATTATTGACATTAGTCATCAATCAAAAACTTATAAACTAATGATAATGATTGCTAAAGATTATAACTATTACTTCAACTTTAAGAGATTATAACTTTTAAGGCTTTAACTAATTATTTCTAATTATTGTAATGTTTCTGTAATGGTATTTGTTGATGTCGACAGAAAAAAAATATGGAAATTTATTTAAAATGATATGAGTAGATAAACAATAAAAATCATGAAATAAATAACTTACAATCAATAAATTAATAATTGTGAATAAGTTTTTATTATTAAAATTAGCTTTATTAATAAGTATAATAATATAAATTATTGAAAATGTAGTGAGTTACTTATGTAAAATTAACTATTTTATTTAACAATTTATAAGGCTTTAGAGTTTAGAAGATATTAATTTTAATAATTAAGATTATTCGTTAGTCTATCTCAAAATATGTGTAATAAAATTAAGTATAAAATTATGTAGTTTATAAGACGTCACCTGCTGCTTGCAGTTTATATTATTTTTAGCTTAATTTTTCGATATAAATTTACCACCAGGGTCAACATTCAACATGTGACATTAGCCCCCTCTATTTTAAATATAATGGCTCTGAAGCCCTGTTAATAGTTAAGTGAGGAGTGTTTAATTTAAACTAGATCATGACTTCTGGTTGTAGTGTTACCTAATAAACGATATTGCACATCATAATATATATTATATTTTAATTCTAAAACGGTTTACTTAGAAATGTATTGTTGATTTTCCCACCAAACGATAAATATTATAGTTATAATAAGAAATGAACAAAAATCTTTAGTAGTTCAATACATTACATTTTTACATTTTGGCGTCAAATCTAAAAAATTAAAAATCATACTTTCTTTTAAAACGATTGTTTTCCAACAACTTAATATATGGCAATTAACGATTGTTATCGAATTGTGATTAGTGCTTGATGTAATTTTAAACCGTAACTTGTTATATTTTTTTTCTTTTTTATAAAAAGTGTTGAGTGATAAAAGATAAAAAATAGTGTTATTTCTGTCTTGTTGATTTCACTATGATTATTGAACAGTTTAATAGATGTAATAGTTTTTACACAAAATCACTGTTCAAGGTAACCATAAAGTATGTAGATATGTATACTGTATAGTATTGCATATTACATACTTAGATTTTTAATATGTATGTAATTTCAAAGAAATCTACACTAATCTATAACCTATTATAGTCGATGATGTAAGTTAGTTAACAAATAATAAACTTTTTGAATAAGTAAAAGAACAAAGTATAATACCTTACAGAACAATTATTTTAACAATTTTTAATTCCGTTTGTTTGGATTATTATCTATATTGTATAATATTATTTAATCCTTACGTCATTAATGAAATTCGTTTGTTTTACTTATGGCCATGAAATATCTAATCTTATTTTATAATAAGACTTTCAATTACATTTGTTATCATGTTCTATATAAACTCATCTTTTTTTCACGGACAAAATTAAATTTGAGCTATTATTCACCAGTAAAATTATTAATATTTTAGTATATATTCGTGCTTTTTTTCATATTCACGATATTAAATATATTATATTTTTCAATCTTAAAAATATAGCATTGGTATTTATTTATTTATTTTCATTTATCTTTAACCAATACTTGGTTTAATCTATTCTTCCGATAAAACCTTATTATTTCTTAGTTATTAAATTTAACTATTTGTTCTTTATTCACAATTTAATCTAATAATTAAATTTAAAAAAAAATATTAGTGATTGAAAATGTATTGAATGATCTTGTTGTCTTGTTAAAATATAACTTTGTATTAAGCTTAGTTTTTTCATAATCAAAGTGCAATTGGTATTACTGTAATAATTATTATTGTACCTACTATTAATCATTCTCAAATTAAATGAACATAAACCAAGGTAGGTTATATGTATACAGTCAATGTCATATTACTTAGTTGTATGACTTATATCAAATGATAACATGTATATTATTTGTATATAAAATTTTTATAAAACAATAAATACTTAGAAATCAAGTTGTTTCAAAATAATTCGAAAAAAAATAATAATAACCCATTAATTTTACGTATATTGTTATTTTTCAAATAGTGATTTATGCTTTAGTTTTTGTATTCTAATTATACAAGTGAGTTCACACCCTATTCTTAAAATTTTGGTTGTAATAGTTATTATGGTTTATCTATTTTATTACATTCTACAGTCTATTCCTACATTTATTCGATACTTAAGTATTGAAACTCATATTTCTGGTTAAGGTGCACACAACATACATTATTCTGTTTATATGTAAATAAATTAATAAGAAATTATACACAAGTTTTATATTTTTTATTTCATAAGTTTCAATATCAGCCAGTCATAAACTGGTTTTATTTTTTATTAATTAATTAAAAATACATCAAATTATCTTTTATCCAAAAAAAAATTTATCAAAATTTCTAGGAAATTTTTAGTTTTATTTGATCATTACTTATTGTATACTAAAAACATCTATGCAAGATATATCAAATACAAGTAAGTAGTGTAAATAGTTTTTATATTTTATGATTAACATTTTATGCTTGATTTATATATAGATCAGATGTTTTATTATTTAAATAAAATTATTTTAGTTTTATTGTATGAATAACTCAAGTTATGTTTAATAAAGACATTATTATATGCCAATAAATGTGTTAAAATTGTAAATTTAATATTTATATTTTCAAATTTAATTATTAATTATAATATATAATACTAAGGATACATTAAATAAAAATAAAAATCAACTCAAACATAAAACTTCATGCATTGCCATCAATCGTTTTATTTAAATTCGATAATGTATTACATAATTGATAGACGAGAATAGATGTAATTACAATAATTTAATCAGACTACATCATGTTAAATTATAGTTATGATTTATTATAAATACTGTTATAGTTTTAAAAATACAACTAAAAGCTTAAAACCAAATACTTATTATAAATAATAACATTTTTTTTTTAAAAATATTTTCTCAATACAGAAATAAGTCATCCAATGGCTAATTAAAAAAAAAATTACCTTAAATTTCCAATTAATTTAGCTTACATGGTTTTTAAAATTGTAAAATACATAGTATAATAAAATTTAATCGTAAATAAATCTAAGTATTTAATGTATTATACTTTATTACTTATAAGTATTATAAATATGTAGGTGTACATATTTTAATTTAGAGAGTTAACTTTAAACTAAGTCACATTTTATTTTTGTAATAACTATCCGCTCGTTAATTTTTTTTTTCTATCATGATTTATTACCAGGTCTTAATTCAGGGTCTTATCCAAATAAGTTTTTAGTCACTTATTTTGACCAGATTGAGATTGATCAAATGTTGTATTTGTGAACTGTATCTAAACAAACTACATATAAAATTATAATATATATATATATATATATATATTTGTAAGAAGTTACTATTCTTCTGACCTCAAACACTCATTGAAAACGAGAAAGATACTCATTTTAATTCATACATTTAATAAATTATTTTCAAGGTTAAATTATTTTGCAAATACGGTTTAAAAAGCTCTCTATATATTTTACGTAAGTACCTTTTTAAACATTCAAAAAAAAAAAAACAACAACAGCAAACCAATTTAATAAAAGACGTTATTAGAAATCACTAGTGAATTATAGGTGCTGATCTATTTTCAAACCCTGTGTTATTGAATCATTTGTTCGTGTTTGGAAAATGATTTACATAATAATATATAGATGAATATAATATAATATTTTTATTTTTAATGTTTATCTTTTTTTTTTTAATACTTAAGTTTTCTTTTCTTTGGTATACCAAGTTTGTAATGTTTGTATTCCACTTAAATTTAGCATAGTTTTAAATCTTTTCATTTTAACATTTAAGGTAATTTTAAATAAATTATTCAATTTTTTTTTCTTATTTTTAGAATAATTTGTGTATTGTTTAAGCCCAAAAAAATTTCATACAAATTATAATTAAAACGTATTATAGGGTATTATATCGACATAAATTTTATTTAATTTATTTAAATACTTTATTTAAGTGATATAAATATAATTATAGGAGGAGTTTTTAATATAGAGGTCTTTATAGTCTCCTATAATAGAAAAAAGAAACAAAAGCATGATGAAATTCTATATTCTAATCTCCAATATAACAATAGTTAACTATAACTATAATATATATCAATAAGTAAAAATATCATCCATACAGAATTACAGATATTATTACAAACAATTTAGAAATATATGATAGAATTGTAATAAATTATTCACGATATATTATAAGTGTTTATATTTTTAGGTTCTCATAAGGTGTTTTTTCATATACGAGTATGTTTACACAATCGTTAAATTTTTAATATAATATTTTAAACAATTTAAAAATCAATTTTTCACAATAAAATATTTTGACGATTCATTTTAACGCGTTTATTTAAATCGATTACTAAATCAGAACTATTTTAATCGACGATTTTAGTGAATTATTTAAGATCATAAAAGAACGTACTAAGTAGTTGAAATTATTTAAAAAAAAATCCAATAAAGATAAGGGAGTTGGAGAATTTAGTTTAAATTTATCATGACATTTTTAGGTATATGTGTGGTACATAAATACAACATAAAATGCGTAATACAGGTGACTTCAGGTAAAACTGTAAAAGTTACTTTAAAATGATAAAACCAAAAAAAGATAGAAATGTATGGACATGAGTTACGACCATATACTCGTATAGGACTTATATAAATGTAGGTTGTAGATACTTATTGATTTAAATTTTTTAAAACAACCTTGTAGTATAGAAACGAATAGTCTATATTTAGTATAACAATTATTGTATGTTGATTTATCTATTCAGTATTGAGAAGGTCAGTAATTTTTTTCGCAATTCTTTCACAGATATTTACGTGTAGTATAGTGGTTAAGTGCATGGTCGTACCAGTATAGTTTTTGTGGTGGGAGAAAATAGGAGGGAGTATTTGAAGATGTTTTATGACCACAAAAAATAATATTATAGTAAAATATTAATGAAATACATGCACGTTATGTACGCAATTGTAATGGTTCATCGATATTTAGTTATGACCGAGTGAATGACGTTGGTTTGTCGGTTCAACAAAAGTAAAATAGTTAATACAATGTTATAAACTTATAACTTATAATATAAATGTGTACGTAGTAATATTAAAAAATATATAATTTTTTTTTGCAATTTCGTTTTCAAAAATTTTAGTTAATTTTATTTTTTATTTATTTATTACATAAAAATAATTTGTGTTTATAAATAACAATTACTCACCCCATTCTTTGTTTATGAAAAAAGTATCTACTTTTGTTCTGTCGATTTGAGTTAAAATAAAAATATACAGTTAGCATTTATCGTTTTCCACCAATAATATAATAATATTTAGGTCTCATGGACTCAAACCTATACTGTATCAAATTATTTTTTTGTTATTTTATATTATTCAATGATAGCTGTAGGTACTAATATAAAAATAAAATATTAACTTCTAAATTCAATAAGTATTAAAATCATAAGCTACCTAACATTAATTTTCCAGACTATAAATTCATTTTTGCTAAAAAATATAATGAGTAATACAAATAAATTACAATTTAATCATTAAAATAAATATAAAAAATTGTTTATATTAAAACTATTTTGTTGATTTTTTGAGTATAAATTATAAAAACAAATTTCCGTTCTTAAAAAAAAAAACTAAATATAAATCGATCTTTAAAAGCTCGCATGTTCTTGATAGAATATATTAATTCTCAATAGTATATTGAAATATATTATACTATATGCTGCTAAATCAGAAAACTGGTGAATGACATAGATAGAGTATAGTATAAATTATATACATAAAAAAAAATATCACAATATAAGGTTGAACCAAATGTTCTGTTGAAAAAAAAAAACTTGATGGTTTAAATATTTTAGGTGGGCGTCTGAAATTATAATAATAAATAACTAGCAAGAAATTGCATATAATTAATTAATTGAACGTGTTTATAATGTATATTGTATGTATTACAGACACTGAGAGACGTGACGCTTTTAATAAAAAAATTATAGTAATATTAAAAAAAATAACCACTTTAAAACTTTTACAAATATAAATATAAAATTGTGTTGGTGTTCTACCGAAAAGTTATCGAGCTTGTAATAGATGCAATTATATAATTATTAATAAATTGCATTCATCCAAGTATATTTATTAATATTATCACTTTTATTATTGTTTATTGTGTTCGCGTATTATATAATTGATCGAAGTACGTAGGTTACCTATGTGGGATTATACAACGTGATGTCAGGGTAATAAAATATAAATAAATATAATTAAACAATTTTATAAACATTAAACAATTAAAAAAAATTAAAATAAAGGCTTACTTATTATAATAATCATGTAGGTACCAATCCGGTTATGTCAACTGCCCTGCCACATTTGTTTATTTTGGCTAATAATTACTATAAAAACTTAGATTAACTTCATTATATTTACCTACATGTATCTTACGTAGGTGTGGGCTTATTAGAAGAATTATTAACATTTAACTATACTTAATTTCAAGATTTAATGAATGAAATATCAATTTTTTTTTTACTTCTTAGTGTATATTTTTTGTCTAATGTATTGAAATTTTTTTAAATTTGATAGATATATTTCTTGATTTTATTAATTTTAGTGTATAATATTATTTGTTAATTTTATCATATGCTTGGTAATTATTACGTTTTTATTATATCAATACGCATATTAAAATCTTTGTAAATTAAAATGAAAGAAATAATAAATAATAAATCTTACGATTGTTTCATAAATTTATAACCAATAATATATATAATTCGTAAACTATATTGATTTTTTATATTATCATATTTTTATTTTAAGAAGGATGTAGGTATTTTAATTTAATTTAGATATGAAGATCATAATATTAACATTTAATATAATTTGAAATTTGACTAAATTTAAAATAACCATGTCATAATTTTCAAAATTAAAAACATTTTAAGAATGAATTCTAAATAAAAAAATAAATAAATATATATTAAGTACATATTATTTTGCTGTTATAAGGAATTCAATTATATGCATATATATATATATTATTTAAATTGATATTTATAACATATTTTTAGAGCATTAAAGTTCAAACCCAGATTTAATGTTTTTATAATATAATGTTTGTATCGCAGGACTCTATCCAGGAAAAAATGAATTAAGATAAAATACAGTAATACATTGATGAATCTCGGCTTTAGTGTATCTCAGGTTATATACAAATCGGATTAGGTGTATATTGGTCTGTGAAGTAATTCGATTGATATGGAAGATTTGTCTGTAGATCAATTTGAATAAATTGGTTTTTTTTTCATGTGATTAAAACAATTATTAAAACATTTCAAATATATCTAAGAACAGTTTCTTTAACTTTCATAAAAATGAATCTAGTTTTTTTTTTTGAGTTTATAAACTACAAATATAAGAACATTACATTTTGTTACACATTTAAATAACAAAAAATAAATAAAAAAATATTTTCTATTATTTCAAAAAAAAAAAATCATTGCAACGCATGGTGTGTCGGATAGTCTTTAATATTTTTATTTTTTACTGTAACTAATGACAACTCTGAATATTAACAAAAACTTAATAGATTTTTGTGAGTTAAAACGAAATTCAGGAGCCATGAGATACTCAGTTATAGCAACCTGTATAGAAATTAAAAAATGAAGCTGAAACACCCCTGAGTACAGGAATAATTTATGTTTATAATTTTTATAAAAATCGGTCAAATAATTTCTGAGATAAGTGTATCAAGAGTACAAATTCTTTAAATTTATAATATTTATATAGAAGTATAATTGTAAAATATGCTTACCCGTTTTTCAAATCTTGACTCTTAAAAATGTTTAAGTATATATTAGAGTTATATATTTATATAATAAGATTTTTTATACCATATTTAACACCATATGCTTAACATTAGAGTATTGATAAAAAAAATATTCTTAACATTTGAAAAAAAATAAGTTTATACCATTAGAAAACACTCTTTAAATTGTTTGAAAAATCTAAATATTCAAAAATATTATCTTTAAGTAGTCATACTGAAAAATTCTCCAAATCATAATTTTAATAAGCTCATTATTTTTGAAGATAAAAAATGACTAAGTTATTTAATCTGTATACCACAGTGTACTGGTTTTTTCCGTCCGTCCGATGTCCATCGATAACTTTTTATTATCTATAATCATTAATTACACATTTGTATTATTTTACTGTACCAACTACTGTAGCTAATGCTTATACCTTAGGTACGGGATGAATAAAATAACATAATATTATGTATTATATTTTTAATTATAATACCTACATAGTTTATACATCAGACACCGTCCTAAATGCGACGCGTATACATGGCATATGCACAGTAATACTACATAATATAATATTGAATACATAGGTAGGTAGTTCGCATTCGTTTTCGGAAGGCCGACGCGTGTGGCCCAATCGCAGTACCAAAATAATATCGTATTTTATATTATTGTAGACGGACATACGTCGCACACATGTAGCAGTTTAAGGTCGTGCACATTAATACCCTCTTAGGTATTGAAAGACCGAAAATGAAACGCAATACCTATAGGTATCCGTTTATTTGTGTGCCGTTCCTGTGTCTCCGAGGTAGATCTATACCCACAACGGTTACATATGATATTATTATTATTTTAACGTATTTTTGTTTCCTTTAGTCATGCACAATCGTTATAATATTATATTATACCATCAATATTGTATACTCCTTCACGGGGAATACGTCTTTCGTACATATTTGGTCATCAAATATTAGATTCGATTACATATATCTCATTTATATAAGTACACACACAAATCGTATTGTCATGTATTATATTTTGGGTGGTCCGTGTAAAAATATATATTATAAATACGTTATAAGTATTTTATTTTATTTACGATCTCAACCGAACTCTAACCATAATAGCGGTATGCCATTGACGTTTTTGGATTTCAAGTGGTACGATAAAAACTGTATTGTTATGTTATTGTATTGGGTTATTATGTTATTACAATAATTCGTACAAATATCTTTTTCAGTTTTCAGACATTTTCTACCAGTAGCATTAATGTTGCTCATTAAGCATACTTTTATCATATACGCACAGATATTATTTACACACACATATATATAATAGGTTTCTATCGCTTTTGCGCGGTGTACAAGCATGATGCGTATGCAGTCAAACGATAGAAAGTTAAAAAAAAAAAAAAAAAAAATCGCATCATATTCTATATAATTAATTTACGAGAATGCTACAAAAAAAGATGATAAATTGTGCTATATTTATTATTTTTATATTTACCTAAGTAATAGGTATGCATTAATTTTTTTTTTTTTATATACAATTTGGTTTTGATTTTTTATAAAGTGATTAGATATTAAGATACCTAATAATAATTATACAAAATATTTAAGCATTAATTTTTTTTTATTTAAATAGGTACCTGATATATTTTTTAATCATATTTGGGTAAATATCAGTTATTATATTTTTTATTATTGATGGAAATTATTTAAATTCAGGTCACTTAAATAACTTTAATCTAAAAATGAATAAACTAATGAATAAAATTATTTTAGTTAATACCAAAATTAGATTACTTTTAAATGTTGATTAAAAAAAAAAAAAAACCGTTTTAATAATTATAATATCATTATGTATGAAAGTATATTTCCTGAATATTATTTAAGGAACAATTTTAAATTATAAGATCTATATGTATTCCACTGACCAGCTAATCATGTAGGTGGATAACCTCACAAACTCATTTAATGTGATAATTTATTTATTAAGAGGATGTTCGTGCATTATTTGTTTTCTCTCACTAATTTGCTTTTAATAGAACCAACCTTGTGTTGTTAGCATTTATTAGAGTAAATTGACTTATCATCAACATTATATTTAAGAATAATATTTGTATTTTTAAGTAGGCTTTTTTTATAATATCTGTTTTTGAAAGAAAGATATGAGCATTTTGAAACCATAATATTTTACATAACTTATAACTCATATTAAAAATTGAAATATTAAATTATCGTCAGATAATGATTTATAACTTTAAGTTTGATGATAAATTAATTCTCTCTAATACTAAAGTTAACAGTATAAGATTGGTTCTCCTAAACACAATATAAAAAACACAAAATCATTTTTTTTTTATATATATATTTTTAAGTAATTTTAGAATAAAATTGTAGAGGATAATATTTTTGAAAATAAAATATCACTTAATCTAAATATTATCTCAAACCAATTAAGTATCCGTTAAAATTTAAAACATTTTTTATTTTTAAAGTTAAATCTTAAGTCAAATAATTATATATGTGTATAAATTTATATAGAAAAATGGTTAATCGCAGAAACTACTTTACTAATTCCAATAAAAGTTTTATTAATAGATTATTATTAAGGCTCAGAGGATGTTATTAGTTTTTTTCAACTCTCCTAAATTGCTATAAGGTTACCACACATAAATTTTCGTTTTGAGTCTCGGGCGAAAATCTAATAATTTTTTTTTATACATAGTGTTTCCATTGGTTATAAAAAAAACTACTAAAAAAAATTTCATAAACTAGCCGACCCGTCATTCGTTACTATGGGATTATTTTTAAACAAAGACATTTTTTAAATTTATTGTTTCTAATTCAAATGTTTACAAAATGCAATATCCTATTTTGTTTATAGCTTTAGCTTTTATAGACTCAAATAATACAAATTGATTTTGATAAAAGTTTCAGATATTATTCTTTGAATTACGTTCTAAAATATACCATTTATACTAAGTTCTATAATATCCAATCTGTCACCGACAGATTGTTGGTCTGATTAGTTTATAAAGTAATATATACGTCGATTCAAATTTAACCACTTGTAAACTAATGTATTCACTAAAACCGATAAAAAATGATAAAGCACCTAATTTTATATTTGTTTAATTTTTTTTAGCTAAATTCAAGCTAACAGCTATAATAAACTTTAAAGCCGATACATAAAAGCTTCAAAAATATCATCATCTAAAATTTTATTAATAGTTAATTTGGCTCTACGAATTTTTAAAAATCATAAAAAATCGATTTTATGTGCATATGTTTCATTTATGTTACACGTGGGTTTGAGAAAGAAAATAGATATTATGTAGATATCTTCTACAGATATTATAAATAAATAAGTTTATTTTATATTCTGAGCAGAGCAATGAATGTATTGGTCTTAAAATTATATATTTTATTATTATTATTATATCTTGAATGTAATGTTTTTCATTAATCGGTATACATTAAAATTAAGTTTATTTTATTGTTTTTTTATTGGCAATCGTTATTGTCCTTCTTCTCAGGTTTAATATTACGCTAATTATATATGATAAACAAATCAATGCGTTATACTATTAAAATTTATTTTTATTTTAATAGCAATTTCTTTGATTTTAATCTTACAATATGTCTTTTCAATTTAGTATTGTACGTTTTAATCTATTAAAGTATTTATAATCACCCTTAATTAAAACTTAATTCAATAGTTACTGTCATCAAGGGTTAAATAGGGTTGAATATAAAAAGACTCTTACCTAATTAAACGTCTAATGCAAGATGTAGGTTTATTCTGAGGCTGTTAATTTATTTTGTTTTAAATATCGGAGAGATATCTGTATAATAACTAAAATAATATTTCTTTGTATCAATATTGATTTTTCCTCAATTATTATTTTATGCGTTTTGAAATATTGACCTTCAATCAAGTATTTCCTTAATAACTATTAAAACAATATTTCGTAATAATTAATTTTAATTTTAAAAGATTGTCCTCAAATTTAACATTTAGATATTTTATTACATATGATAAATTACGTTTAAATTTTTGTTGGTATATTTTTAGCTTAAAGGTATTAATATAATATATTTAAACGGTTGTAGCCCCTTCGGCTACTGTTTTACAAAAAAATCGATTTCCAAACGTCTCCCATTCAAAAAGGTCTAACGATCAGGTAAACTCCTAAACGGCTCCGGTTTTTTACAAAACAGATTTTTTTCCACTTTATACAGATTTAGAACTGTCTCTCAAAAGAGGTGTGATTAAACATTTCTTGGTGTACACTAAGTAAATTATTAAAATTGCATAAAAAAAGTTTATAGTATAATATGAAATTTTAAATTGTTAATGTTAAAAAATATAAATAATAGAAAAAATATTTGTATAAATAAAAATACTAAAAAAAAAAAAATCATTTATCGGGTAAATTTGTTAGGTACAATTTTTTATACAGTCTATGCGTGCTATTTTATTTGATGAAAACTCGCTAATGATTTTTTCGACGAGCTCTTGTTTTTTTTCGATCAGACTGGCATACATATGTCTAATAATTATTGTAAAGTTTACAATCATACTGCAATTATACCTGTTTGTACATTTTTTTCGACGGGAGCCGTTTGGGATCGGACGATTTAAACATAATAATATTGTATTATGCTAAAAAATTTCAATTTTTAATAAAGAGATTACTTAAATTATATTATTAATTAATAAATAATTGGTATCAAGCTAAGTTTTGTTAAACTTTATGTGATAGAAATTTAAAATTTTTAAGTTATAATATATTATTCTAATTTAAATATACCTGCTGTAAATTGATATCAACATTCCATTTTTCAACTAAAACTATTCATAGTTAAGAGTTTAAAAGGGTTAGTGTCTAATAATTATTTATTAATGTTTATTTATGATTTCGAATAGACACAAATGGTCTATACTTCATCCAGTCTTTCATAAAATCTCATGACTTGATTATGAGTACTAATGACTATTTTTGTTTTTTATTATTATTATTTATTACACTATTATTGATTATTTTAACATTATTTTTATGACAAATCAAAAATAAATTATAGGTTAATTTTTTTTTACACTGCACGTTCGGTATTATATAATATTTAGTTAAGTTCACAAAAATATTAGAAATTATGAATTATTTGAATAGCACGTATGATCAATGCTTATGGACTATGGTTACCGTTATAAGATAATAATTATAATTTCCATTTAAAACATAATGTGCTCAGAAGTGACATAAGAATACTAAATATTTAGAGAATTTAATTTACAAGTATTGACACGATTTGGCCTGCGGATGTTATTGGTAAATTTTAAACGAAGTTTGCCGGAACAGATGAATGTTAGATAGACTATTGTGTATTTCTCATTATGTCTCTATATTGTCTATTGTATTTATTCGCCTTTAGGTTACTATAATGTTAGCTAAACAAATCATGAACTAACTATTCAGCTTGTTTTTGATTATATGCTTACTAGTGATCAATATAAATTAGATATTTTTTATGAAACCTTATAATTCATGTGCCTTAAATAAAAATGCACTAAAATGTGATATTTTTCATAAAATAGAGTATTTATTACTTAGTATTATTTGAAATAATATTATTTTTAAAGAAATTAAAACGGCAAAAATTGTTTAACTTGCTATGAATATTTAATAACAAGTTATACCTACAACTTACTCAAAATACAAAGTTGTGTATGTCAATAAGAAAGTGTATACCATTAAATATTTGTTTTCGATTTTCTGTAAAATGTGGTAAGAGTGACTTAAAAGAGTCAATTTATAGAACGACTGAACGATTAATCAATTATATGAAACTCATACTCAATATCTACATACATTTGTGAATGTATAGTTTAAGCATAATATTAAAATGAATAATCGTTAAAAAAAAAGTTTGAAAAATCTTATAAGTAATTACTAATTATTGTTTATGTGAAATAATTTCTATTGCTATAGTGTAATAACGATTAAAAAATATAATTGCGTAAATTATTTATGAACAACCAGCGGTATTCTTAACACAATTTATAATTATATTATTATTCTTAAATGTTTGTTAAAAATTAAGCATAATTAATTATGTTTATATTACAGATATTTATTCCTATACGCATCTACTGCACATTATATCATATTTATTTAATTATAAATCATATGACCACTTAAACTAACCACAATTATTTTAACTGAAAACAACTATGAATCAACATCTAATCTTTATAAAACTTATTTCAATTTAACTATCAACTGCTCATTTAAGTGAAAAATTAAAATAAATCTCGAAGGAAGAATAAACTGAATGTTTAATGATTCACACTAAAAACATACGACTTCCCTTTCTATTTCCGAGCAATATAAATTATGATATCTTCGGAAGTTCAATCAGTAACGATTGATTTATTTAACTTGTGGAGAGGCAACCCACATAAAGTCTAAGAGGAACATATTTTTACCTCTTACATCCAACCATAACTTATCACGATTTGTATTAGCCAATCAATACATAAATACATAATTTCTACCGTCAATTAAAATAGTGAACGGCCGACCGAAATAACGAAAAAAAATATTCAATTTATTCAATTCCTTGTAAAATACCTCATAAATTTGCAAATTATAATATATCTTTATAGTATATTATGTATAACAGTATATTATAGACGCGATAGACGGTGGTAAATCACCTATAGCGGCGATCACGATCCCGAGGACCTCACGCGTGTTAACCCATTAATACTATAGTAATTGTGTGACAAACCTGTAAGTTCAATAGATAATAACAATAATATTACGATATCGTGATACATGTAAAATAATAAACTATTCATTTTTGTCCTTTACCTATGTACAAGATGGTCGATATGTTCATGTACATTTATTAATGTTAAATATTATTGTATTACAATTATAATTTACATTGATATGAAATATATAATTGATAGCTTGATACAAATATTTTAAGTTAGCTGAGGATTCAAGATCTTTCTCCCCACTGGTTTCGCCCTAAAAATAATATAATAATGCATTGCCGGAGTTCGCGAAATAACAAAATATTTATACCAAACGTCGTGCAACAATGTGCCCAGTTTGAGCAAAATTGTCGAAATTCAAGTTCTACATGGTACAGCACATACTTGAAACGGTGTCGATGCAAATATTATTCAGTGTTCTAGACCACGTAACTGTTCCGTTTTTCTTGTTTATTCACATACTCATATATAACCCATCTTACATAACAAAAATTAATTATCTGTAATTAAATACACATTGTTTAAATTTATTTTACAATTTCTAATAGAAATCATCGTTTATAAATCGATTATAATATATTACTCTTATTATCTATGTACCGTTTACGTGACTAGTTATCGAATACAAATCTTAAATAAAAATATCCTTTTAAAAGGTTCAAATTAGTTTAAAATATAATAATAAATAGAACGAAAATCTAATAAAACTTATCTAATTAATTTTATTTATTTAATTTATGCACTACATGGCCTGAATAATGGATACAGAAATATTTTATTTAAATGAACAGACAACAATCATGACTCGTTATTCATGCTTGTATGAACTGAGTAGGTAATTTTAAACGTTTTATAACTAACACATTTAGTGGTAAAATGTTGTATATTAATTGTGAAGAAATATTAAATTTGCTATCGATACTATAATATAATAGGCGTATCAGAGTTAGGTACTAGTACTGAGAAACAGACACAAAAATACTAACGTAGGCAGTAGGCACCACATATGTCATTTAGATTTTCGCACGCCTGCAAGAGATAAATATTGTATATAGGCTATAGTCTAGTCTAGTAACATTTTGAGGGTCGCATGCAAGTGTTATAATATCATTGTATGTATAGTTTAATTATATAATATAAATTTAAAGCTGAGACTCGAAAGAATTGCGTAATATTTGTCTGAAGGTGCGCGCATTGATAATGTATAATGTTATCGTCATTATTTATTCAATGCACAGTGCACGTATATTATATTATACGTACATTAAATTGGCATAATATATATATGAGTATAAATATGTGCTGAATAAACTGAACTTGAAGTTCAAGAAGCTTCTTATCGCAAATACATTTGGCAATTATTAACCTTGCTGGATGAAATATAACTAGCACCTATATAGTAGTAATAATAATAATAATACTCGTAATAATAGTAACACGATAATATATAATATTCGTATCGAAAATCATACATCACGATGATAAGTACGCGGTATACGCGGTAAGAATTATTCGTACGATTTATTACACACATATTATATTATATTATTATTACAATATAATACATTGCAATATGCGCATATGTTAGAACGTTAACACGTTTCCGTTTATAAACGAATAACGGTGTAGTAGAGGTCGTTTAACTACACATACACACATAAACACGTATACGTATGATATAAATATATTTTTGATATATTTAATTATTGTATGAAGATACAGAAATCGGAAAGAGTATAATCATATGATATTATGATACATTATGATTGTAGAGAGTCGCAAACATTATTACAGGAGTTCTATGGAGTATTCTCAATGTATTTTATAAGGCACACAGTATAACCCTGTAAGAGTGATGTATATTCAATCGCATGTGTATTATTTATTTGATGGGCTTGTCAAGATGACGTTGGGGCACTACCATATAGCAAGCCTCATCCAAATCCCTGCGCATATTTGCGCCGCGATATATAAGGTATGCACTAAATATATAGTAGTTACTATTTAAGCGCACACATCATTATTTTATAATAGTTTTAAATTTATAATCATATTATCATAAGTACACATCATTGCACTAATGCGCTATCATAAGTCATAACATTTAGTGTAAGATGGTATACGTGTGCATATTATAGTTGTCACCCACATACTTCATGCCTACTATATTATGAAACTCTATAGACGGTTAGGTTATAGGATACCATCTTAGTGCAGTAAGTAGCAAGACTACAAACTTTGCAACCTAGTACACTTTCTACGCCCTCGCCCCCACCCATCGTTATAGATATATATTGGTTTTCACTGTTTTCAGCTTTAGGATGATGTATGTATATACCTACCATTGTTCTATTTTCACAAAAAAAAAGTATTTTTATAGATTTTCATAATATTCTAAAATAATCCAATAAATGGCCCAAGTCTTTATACAGAGTAATGAATAGTATTGAGTTTACATTAGACGTTGAGGACCGTTTTAGATACTTGATTGAAGAATTTAGTTAATATTATTTAATTTTTTAAATGAAGGATATGCATGTTGTATAAACATAATAATAAAAACCATCCCAAGAACTGTTGGATACACATTTTTTCTGTAATCGGGGATTACATGCTGCAGAATATGTAACATACCAGCGAAAATTGCATTGGACACGTAAGTTAGGTTAACCTAACCACCTTGTACACGTTTAAAGTAATATTAATATGTGGCGTCAGTGGAATGCATGTCCGGACGAACTCGTGAAAGTAGTCTCGACCACTGCAGGGGATACCCTGTTTTCACGTTTCGCGCCTGCACTGACCATTACGATTTACATTATTATACGCGCGACCGTAAGCGGTAACCAGTAAACATACACGTCAATACGTGTTGTTGTTGTATATTAGTAGGTATAGTAGGTATAGACCAATTTTCCTTTGTATGATATTACATGCGAATTTTTTTCCCGCTCGTTATAATATAATAATGATAATAATAATAATAAAGGTTTAATAATACAACGATGGCGATGACGACAGACGACGCGCACTATCGTCGTGAGCGCCCCGCGATGCCGGCGTCATCACCAAAGTGGAGAACCGGTTTATGGTGCCAAGAGAGAAACCTGCGCTCGACCGTACAGGTGGGTCGTGTCATGGAGGTAAATTTTTATTTATTTTACTTATTTGTCTGTAATCGACCATTACTCGTCGCAGATTCTACATAATACACACACACACACACACACACAGGCGCGAGCATACATACATGCATAACGTATAATACGCATTATACATTTATACCTACGGTATTCCGAAACATTTTTTTTTCATCGGATTTAGTATTTATTTATTTTTCTTCTTGAAACACACACAAAAACTTATATTATACGCGTATATTACATATTATTATATATTTAATATTATGATACAGGTTTGATAGTGTTTACGAGCAGATCTAAAACGCAAAAAAAAAAAAAAAAACATTTTTATTTTCTTCAAAAAGAACTACTACGCCGCGCCGGTCGAAATACCAATGTTTATAATAATATACTGCAATAACTATTCTAACAACACGGTCCACTCCAGTTGTAGTACCACATGGCAGCGTAATGTCATATATCGTAGTAGGTATAATAGAGATATTTTATTTTGGTTGTTAGAGGATAGTCGCTATAGTTGTAGTTCTGCAGTAAGTGTTATAACTAGGACACGGATGTTGTTGCATTTGCAACTTTTTTTCTACTTATTTAATTAATTGCTAAGTAAGTTTAAAATGTGTGTCGCATGTAAGTACGAACTAAAATCTAAAAGTTTTAAGTGCAATTTTCTGCAATTTTTGGAATTCTTGATTTTTATTGCAATTTTATTGAGTTTACTCATTTATAAAACAATTTTAACAATTTTTTTTTAAGTTTTTCACAGAATTTCACTTTTTTAATACTTTTTAAACGATTTTGTAAACATTGTTAGAGGGTTTACCTAATGATTTGGCGGTAAGCGATTTAGTTTATTTTAAGTACGCTCTATTAGTATCAACCGATGTAGAACGAAGTTTTTCATGGTATAAAAATTCATTGGCTCCAAACCGAAGAACATTGGATTTTTAAAATTTAAAAAAATTACAACTTAGAGCAATTTTTAATATTTTAAGGGCTTGGCGTGACGCGTTGGTTGCTACCAGTCGCGGAATATGATTGAGAGTAAGTAACGGCCACAGCTACTGGCTCCCGGATGGATGACCACTCGGGATCATAATGGTTAAAAACCTTGCTACACATACACGTGTTTATTATCAACCGTAACAATCGTAAAATACAACCCTACCGTACCAATCTTACCCCTTACCATAGTTCATAACCCCTACAAACAGCTAATGGTCCTAGTTGCCGGGCTCAAGTTCAATTAAAAAAAAAAAAAAATAAAAATATTTTAAGAACAATTTTTGGTATATTTTGTATAAAACTGCAATCAGTTTTACTAGTTTTTTAGTACTACAACATCCATGCCTTAGTTATAACACTGGTAAGTATTATATTGGTATTAAAATGGCGGTATAGCTCATTTTGTAGTAGTCAGTAGTTACTATAAACTTATTATATTGTATGTTATTTATATGAGACATGTGTATACTAGGTATAATATGCATTATGGCCATTATGCACTTGTGATACATTAATCAAACCTAGAAAAGTATAACTTTACGTCTTTACTTCCATATTATATACCTGAAAATTTTTTAAATATATAGTTAACTTTTACTTATATGTGATTATATTTTATAACTCATAACTATATTTGCTTAATTTTTCCCACTATATCAATGTTATTTTTATAATATTTATTACGCGTTGTCATATTATTATATTATATTATATAAGGGTATGGATTATTTGTGAAAAATATTGTAGAATATGCACACAAAAAATATCAAAAGCATGCAAAAAATATAAACATTTAAAATGCATTAAATATACACAATATATGTTTATGATAAAAATATTTATAAAATAGTAGAGAGACTTTAAAAATGTGTAAATTATAAGATATTTCAATTATTTTTACTAAATTATTATAAAACGATTGATATGGCATTAGTCATTAATAACAAACTATATAAAAACATTTAGGATTGTATTAAATATTCGGCAACTGATACATTTATCC
Organism: Melanaphis sacchari; assembly: GCF_002803265.2. Taxonomy (NCBI): domain Eukaryota; kingdom Metazoa; phylum Arthropoda; class Insecta; order Hemiptera; family Aphididae; genus Melanaphis; species Melanaphis sacchari. Next base: position 2,465,437 of record NW_020271284.1, read on the forward strand.
GACCGATCGTTTGGTTATCTTAAGCTCAAAATAGTTTAATAAGCCATTGTTATCGAACATTTAATCAAACTTAAAAAAATTCAAGCAAAATTCAAATTACTTTATTAAATGCTTATAAAATATGCAGTTATTTATAAATATGTGACTTTTATTGATTGGTACAATAGTACTTATATTATGCAAAAATAATTTAACGAGTAACTATACTATAATCTACGCATTACGAAACGTCGACGTATTTAATCAAAATTACGAATATTATAAACAAAGCGCAAAACAATAATATGTATTTACATAAAAATTCTGGCTCAAATTATTTTATGTACTCATTAAATTTACTGAGTACTATTTTATGAGTTTATAATATTGTATACAATATAATATTGAACTGTAATAATGATTTTTGTGGTAATGAATAAATAAATTATATTGTTAAGGTGTAAGAAACGTTTGATGATTACTGATCAGTATATATTATAAGTATGATATTATAAATAATATATAATTTATGATGTAACCTACATATTATACAGCTAAACTGACTGCGTCTGGCTAAATTTTCCCCGCGAGTCACCGAGGAGTCTAGTGACCTCAACAGTTACGTTCCAATATAACTATTTGTTTACATATGGGGCAAACCAACACGTGTATATTATACACATACATATTATAATACTTATGGGCTATCAGCAAAATAATTAACATGTAACAATATTATTCAACAAGAGCCCAGCCAGAAGAGAGGTCTCCCACCATCACCCATCTGGCATAGACATTCGACATTCGAGATCCGCCGTCATCGCTACAAGGGCGAGACCTTGGATCCTCGAATTTGCGAGCTACAAACGTTTCGCCGAAAATTAATACACAACGTATATTAATAATATATTTTATATATTATTATACTTGAAAAGTTAAGACACTGAATTAGTGCGTGTTTATTAACCGCAGTGTACCTAATTAACCGCGTAAATACATAATTTACCATACATGTATTGCTATAATTAGTGTGATACTCATCATCATAGCGTTTTCCAATTAATTAGCCTACCGAACAGGTATTATTTTTAAATATATTATAATATATATATTGCATATCATCGTACAAATCAAAATTATTGTGTACCTCTAGGCACGACCTTAAAATAAAAAATTTTTGGTCGAATTGGTTTTCAAACCAATAAGGTTAGGTTTACCAATTTCGTGTCTAATAATATTTGTTTGATTTTAATGTCTGTATTCTTTATTTTTGTGTTTTTCATACAACCGAATTGAATTTAATGACAAGCTGTTTATTCGTTTATTTTTCACACGCTAATAAATTAGTTTAAACTTTGACCAGATAATTAGTTACGATAATTGATACGTTTAAATACAATTTTAATAAATGTTATTTTCTAAAACTATGGAGTATATATATTGTACAATATACATAATAATTAATAGCATATATATGTATGTTAAAAATAAAATACAAGTTTTAAATTAAAATAATTATAATAATTTAATTCATGTATAAATCACGAATTCTTACATATTATGTTTGTATCAGGTATAAACAATAATTTTATAAGAATTATTATTTGTGTAGGTAAAAAAGAAGAATTAAAATTTTTAATAATCAAACAAGGAATACAGTAAATATAATAGCATTGTGCATTTTAATGATTGAACTATATTTACCAAAAATTATGATTTGAGATTAAATTTATGCAAATAATGATTATTAAATTTAACGAGTTTTTTGTGACAATAATATAACATGTGTTTCACTTTTTAGTATTGTGTAATAATAATCATATAATTTCATTATCATGATTTCATTAATAACTCTATACTGATATTTAATATTTTTTTTTTTTTAGTTATATCACATTACTAAAATAATCAGTAATTTAAAGCGAATTAAGCTTATTAATTTTCAAGGTTAGACTATATTATTGTTAATACAAATATGATTTAAATTTTTTAGTTTAACTAAATAAACCACATAATAATATGAAAAAATGCATTTCAGGTATAATGTAAAGAATACAATTATTTCGTTGCAAATGTGTATAAAGTATACAGCATATATTACAATGTTTATTATTGATAATTCATTAAACAATTTTATAGAAATAATTATTACTTGTCAATTTTATATAATAATAATAATGATTTTACTGTATACATTATACATATTATGTATTTTAATAATCTACCTATTGACTAATATATTATAGTTAAACGGTCTATAGGTACTTGCATTTTAAACATAAATTATAAATAATAAGTAAATGTAAATTAATATTACCTTATAGTATCCGAAATATGCATTATATTGAATGCAGTCATGCACAATTCCTGTTTTCGTCAGTAACTTAGTCAAAAAACCACAAATCCACCGAAAACCTCGAGGCGAGTTACACAATTATCTCCTCGAGTAATGCCTTATATACATATGTTAGTTAAAACAAACATTTTCTTAAGAAAATTATATTTATTAGTTTATGAACGTTTGAAATCATGTTTTAAATATTATTAAAACATCAATGTGTGAACGTTATACTTGCATGCTAGTGTGAGTGTGTGTTTCGTACGAAATCTGTTCAATAACTATGCCATGTGTGATATAAATCAAACTGAAATCGTCATGATCTGCAGCCACGTGTAACATGTGGCTTTATTAACGTGTTCATCGTTTGACCAATCTTAAATTCGGTTACTTTATTTGCCAGTTGTAAACTTGGAAAATATCTTTTAAATTGTATGCAATTATAAAGTATTTATTTAATAGCATATATTTTTTTTTGCACACAGTTCTTTTTCACTAATAAAACAAATTTATAAATTAATTTTAAAAATATATGATTTAAACAGTAAGAAGTCTACAATGTATTAATTATTAAAATAAAAATTATGTTATTTTAATAGTGTATAGATATACCTACAGTTGTGCATTTTTATACATTAATTGTTGTCAACCTATATGAATTAATTCAATAATTTTTTAAACTTAATAGGTACCTATTCATAATATTTAAGTAACTTAGATATACGAAACTCACTTCAAGTTAGAATATATTGTGTTATTTATCAAACATTTTTTTTTCAAGGACAATTTATTGAAACCATTTACAGGTTCTTCATAAAATACCTATACATTTTCGACAACAGTATATTAGAATTAAATTCACAAAAAAACTTGTATTACAACTGTATATAAATATAGGTCATGTCCAAAAAAAAAAAAAAATGGACCTTAATGGCTGGAGTGATAATATGATTTTAGCATACTAATACAACACAATATACAATATACAGATATATATTTTGAAGGCTCAAGTACAAGGTTAGGCCAGATTAATTTTTTGGGAGTTCTGCTGTCGCAATTTTAAATCCGCACCACTTTCTTTTATTTATTCCATACGTAATTAATGAAGGTATTCCATTTCATAAGCTTAACAATAAAACTTTTTATCTAAAGGTAGGGGTGACATTAAAATATTATATACCACCAGCACATAAATAATAATGGTACCTTCATATTGAATCGTTAACGAATTATTAAGATTATATAAATATTTTATAGCGGTATTTAAATCTTTATTAGACGTTTTATTATTTAACTAAAACCTTGTGACTGTTATTATTTAATTATTTTTATTATTATGATTAACGATTAAGTCATTTTTATATTTATGTTTTTTACAGTATTTAATATATATACATATATATTATTATTATACGAATATAAATATAACAATTATTAAACGATGATATAATATTATTGTTCCTATATATAGTTACCTATGCTTGATCAATCAGCAATAGAAAAATAGAAGAAAAAATTGACCTCATTAGTAAATTATGTATGATAATAATTAAAATGTTGCTACTACCTACTTTTATTTTATATGTAAATATGCACAGAATTGTTAGTTGTTTAAGTATGGTAGCATACCAATTTAAATACAATTCATTCTCGAGAAATTAACATTATTTATTAATTATAGAAAAAATAATATTTTTCATCGATATTAATATTATAATAGTAAACTAGTCTCATGATTGTAGATACTTTTCAACGTTTTAAATATTATTTATCTTCGTTTCGATTAATTCAGTTTTAAAACCACAATATTAATATTGTAGAAGTTCAGATTATATTAGAATTCACTGAAAATAATATGATAGCATTTTAAAACATGGATATATTTAAATCTAAAACCATTCGTTTCCCACTTCCTTTATAGTCGAAATTGTATAAATGTCTGAAAGTTCATGTATATAGGTAACTCTAAAATTTTTACAAGTCATGTTGATAATTACATCAAAATACAATGCGCTGCTATATCGCGATTCGCAATGTTTTCTGCATAGATTAAAAAATTATGTTTATAACATGGTCATAGAACCAAGACAAATTTTTCCCAATGAATAATAATTATGATAAAAGTATAGATTCGAAAACAAGTTGGATTTTCATTGGTCCTGCTTGTAATACAAATGTTCAATCATTGTTACCGAAACGTTATTTTCGATATTTTATTTAAAACCATATTAAACTGTAAATATGTTTTATAATATATTATGTGTATGTGTTTATCAATATATATATATAAATGTTTTTATCAATCGGAATCGCCTAGGAGTAATTTATTTGTAAATGCTGTCACTTATATTTTAAACTTGCGTGCGTTTATTGCAAACGAATTTCACCGGCGTGTCGAATTTAAACGCTTATTATAGTTATTACCTACATACATATATACCTACATACATTCATATCATGTGTAACATGATGTATAATCGGAAAATCGTTTAAATTTGAGGAGAGGTCAACGGTGATATATTATTATAGTACATAAATGTATGCTATACACAGTACTTGTACTCGTAGTACTGCATTTATACAGCTTGAATTAGAATTAAAATGTAATTACAAAAAATAAATAAATGTTTTATTCGTCGTGTGTATATATCACGAACGTAACATAATAATTATGCTATTTATGCGAGGGTTAGGATGAAAGGTTATGGTTAGGAAGTCGTCTCACTGTTATTTTTATTTAAAAATAATTACAAATACTCGATAGAAATAGATACATGTATTAGTATTCCTAAGATTATCAAAATTATAATTCCTAAAATAATGATTTGAAAGATATAAATACTTTTTGATGAAAATAATTTATTCGAAAATGAACTAAAAGTTAACTACTGTATATTTTATGTCATGTAATCTATTCCGTTGATCATTAGGAGTACAACTTACGAATATATAACACAGAAGACATTTGAATCTTTGTTATTAAATGGCATATCTTAGGACCCGTTTATTCTCATTCGCCCTCGAAAAAGAAACAATTAAGTCTATTTAAATATTTTATTTATACTTTTATAAACGTTTAAACGGTTATTAACCAGTTACTACTACTGTAATTGATTGAATTCCGGGAAAATATTTTATAAATATTCCAGCATTGTCTATTATAAAATTAATAATTATTAGGTTTCTGAACACCTAAAATTTATTAAAAATAAAATATAAAAACATTTTTGTTGTAAATAAAGGCGTCCGCGGTACAGAGGTACTATTTCGGAAATGGAAAAACTTTCATATCTCAACCAGGATATGAACGTAGAACTGCCGCCACCGCTGCCGCAGGACAAGTTCTTTTCGCACGAGACGTTCTTTCTCCGTATAACAGCGCGCCCTAATAAACGGTTCGCCCTATAGAGAACGATAGTGTTATTATTTATAACCGACACCGTTTCGCCATTTCGATCGGAGAACCTATTCTATATTTTTCACATCTTTAGTTAATTTTATAAAATTATATATATCGTATATTATTATTGTATACCTACGTATCGTTGATAGAGAAACTACGCTGATAAGTCGATATAATCATAAAATAGCCCCTAGTTGGGCTGTTTTATACGCCCTTACTTATTGCTATTCGATTATCGACGTACCAATGTATATTACAAAATACCAACATGCAAACAATTGAAATTAAAACGAGTACAAGATGTGTCAGTAAATATACCGCTTGGAAAAATCGAACAAACAGATATATTTATTAATTGTTTGATCCAAGGTTTTACTGACTTACAGCGATACTTTGATGCTGTTAAAATGTTTTTAATAACCTATTTACCTACTATACCGACAATTATTGTACGATTATTTTGTACTTCAAAAAGCCGTTACATACCAACAGCAAATTCAAATTCTTAACGAACTCTATGATAGTTTGTCGCAAAGAACTTCGCGAAAACACTAATTTTCCAAACGGTCAGCGTATTAAGTTATATAACTATTACATACAGATAAGAGGTGCAGATATACGTGCTGCGGATATTTCGGTACGCCGTTTAAGTCGGTCGGCTAGCGCTCACGAAACGGATGTACCATAATGTAGGTAAAACGAAGAAAAAACCACAAACGACGTGAGGAAACGAGGAAAAAAATTTGTAACAAAAAAAAAAAAAAAAAAAAAAAAAAAAAAAAAAAAACTGTTAAGGAAAAACGAGGTTACCATCACGTGACTTACGGTGCGAAGGCGTCGCCGTCTCGGCATCGGCATCGGCTGAATCGCGAGGATATTATGATGATGACGACGATAATAATAATGTATGCGCGCGTAAGTCGCGAGGTGGGATAGTGGTGCGACGGACAAGCAGTGGCGTTTTGTGCGTGGACAGATGTAGAGCGTATATTACAACGTAACGGTACCCATATGCACAAGCATAATACGCGTACACGAGTCTCAAGAATAACACACGAGATAGACATAAGTATGTATATAATATATATATATAACTATCTGGTACTTAATAATGTGTACATACTCTCTCGGGACGCGCTTACACATATAATTTATATATATATACGTGTGTGTGTATGTGTGTGTGTACAATGGGTATACGGTAATAATAATAATAATAATAATAATCGTAATGATAAGGAGAATGGACCGTCTGCGGGTGTAAATACTCGTATAATATAGGTGTAGTATGTATATACGTATATATGATTTGCCCGCCGAATACGTTTACCGTTATATTATATTATATTCGCACATATAAATCGGTATGTGTGTATATACCTTATACATAATACGAATCGTGTGCCCTGCGATATTATATGCCTTATACCTAGCGCGGAGACTGTAGCGGTCTAGACGAGAAAAAAAAAATGTAATGTGTGTGTGTGTGTGTACAAACAATTCATTTTGTCATTAAATGTGTTATGCTTTTCACGGGGGTTTTTTGTTTTTACGACGGCCATGTAGCGAGACACCTGTTTTTATCCCACATATAGGTGCGAGTGTTACGCGCGCGTTTAACACACGCCACCCGACGTGCACAAGCGAACGCCTTGCGTAGACGTGACGCATAACATTAAAGCGGTTTTCATACGTTTTTATTTTATTTTAGGCTCGCGAACTTCGATCACGGTACTCGCATGACATTATTGCTCGAAACGGATGACGATTGAGAGTGTACTCGTAATAAGGATGGGCTATATGATAGAAGGTCTCGTCGGGATCACGTGAGCTTGAGTCCTGGAGTGAGACTATAATTTATTGATTTAACAATAATGAGTGTTTCTTACATTTATTTTTATTTTATTTGCTGTCACGATTTGGATCAGAAATACTGTTTTAATCTTTATAAATTTTAAGATTGTTTCTGATGGAAATTTTTTATCCATTTGGTGTTTACAGGAATCAAAAATAGTAAAATCTCAATAAATTTTAATTAAGAATAAGTAACAAAAAACCGTGGGAAAACGAGAACATTCACGCTACACCAGCTCTCGACGAAATCGATTTTGTTTTTGATGGTTATTTAAAAAGGTATATAGGTCTTTAGAACTATGAAATTTCCACCAAATATTTATAATACCATATTCTAGACATCTAATACGATATAATTTTCAAAATATCTTATATTTTTTAAAATCAGTTGTTGAATTATTTCACATATTATAATATACACATACAAAAGTGATGAGTTATATTTACTATACGAGTATAACATAATCCAATTCTCCGATTTAATTTTAATTTTAAATGATATTCTGCAATGGTTATCGTGTTTGAAATACCCAAACGAACATGGATAAGACTTTAGGTTCAAATTCTTAAAATACGAATAGTTAAAAATAATAATTTTATAGCTGTCTAAGAAGTAGATATTGTCACTCTTTTTCTCGTAAATATATCTGTGCAGTCTACATTCAAATTTTAATTTTTTTTAAATTATTATATAAATAAGAATATCATTTAAATGAGTGTGCCGAATGTATTTAGGTTTAACCCCGAAGTAACTATGATATGACATAGTTATATAATATGTTACAAAATAAATATAATTTTATAATAACCATTAATAAAAGTAAATAATCCGTAATTGTACAACATTTTATTATTTTTATGGCTGAGCTTATTATGAGCAAACCGAGATAAAGTTATTTGCATTAGATAGAAGTTGTTTCATCCACATGGATATTTTAAACATTTTCAATAACAGTTTAATGCAACAGTATTATAATATACGCATCAGATGATTTATAATTATTGAGTATATAATAGTGAATTCAAAATTATCAGTAGGACTATTTTCAAAAAAATAAGCAAAAGCATCTTCTATGTCTTCCAAGGGTAGAAATCTATTGAAAAAAATTATTTCGACCAAATAACTAATTCAGATTTTGAACTATAGTTTTTTAAGCCAACAATAAAAATTAAATTAATTTTGTGCGCAATCGTGTAGCGTTTTTTTTTTTCAGATAAAAAGGTAAAAAGTGCGAAATCGTGTTACGCCTATTCATACGTATTACAGGCGAAGAGCTAAAATTAATCGATCAAAGGCAAAACGTTCACAAATCAATGACCCTTTTAATTTACTGTACAGTAACGAATATAATGTAGGCTAATTATTATCATCAATACAAATTGAATAATATGATTCGCTTTAGAATAATCCATTGTTAATTGTTATCGAAGTAGTCGTTAACGTGTACACCTCGAGATTTTACCCGAAATTCACATGAATATCGTAAGGAAGGAACTCGTTACTCTTTAAGCTACGTAACTACCTGTTCGTGTCAAGCAGTGATCGCATGCGCGATGCACCCGAGACGGCGGAGCACTTGTTACGATATACATATAGTCATTATAGTTAGTCGAGTGGTGTATACAATATGGGTCAGCAGCGTCGATATACCTATTCGGTCTGTTTAGGTTACCTGAATACGTTATTATACGCGGTTCGAGGTACGTCAAAGGACCCGGCGTACACTCGACCCAAACAATGCGGGGCTGGTGGTAAAAAACCAATTTCTGTCAAGGAGCAACAGCACGTAGAAATGACCATACCACTTTTTTACGATCAGCACATATATGATGTTTTGTCATAAATTCCGTGAACGTATTTTAATTAAATATAGTGAATGGTATAGTTTTTTGGTCGAAAATAATATACACACGTCACACACCGATTCACCAAGTATGTTTACCCCCAGTATGTCATTTAATAATGAATATTAAATTTACTCATATTTAATTTTTTTTTAATTTGTAAGTATTCTCATGTATTTTATTTTCAAATTCTTTAGATTTTTTTATGTTGGGTATTTAGGAAATGTTCTGTGGTGATACAAAGTTCTGTTTTTTTCCCCAGTGAAAATTCTCCTTTTTACAATAAATTATTTAGTGAATAATTTTCGTTTTTCATTTTGGTGTACTGTATTCAGAGTTCAAACGAGTAGTTTTTCAGTTATTAAAAGATAAAAGTCCTTAACAATAGTTTTACAAAAATAGAAAATAGATGAATTATAACTTATAATATTATAACTGGATCCATTTTTATAAATTATTATTACCGATAGATTAATTTAAACTGCTAAAATGTTTGCACAAGCGCTTAGTCATATTTTTGATGCCTTAATGCACTTATTAATACATATATTTAAATTGCTAAAAGCTGCTAGTTCAAAATTATGATTTTTATACATTAAAATTTTTAGAAAAATTATCTGCTTAATTATTTTTAGTTTGAAAGAGGATTTGTCATTTGGAAACAGAAGCTTGTATTTTTGCTAAATATTCTTTAACTATTACAAAAAATTTCTAGAAACAAATATAGTTTTTAATTATGTTTAAAAATTTCAAAAATTAGATTTTGGATAACTACGTTACTGAAGAAAAAAAGGTGGTGAGCGTGCTTGGTGAATCGCCCTGTATATATAATATTTATATATTATTTACATAATTATCACAAATCATTGTAAAATCAATCATTATTCTGCACAGCGTGTACAAATTGAAGTACGTATATTTGAAAAGTATTATATCGTAATATTATAAGTGATAAAAGCCGATAGGTTTCTGCCTACTAAAAGATTTTTGAAACAAAATAGGCAACACAACATGCATTTTGATCAGTGTCTAAGCAATATCGTCGTTGCATTATTACAGCGTGTTTGCTAAATACGTTATATTGGTACGTAAAGTATGATAATATACTAATATTAATAATATTTTCCTCTAGATTTTTTTATAAAATTATTGTTTTTAGACAACTTGCAACACTAGGTACATGCAACTAGAACATTTTATATTGTTCTATTGTTTTATTCATAATAATGTATTAAGTTTATTTGTTTCTATTAAAATTTCTGCAATATTTAATGCAGGTATTTATGTTTTTAAATGTCAAGCTGTGTATTATGTTTTTATTTTTTTTTTAGTAATTAGCTGAAGCGAAAAACTATTATTACTATTTTTATGTATAAATACTAAATTTTAAACAAATAAACTTTTATCAATAAGCAATTTACGTTTAAAAATATATAAGATAAAAGATAAAAGGAATAAAGTAAAAAGAGGGTTGAAAAAAAAAAATTTTAAAAAATAATGACAACAAATAAATTAGTGGTGTGCCACTAATATTATATGCTTTTAATTTATAACTTTAAATGCTTTTGAAAAAAATAACTACTCATTCATTATTCAATATTTATAATATGCATACACGTTTCAAAAAGGATATAGTTTAAAATTATTAAATTATAACAATACAGATTAATACTCTAAAATCAAAATATATAATACAATAATGCATTTTGCATCGGCAAAAAAAGAGGTGTACAAAATATGGCATTCAGACAATATATAATATCTGAATTACGTATATGCTAAATTAAAAAAAAAAAATTAGAGCTAATAACCAAAATTTGTTTGTACTGTACTACAGTACACATGTAATTTTAATACAACAATAATTATCCATGTATTTAATTGAGGGTTGTTTTCTTTTTTCCTATATCAATAAAATATGATTATAAAATAAAGTGTCTCACTGTCTGAACTAGACTAATACAATATCAAAAATCAGAATAAGTATAAAAAATAATGTTACTAACAAATAGCAAGTAACAGAATATCCATCAATGTCACTGAATCAAATAGTAATTATACCAAAAATATTTAACTGAATTAATGGGACTCGTGACAGAACAAGAATTTAATTTGTTGTAGTAAATTAAACAAGTACGCATACCATGATTGATTATTGATATAAAATACATACAAACGAATGACGAACATGTTATGTAATGAATAATAGAGTAATAAGTATATTATTAACTACACTAATATACAGCTTTTATCTTATTGCTATATTAGCGAAATCTAGGATTGTCAATTAGTAAAAAATGGAGTGATATGATTCACTAAACATATGGTTATCGGGTTATAAAGTCAATTAAATGTTTCTTTTTAAGTATAAGTGCTACAATAAGTTTCGTTCATGAATCCATCGAAACATTAGTGCTTAATTTTTGTTTTTGTTTTATTCTTATAAAATATTATTCAAATTTTAAATTGAATATTGATAGAAAATTGATTATTTTTTTAAGGATTTGGCATTTAAACAATCAATGAAGAAATTTTACAAGCACCTAAATCATTATCATACACTTACCTTATTTATTTATTTACTATATCATATAATAGGTATTATTTAAATTATTATACAATTATTAATTATTTATACATATAGACTCTTGAATTATATATTGTTCACATATTATGACTATACTATAAATTATATTTTAGTATATTAATTAATATAATTGATAACAAATTTCTTTGATAAAAATTTTAAATACCTAAATAATAATTGTGTAAGTATTAGAACCCTAGCTGTATAAACTTTAAAATTATTCACTTGAAAACCCATTAAAATAGATAATTTAAATAAATAATATGTTGAATTTCATTAATTTTTATTTTGCAATATCTATTGATATAATTAGTAAATATACATTTGATTAAAATATCAAGGTCATTTTATAATTCAAAAGACTATGGAAAAATATCAAATAGTGTGTGATAAAATGTTTTTAGTAAAAAATAAATCAAATATTAAGATTATTTCATGGTAATTTAATATTATGCATATATCTATGCTTATATGGTTGTGAAAATTTTTTAATTCACGATAACTAAACAAATTATTTTGCAAAGGTTTAGTTTATTATAGATTCCTAGTTATTTAAATCAATGAACGATGCCAAATAAAAAAAAATATCAATGAAAATCAACACATTTGTAGTCTATAGAAGTAATAAGTATGAATACTAAATGTATGAATATAATTTTTACCAAAATAGATAGATCGAAATTAGAAATTTATATGTTTTTAAAACATATAATATATCTTATCTTTCGCAATAATAATACTAATCGTTCAAATTATTTCAGCCCTGTGTGTTTACCTACATTAAGGATGTATATATTTTATCATACCAAAACAAATTTTCCTTATACATTAGCTATTAGCATAGATATTATACTACTTAAATTGTATTACAAAATAAATTTTATGTTATATTACATTATAATAGTTCAATAAAAACTAGTTGATTTGGCAGGAGTTTCTCTGTATAACAGGTACCTAATAAATTAATCAAACAATATTGTACGTTGTATATTATTATTATTATTATTATATAATATAGTTCTTGGAATTATCCTTATTAATTATTAATTATTAATCATGTTTAGCTAATTGTGTAAAATACTTTTAAAATTATTGCTTTTTCCATTTGAAATTTGTATGCTAAATGTATGTTAAAAATGTTGTAATTTACTTAACATTTTTAAATATACATTAGACCGTCACTGCTACTATATATATAAGTATAACCACTATAGTTATTACACATTACTCATTCAGTAATGTATTTTTTACTATAGCAGAAAAGGTACTAGCAGCTAGATGTACTGCACTCTGCAGATTAAAACTTTAACATAGACCTAAGACTATGCTATTAGATCAGTCACTTTAAATTGCTCATAAATAATCCTTTCAGAAAATTGTCAAAAAATATTAAATGTAACGTATAGACTGTTATAAATCATGCTAAGCCATTCAGAAAACTGATCATAGAACATGACATAAAATTATACACCTTAATTGTCATAGAAAAACATTTATCTAATTTCACCTAACTTCTCACCCCCTACCAAACAAAATGTTAGAGCCATGGAATTAATATAATATACTCGTCTTTGTATACCTATATTATTTAGTAATGTAAATAAAATAAATCACCAAGCATACTCATCTAACTTTATTTTTTATTATTGAATTTGTTAAAATTTTAGTTTTTAGAATCTTTAAGTATACTGTAGGATATTATTTTCAAGTACTTAGATTTTGTATGTAATTTAAGGAGTGTCTTGTGATTATATAATATATATGTTTTATAGATATTTTTTCAAACAAATACTACCTCTTTTAATTTAAATTGTTAAGATGATTTTTTAACGATTTTTATGTAATTAAATAAAATTTGCATAAGTGGTTTCTAAGTTATTGAACTTTAACTATCTACTAAAAATAATTGTCTATGATGACAAAAATATACAAAATTTAATGGCTATGATGGTTAAGCATTTTAAATAATTAATATAAATGTTATTATTATAATACGTAATAGTTGAATAAGTGTAATGACAACTAGAATAAAAATTTAAATATAGGTACTACCTAACTATTTTGTATTTGATGTAAAACCATTAATCGTTATAGAGTAGGTACTATTATATTTTGTGACTTAAATACATGCAGTTTAATACCTAACTTAGAAATTTCTTATTGAAATTTTAATTTAGAAACATTTAAATTAAAAAAAAAAAATCATCTGATTTCATATTTCAATAAAAAAGGGTGTTTTCCATTTTAAAATAAAAACTTGTATTGTCACTAAATACACCTTAAATAATAAAAAAAAATACTAAATACTTGAAAATATTGACTTAGACTTAAAAGTAGATAAAAAAATTCTATAAATCAAAATTTGAATAATATATTTTAAAAGATAGAAAATTGATATGAATATTTAGCAAACCATGCGCATAGGAAGTTAAGAATAAGACGAGAATAAGCAGACGTAGCTTGACCTACAATTCTGAGTAAATGATTAAGCTCTGTTAAAATTATTTTTCTAATGCGACGATTTATTATTATTTAAAATACGGAATCAACCACACAATGACAAACCATATCAAATATAGCATCTATAACTAGTATAATATAATAGGTATCAATATCAACAACTATGTTTTTGTTTAAAAAATCTTTTTGTCTAACAACTTTTTCCGACTAAAAACTGAAATTCTATAGTATAATATACATTTCTACATAAACATAAGTATTCTGGTACAATAGAAATTGTATATTATAAAACAAATTGTATCGCAAAAAATAAACTTTGATCTTGAATAAACATATAAAATATTGAAAATTACGATGTATAATAGGAGAAAATATATTTTAATGAGTACGCGCGATATTTTTAAAATGTTATACAGGTGTAATTTTTGAAATTTTGTGATGTACGCATAACGTAATATATATTATTATAACCCAGCGAAAGCTAGGACTACCTTATTATAATCATAAAAAAAAAAAACCCTACACAGTAATTTGTAGTGAGTTCCCGAAATGACACTGTATATTATGCAAGCGTGATTTGAAAATTCTATAAATCATCACGTGTCGCACGCGTAAACATTAAATCATATTTTATTACACATGCTTATGTATAAAATACGTGTGTATAGAAAAATATTAAAAAACGATTATGAATCGCGCATGTCTTTCAAACGATATTTAAATTCATACAATTGATCATAATTCATAATAATAATAAAATATAATTTATATCTATGTATCTATATATGTATAGGTATGTGCTATAGAATATAGACGAATTAATATTTTTGATGCACTGTATGTACAAGTGCGTGCAGTGATGGAATTCCGAAATAGCACTTGGCGGACCTTGTTCGCGTTGTGCTATATTATGTAAATGAACATACCATTACATAATATATACTATATATACAAAGTTCGACCATCTATAACTATGTATCGCATATTCCTATATAATATATTAATATGTATATTTCATATTTATATAATATTGTATACACATATCGCAGTGCAGTTGAATAGAGTTATTTTCACGAATGATAACCCGTAATCGACCTTTTTGTATAGGTAATATTTAATAATCATAATTTTCTCTAATAATATTATTACAATCAAAATTTAAAACAATAATTATTACATCAAAACATATTTCTCTCAAACATATAGAAGATAAATATATTTATATATAAAATTTAAGACCCCGCCCTGTTTATTAATACGCCTAACTGACCAATCTGGCTACACATAATCAAATAACATTGACAGAAATATATAATACACTGTTATAACTGCAATAGCTAAATATAAGTACAGCAATCGTACAAATTGCTTTTCACGCAATATGATATCAAAAAGTTCAATCTATAGGTCGATATTTCAGGATTTAGTCGATGTTTATGAAATTTCCCCAACCTCTTGACTTTGATTGATCCTAGAAATCAACTAATATGTGTTTTGAAAATTTGTATTTAAAATTTGCAAATCAACATTTTTTAAATTTTTTTTTGTTTTTTGTGTATTATACAAATGTTTTTATAATAAAATATTTAAAAATCGATGATCGTTAAAAGTTTACACTTATAAGTATTTACTTATTAATATTTAAGTAAAATGTTTTGATACGCATTAAAATTAAATCAAATTCAATAGTTCCAGTAATAGTGGGGAGGGGAGAAGTAAAAATAGTTACCCCTCTCTTTTTTATTTTTTCGTGTTCATAAATCTGTGCCATACTTGGTGTAGAAGGAAAAAACCGGTACAATTTTCTCCAACCTTCCAAAACTAAAAAATGTTAATTTTAACTTAAATTTATATTTGTAAGTAGTTTTTAAAGGTTAGTGTAGAAATGAATATTTATTTATAACAAAAACCGTAAAAAAAATAGAAGTTCCTTATCATTCCTCCATGTCATACGGTATTTGAGAAAAACTTGCACCAATAATTAATTGTAAATATAATTTGCAATTATTTGTGTTTTTTTTTTTTTTTTTTTTTTTTTTTTATCTATTTTGTACTTTGAAGTGTGGGGTTAAAAGTAAAAATTGTCCATTACTTATAAAAATAATAAGGAAGAAAAACGAAATTTTGGAATACCGGAAATTTTTACATGACACCAACTTTGACAAAATCAATTTTGTTATTTTATGCACAATTTTTTTATGCATTTTAAGTTAATAATTTGATAAAATTTGGTATTAATATATGTTATTAAACATAAATTAACGATTTTCTATAAAAACAAGTTTTTAGCTATTTCATAGAATCTCAAACTGTATTAATCTCAGGTACATATGCAGAGACAGTTGTTCAAATTTATAGATGTTACTTAAATATTTAAATATTTAAACGCAGAATCCATATTGAGGAGATATAGGTTTTGGAATTTATTTTTATTTGTTTTAAAAATGTTCAAGCACTTATGGTATTTTTATTAATAATTTATCTGCAAACAAGTTGATGGATGTTCATATAAATATATATTTGTTTATTATAACTTGGGCTTATCCGTGAAATCTATTTTTCTTAGAAAGTTTATTTATATTTCATAGTTTAAAGGTACAAATTATAATATGTTTACGTATTCCAATTGGCAGAAAACAAAATTATCATGATGGTTACAATATTTGTACAAAACACCAAAACTATATTTATTCGCATCTTCTTTTTATAAATTCTTACATAAATATTTGTACTTAGAGATACGTAAAATTCTTGTAATACGAATTAAATTTGTTTTTATTTATATTAAAATGTTTAAATATAGAAATGCAGTACACAAAATGAATTGTTCACCAATATTTCACACTATTTGCCATTAATCACATTTGCATATATTCGTGTTATATATAATTTATTATAAATATGGCACTTATACAACACACTTTACACACTTACTACATAACCTACTACCTAGGTTTATGTGACAAACACAAATTTTAATTTTGAATTCAAGTGCTATCCGAACACTATTCAAGAACTTTTATTTTTCATATGAGTTTACTATTTTAGTATCAGACGTTTACTAAATTATACGAAATGAAACAAAGAATATTTATATGTATTGATACAGGACACCCGTTACCATCCATTAAAAACTGTAGGTACCTAATTGGAGTCTAATGACTTGAAAATAAGACGTAGATACTGACTAAATACTGACATAACACATTTTTTACAATAAGTATGACTTATTTATGTGTTTTGATAAGTTAACCTATCTTATACGTAGTACTATTGCAAATAATAGAATAGACTTTAATATTATTAATTATGATATAATCGATGCTAGTATTATAAACTTAATTATTTCGGGAACTGGGAAACAATAAGTTAGTTAAAAAATACGTTATTCATTCTTAATGTATAGAAAAATATATATTTATTTTTAACTGGTATTGGAACAACATTAATTATTGTTTTTAATTATTATTATTAAGTTTTATAAATTAAAATCTCAGTTAAATTTTTATAAAAAATAGTATCACACTCGGTTTGTATTAAATTTTATTTTGTTAGTTATTTAAACTAATTTACGTACGTAATGGATAATAATTATGTTTTTATTCAACATAATAAATAACAATTTATTAATATAATCTATATTATAGGTTACGCATGCTGCACCTTTAAAACATTTTTATCTGAATAATAGCATGCAAAATATTAAACTAATCATGTATCTAATATTCTATTATTTCTACAAGATAGAGTATTTATAATAAATATAATGATTATATGTTATTCCATCATTTTTAATACATTTAAAATTGATTTTAATCATCAGCTAATTGTTTTATCGCGTAATAAAGTACATTAAATTTTTTTTGTGATTAAAAAACATAATATGTTGATAAATAATATACTATAATTAATATTAGATACATATTTTACGAATGTCTGTTATTTTACATTTATAAACTTAAATTACCTATATTATATTATTATATTTGAAGCTCGTTTAATTAATACATATTATATGATTATTGCTTATAAATAAATCGTATTCATTAAATAAGCATCAATTAGCTAATATCTTAAAACGAAATTTCAGTTTAAATAATTGTGATCAATATGAATTGATATATTATTTTGGTAATTATTGTTCAAATTACGTAAATGTCATGCGGCGTGTTATTGTTGATCTCACAGAGCACGTGCAGACTTTCGACGGTTCACCAGCAAATTAATATTTGTTTTCGAAATTCAATTAACCACGCATACTAATAAATTGATCTGCATTTTTGTCTGGCGTCCATAAACGCGTGACAATGTACTCACTATTTTCGTAGACGATCCAACTTAATAGTGATACACGTCATAACAATTTCATATTAACGCTAATGGTATTGGCTTGCAAAACAGTGTGTGCATGTGTGTGTATCTATTGTATATATACACATTATCAAGTCGGGATCAATAAACTGTTAAAATTTATTATTTTTCTCCGACCCAATGTAATATTTACATACTAATGTGTATACGTTTTCCCTTTTATATATTCGTATACATTATATATAATTATAATATGGCAATAAACTGCTATAAATTTTATTGCCGATTGATGGTACATTATATACGTATATAGAATTTACTCGAATTTTGCCACATGGCTGTCTTTATGATGTCCAACACTGTTTGTTTATATTACATATACTTATTATAATTGGCGAACCGCACAACATAAACATTGTAAATTGTGTCAGCCAATTTATCCACACAGGGTGTAATTTTATTACATATATCTGTCATATTTTCCAAACAATATATTATTATCGTACTAAGTTGTCAGATATAAACTTTTAAGTACTCATGTAGTGTTTAAAATGTGTAATGGAATTGGGAGTGATATTATGATTGTTGGAAAAGTTTTTAAATAGAATTTCGTTTATATATATATATATATATATATATCACGACTTTGATGGGAGAATCGCAAATTTAAACTGTGTACAGAAAATATTTTCTCGGTAATAGGTTTGTGTATCCATTATAGATTTTATCTAAGTGATACTAAGTTAAAATAAAAATTTATGAAAACGACGATTCTTGTTTAATTTAATTGGTTATGCCTACACTTTTTTTTATTTAACTGCCGAAGTATACACATTTAACGAACTTTAAAGAAATTATGAACGAGCATGCGTGAATAAACATGGGAAAAAACCTATAAATATATATCAAGGAAATTGACAATATACGTATAACAGGTACTTGGTAATTGATACTTATGTATATGTATAGCGCTCCTATGTCTTATATAACCAATAACTAACTATGTATATTATACTTATACTTTATACTTTATTGGTTTACTATGTTATTAAAACCACTGCAATTCATTTGCGCACATTCAAAATTTTCTACCTGAAAATCGACGACTCGCTTGCGCACAACGAAATCAGTCGTTTATCTGAAAACGAATCACTCGTTTGCGCCCAACGACATATTCACATACATTTATATTTATAAATCGTCATAGACTACAGTACACATTATCAAATATTTGATAGCAATATAATCGATTGCGTAATAATAATAATTACGATGACACTACATATTAAATGTATTTAATTTTTATATTAACTGTACTGTAACGATACTACGACGAATAACGATTTATGTAACGATATACTTCATTAAAACATATACACACAGACACACACATTCAAACACACATTTTTAATCATGCCTATTTGAAACAGACAATCCTAAGCCTGTTAAAGTGAGAAGGAAAATGTGTGCGCAAACGAAATCTAATACTAGGGATTTTTGTCACAGGTAGTCAAACTATATGTGCGCAATCGAGTTGTGTTTTTTTTTTTTTGCACAAACGAGTTGTAAAAAAAGGTAAATGTGCGCAAACGAGTTGTAGCTATAAAAACGGTTGACGATTGATGTAAATACACCGATTTTCACGAAAAATCTATAACAGCATGATGTGGACCCAAAACATATTTATAAAAGCGACAAAAGAAGTGGGCAACTCGGTTACAAACCCGGCTTAAAGCTTATAAAAAAAATTACAATTTTTTGTATATTTTACCAATGTGTATCAATATTATTAGGTAGTTATTACACAAAATTTCAATTTTATAACATGTACTGACAATTAGATAGGCAACTTTTATTAAAAATTTATTGTATCAAAATAATTTTAATTTAATTTTTAAAGATATCTTAGATTCTATCAGTCCATGAAGGAAGAGTCGCCTTTCCCCCACTCTTGCCTTTTAGATCCTCATCTGTAATAGCGTCCAGAAAAGCTTCGCTAATACGATATTTAAGTAAAATCTCAAAACTATATATCGTTTATTTATAAACTTCTAAGAAGACATACTTTATATTATGTTATCAGATTTCATATACTTCAAAAACATTTGAATCGACGAGAAAGGTAATCTTATATATTATTAGAGAATCAAAAAACTGTTCAAATTATAAGCAGACAAACAGTGAACTCTGAACACAATAGTAGGTATAACGATAATAATAATCGTGTTATGATAATCACAATTTTTCTTCACTGCCGAATTTATTCATATTAGCATATACAATGAGAATAACTGGACCGAATGTTATAGTATATTATTATATTCCAACAGTTCATTCCACGTTAAGATTTCCTTTTATGGCTTTCCCGAAAATTCGGCCGAAAAAATCAGGGTGCGTAAAACACTTTGAAAATATAATATGTATTATAATAATAAATAAGTACTAGTACTGTTACTATACGTGCCACGTGGAATATCTGCATACGGAAAGAAACTAATAGACAATGTAGTAGACTCTAGACACATGTTCATTTAAATAATAACGGTTTTCATTTTAACAATCGGAGTAGGTAATCGCATTTGGACGTGACAAATTTTCGTCGAGTTTGACTCAAATTATAATACGATGGTATGATAATATATTGTTTTTGTTTAAAGGACGGCCGTAAATATCTATTATATTTTAAATAACATGTATAATATATTTATTAAATACGTCACTGTGAAAATTTAAAGATAAATATTAAATGCTGTATAATAATAACGGATAGCGGAGAGCACAGAGCGTGTTGTATACTCGTATACTCGAACCCTTGGCACCCATCCTATCGACTCGTCGTCTAAACCCAATTTATGTGCCTATTGTACTGGTCCGCCCGCGCGCGCAACCTTTGAAAAACGTTTTCCGGGTAATGTAATATTATTAGCATATTATTATAATACACCGAACCTCTTTTAATTTATCTCCATACATACGCAATGTGTGTTATTACTACACATGCCGCTGTATGCTATTTTCCTCGTTCGTCCCATCCTGCGCCCAGCACAAGATTGCACGCGCACACGATTCGTAATATTAATACATTCAAATATATATATATATATATATATATATTATATACCGACCGACGACAGACAATAATTGGTCTTCTGCGTATGTCGTTATGTAATGTACTAATGTGTATTTGTTGAGTCGTTTTCGCGTGGGATCGGAGCGCGTGCAATCGGCGTGCGAGAAGAAATTAACCGTTAATATAAAATATGATAATAATAATAATAATAATAAGGATAAAAGCCGACCTACGCGACGCGGGACGTCGCACGTGCATTCTGCGACATACGTATTTATAATACATAAATAATAATGGTTTACCGTGGCGTTATTGCCCGCACACCCCGCACGTGTGCGCGTTCGACGACCGAACCGAGTGCAAATCCGGGGCAGACGACATTACAATACACCTTGTATCCATGCCCTAACTTCGGATGAGCGTTGGCCCGCGCGTCGACTGTCGCGAAAATTGCTTATCGATTTTGGTTTGTCTGAATTATTATTTTTCGCTACACTCGAACGCAGACGCTGTACAAGTTACAGGCGCACTTCGAAAACGTCGGTAGGTACAAATCACGCGTAGTGTTGAATTATATTATTGTCGTATATTATCGTTCCGTGTCGATTTCGTTGCAAATCGACTATTACAGCCGTTTCTGCAGTAGGTATGCTATGGACGTAGTACGCTTCTGTATCAGACGTAGAACGGCGGGCGTACGTATCTACGTGCTGCGACGCGTCCCATTTAATGTGTAATTTTTTTGTTTTTTTTTTAATTTTTGCTGCTGCTGCTGCAGTGTGTGTGCGTGCGTGCGTGTGTGTGTGTGTGTGTGGGCGTGTGTGTGTGTGTATGTGTATGTGTGTGCGTGTGTGTGTGTGCGTGTGTGTGCGCGTGTGTGTGTGTGTGTGTGTGTGTGTGTTTGTGTGTGCGCGCGTGTGTGTGTGTGTGTGTGTGTGTGTGTGTGTGGCGAGCGCACGTGCGGTGCTGCTGCAGCAGCTATGGACCCGAAGTAGGTCTCGCGGATGGCGCCTCGGCGTGTGCAGACGCGCAGCACCCGTACTTACCTATATATACACAGTCAAGTTTTATACGCGGTGTTTATTTATTTTTATTCGTATTTATTGCGATGACAACGCGGGATCCGGGTCCGAACTGGTTATGCGCGGTGCGCGATATTATCACCGTCGTCATCATCATCATCATCATCATCATCATCATCATCATCACCATTATCGTCATTATTATTATATTATATTATTATTATCGTCACAGGCGGCTATTGGACGTAACTGACTTATAAACTGCAGCAGTTGGTGCGCGCCGGGGTGAACGTGAAAATGTTCGTATAATATGACTGTGCGTGTGTGTGCTGTAATTTTCTCGTTTATTGTCGCGGAAACATATTATACTTACGCGGCGTTTGGCCTAGTTTCACCCGTTCGTCGCCAGGCCCTATAAGCGATCGCGGTAAAAGCGGCGCTAAAACACTCACACATCGTTACACAGAGTGTAATACTCTTATGTATATTTTAAATGTGTGTGTGTGTGTTAATTTAACCTAAATAGCAAACGTATACAATGTAAACGCATAATATTGTTTAATTTTAGTCCGTCTGTCTACGTGAACGCATGCGATAAATGCCAAACTCTAAACCGATCAAATATGTATGATGGTTAATAATAATAATAATTATTATTATTTCAATGATTTAAGTGCACGTCGTGTTAATAATACACGGTGCTAATACATTGTATACGTAGTGGCTGAGAGAAGAATTAAACAAAGGCACGTACGAAACTATATATAGAGATGAAACGATGCATGGATAAGGGTGTTGAAATTATGTGACTGTTATAGTATGTCATGCAACGTAAAAGGTTATTTACACTATACAGTGTACCTACATTATGATAAAAGTCCAGTAAAATTATTTTTTATAATTTAGTAAATTATAAATACATAGTCACTGATAATACGAGTATATGATTTACATACTAATTCAAAAAAATAAATTTACTTTTTTAAAACTGAGTTAAATTAATATTATTTTCTATGTTCAATTTTAACTTATCGAGTTAAATTTATAATTTGTTTACGGTTAACTCCTATTAATTTATCGACCTTGTGTTCTTTTAACTTATTTTCATTAACTTGCCCATCTTTGCACAGAATTATTTCATGATATTATGTTCATATTTATCATATCACTGGGGAAAATGTACGACTTGTCGCTTACACATTCACAGTAAAGGTTATATAACTGGCGACTTGTCGCTAACATATACATCAAATTTACATCAAAATATTAACCCGTGTTTTCATCCATTGTTTATGATCTAAGAGTAACTAACTAGTTCCTACAATCACAAATCATAAAATATAATTTTCAAGTTATCAATTTATCATATAATATCATATCGCAGATTATTTTAATTGATTATTATAATCAATTAAAAATAGTTTAACCCCCCCCCCTCCCTCTATTCAAAATTCCTGAGCACGCCTCTGGGAACAAGAGTCAGTAATAAAATATAACGAATAGTAGGTATAGATAATTACAAAAGTAAGTTTTTCAATTAAAAATAATAGTTATTCCTTTAATCATAATATTAAAATAAGAATAAAACATAAAAACTCAAGTAAAACAATAATACATTTTTCTGTATACAGTTATAAGTGTTATCACAACTATCAATTACTACTTTTTATTCCTCATAGGTATATCTTTGGGTAACACCCGTAAATACTGCCCATCTCATATTTATATATATATATTATATATATATATATATATAATATTGGTCAATCTGACTTTTTATAACACTGCAGTGTATTTTATATTTGTATGGCTTTAGCTATATATTTTTATTTCTGGTATTATAAGTTT
This sequence comes from Melanaphis sacchari, assembly GCF_002803265.2. Lineage (NCBI taxonomy): Eukaryota > Metazoa > Arthropoda > Insecta > Hemiptera > Aphididae > Melanaphis > Melanaphis sacchari. The sequence continues at coordinate 2,490,154 of NW_020271284.1, forward strand.
ATTAGTATATACACTTCAAGGTAATTGAAGAATTTAAAAACAACATGAATCAAATTGCAATGAAATCATTCACTGCAATAACTCGGACTATAAGCGCCGACGCGGTTTCGGATTTCGTGAAATATACCTAAATTACATTATATAACAATAAATGTCGCATCCACATGTAGTGAAACTATCAAGAACTGGATATCCAGACAGTGAAATTCGTCCAAATAGTGAATTTTGACGAAAATACATTATATAGACATTTATTTCATGAAATAGACAATACCTATATTGTGTACTTTCAACTTTGTGTAATTATTATAAAACAATTATTTTTATTATTTACCAATAAATTGTGTTATATATAACTAGCTAAATTACCCGGCTTCGCCCGTGTGTAGTTTGGGGTTTTTCAAAATTTTAATTAATTTTATCAAATGCTAAATAATAGTAGTATCTGAATTATAAATAAAACAAAAATATAGTGATCATTCATAGGAGTATTTGGTACAACTAAGTGAAAAAAAATTGGAATAATGTTAAATAGTGTCTTCATAAAACGGGAACATAAAAAAGGGCTGTTCTTTTATACCAATATATAAGGATTGTATATTATATTTTATAAACGATAGTGTTACTTATAAATAAAGTATTATTATAAAATAATATCCTAATAATTTATTTTCGCACAACGATTGATTATAAGTTATAACACACACTCAAGATACTCTCAAAGTCAAAGAAGTATTGAGAGATCTAATTAGGATGTTACAAGCATGGATGGCTAATAACAAAGTCCAAAAGTGGATTAAATTTTGTTTAATTTCAAAAAAATACTTAATTTCAACGAATAATTAGACGTAGCCTTTATAAAGCTTTATTTAAAAATGATTCAAAAATTGGACTAATTACATCAAATTTACCATTTAATCTGTTGAAAAAATTAACTACAGAAGAAAATCTAGAACATACATCTCAGATAAAGGAAATTGAAAAACGCTCAATTTCCTGCAGCATTTTTTAAGTAGAAGTGAGATTGCTGAAAATAATTATATTATCTGCCAATTATGCGATTAAGAAAATACAAATTCGACATTCAGGTGGACACAAAAGTCAAACTATAGCTACAGAGAAAATGATCAAAGTAAATAATAGGATACGGTAAAAATGTTCTTTTAAATCTTAATTTAAAATTATTTTTAATAGAAAAAAAAAAGAGCAAACAATTTTGAAAATAATCAATGCGTTGTAGTAGGAGTACCGAAAGTCGATAGGGGATCTACAGATCTGCAAAACATGTGTCATCACAAAACAAAAACAAAAAAAATTGCATAAGCTTGAATAAATTATGGTTTACTTTTAGGATGGTTCAGTAGTAATAGTAAATATGTTTTAAAAAATCAACAACTCAAATTGTCGCTAATGATTAAATTGATAAAAATTTTGAATTTTTAAGGCCAGAAATTATTAAAAAAAAAATTCAGGCGGGCACGAATTATTTTGGTCTTGTTCGCGTAAGGCAAAAACTCTTTACCAATCAATTCAGAGAGCATGTTTTAAAAATAACATGCTATGTAAATTTAATTATCGATGTCATAATCAATTGTCGTAAAAAAATAAATAATAAGGATATTATTTCATAATTATACTTTATAGACAACACTGCCATTTATAAAATATAATATACAATTATTATAATCGTATTATATTATTATAATGTTGTATTATATTTTATTATATTTTTTATTATTTTTTTTTTCATAAAAAATAAATTAAAATATCATATAGTATAATTTATTGATAAATAACAAAAAAAAAATCTTTTTTAATAATTACACAAACTATACAGTATTAGTATTGTCCATTTCATGAAATGGATGTCCATGAAATGTATTTTCGTCATAATTCACTAGCTAGATGAATTTCACTATCCAGTTCATGAAATAAGTGGTTTCATTATGTGGATTTGACATAGAAATATGCACAAGGCCACCCGCAGGGGGGAGGCCCCCCACGCTAATTAAGATATTACCTAATCTTTATTGCATTTATTTGCATTTTATATAGCGTCTTGGAGGGCGATAAGGAGGACTGATTACTGATAAGGTGACACTTGCAATATTAAAATAAATAAATAATTTTTTTTACGATATGATATAAAAAACAGAATTTATGGTGTTTTATTTTTCGCTGCCCCCCCCCCCCCCCCCCTGAGAAAAATTTCTGCGGGCGGACTTGAATATGCATATGGGATGGGAGCTAACCGCGATGGTATATAATATTATAATGTAATATTTATCGGAAGACTACAATGAATAATACTTCGAATATTATACTATTATAATATCGTGTCGCAAAAATACCCTCAATCGGAAATAATATATGTGCAATATACTATATAGATGGTAGATAACATCTCAGCTAGTATCCATTATGACATTATTATTCCTGGGAAATTTTAAAAGATTTTAAGTGATTGGTGTTCGTCCCAGTCGGAGAATACATACATATACCTTGCAAACGGTTTTCTTTGAAGTACATTTATATTATTTAAGTATATAGGTAATACTCATTTATATTTTTGTAAATGGCTTCAAATTGCTACGTTTACTTCTCCTGTGTGCAATTAAAATAATTTAACTTTCTAGACCACATAATGTGACTATTTAAAATAACATTACATTTTGTGACGTACGTTGATTTAAATCTTAGCTATATAGCGTCGTAAAAACGTATATGAGAAATGTATTTCGTTTTTCCGTCGCGATGCATTTTAAAAATTTGCGAACACGAATTCGTTCTCGAAAATTCTACGGTATCCTGGGGCAGCATGTGACTTATTCTCCCGGAGAAATTTCAAATATAAACGGTACTGCAGCTATTGACCTCAAATAAAAACATATGAAAAATGGCGTACGTGAGGAAGCACACGCGGTGATACTAGATCGTGATTATGCTACTTCCGGATCCACCTACTATAAGAACTTACCTATGTAATATGTATACATTTCGATTAATAAATGATACGAGTTTAAAATGTATATTCGTTTTCGTTTTTAGAAATTTCTGATAATATTTGAACCTTTTATACAATATTTTAAAATTAAAATTAAAATTAAAAATGTATGCTATATTATATCAACTACATCTGACAGTAATATAATTATGGTTTTTTTTTATCTATGTTAATTGAAAAAATATTAAAAATGTACTTTCTTTTACTAAGAACTTTAATTCTTCCTATTTACATAAAACTTGATATGAATAAAAAAAACTAATGCATTATTCATTGGTAGGTTTAGCTTGAACATTGGATTTTTCATTTGCAAATGAAAATAAATCATATCTACAATATTATGAATTATCATAAATTCGTCGACTTGAAAAACAGCTGGTGAAACCATACATATTGGCACTTATAAGATATATAATACAACCATATAAAACACATATAACATCAGCCATAATAGGTAACGCCGTCCACAATTACGACATTCTACTTTAGTAATAGGTAATAACAATATGTCATAAATATAAATGCCAAACCTGACGCTGCGTAACAAAACAAAACTATAAATACAGGGTGATTGTCAATAACTTTTTTTCTGTTATTAATTTTTTTTTTTTTTTTTTTTAATATAATTTGAAAAAATATTACTATTTATTAGAGATTCATACTTACATGATTATTTAAATCGATAATATCTTAGATTTATAAAAACACAATAAATACTATTTTAAACGACAATAAAAGCCGCCAATATTATATAAAATTGATGATAAATGTAAAAATTATTATTAGCCTATTAATTAAGTTGTATTAAAATAATTATAACTTATATATTTATACATATTAAAATTTTGATAGAATATGCTTCTATATAATAGAGGGAAATTATATGTATTATCGGCATGAACTTATCAGATGAGTGCGCATAGCTGGATAAAAACTAGGATATACCAGGAATCATACTTGTATATCGAGATAGTCAAATTGCACACATTACCATTAAAAAAATGGTCGAATTGCACTTGAGTTGAAAAAAGATAATGATCGAACTTTACTCGGATAAAAAACAGGTAGTAGTCGAACTATACTCGTTAAAAAACGAGTTAAAATTTAAGGTGGGTTCTCACCATGAACGTTCACGTGTACGTGCAAACTTGTAACGAGTCGAATATATTATATACCTAGTGAAAATCTGCCTTTATAAATGTTAAAAATACTACAAATCTATTATGTTTACTTATCTTATCTTTATGTTTGTTATACATCAGTTTTTACCAAATATCGATAATAACACTGGTAAATTCAAACTTATAAAACTATTGATACATTTATCACGGTACACTGGTTGAAAATCATTGATGTATACCTATGTAACTGCAACTAGTACACACTTTTACATCGCTGTGTAAATATGAACGATTTCAAAATTATTAAAAATTGAACGAAGCCGTGATTTAATTGTATATCAAAATTATAAATTTTATAAAGAAAAACATGTAAATGATGGTGTTAAATGGCATTGTACTCATCGTGATTGTCTTTTAAAACTATATTCTAATGAATGTTCCACAGTAATTTTTCGGTGTGGGTTAATACATAACTACAAAGAACCACTTAATTTACCTCGAAAAATAATTTCAAATTCAGCAAAAAGAAAATCAGCTAACCAAGGTATTTATAGACCATTAAAAATTATTAAGGAAGAAATTGTTAACACTCCTATAGAAATAACATAATTATTAAATAGTAACAATAATTAAATCGAATACGAAAAAACATAAATCATAAACATCGAAAAAACAATCGAATTTTACCCAAAGTCTCTTAATGACACACATGACACTATTGACAAATTACAAATTAAAACAAATATTGATTAAGAGTTTTTACTAGAAAACAATTCTGCATAAACCATTATAATATTTTCAACCAAAAAAAATTTAAAATATATATGTGAAAAAACAATTATTTTTATGGATGGCACGTTTTCATATTGCCCAAGTTTTTTTTGTCAAATATTCACATTGCATAAAGTTTACAATAACTATTATGTACCATTAATTTTTGCTTTGCTTCCAAATAAAACTTTAGAAACGTATAAAAATATGTTCAAAATAATTACTGAAAAGTGCATAAATTTAGCTTAATATTTATGCCAAATTTATTTGTAGCAGATTTTGAACCATAATGTGGTCTATGAAATTTTTCCTTTATGTAAAATAATAGACTGTATATTTTATTTATCACAATCATGGTATCGTAAAATACAAAATTTAGGACTTGCAACTGATTACAAATCTAAAACAAAAATTGGAAAATGGCTTCGTAATATATTTGGTTTGAGTTTTTTTAATGAAATTGAAGTGATGAATCTTATACAGATGATTTTATGTTAACTAACCCAGAAAATAACGCTGTTTAAGAATTTAGTGACTATTTAGTTGATAATTATATTTCTAACGAAAGACTTTTTCCGCCTCATATTTAGGCTTCGGATACGATTTCTAGTCAAAGAACTACTAATACGTGTAAGTCCTTCCTCACAAAGTTCAATAAATTATTTTCATTACCACATCCAAATATATTTGTATTTATTGATGTTTTAACACAATTAAAAATAGATACTTATATTTTAATGCACAAAACTGACATAAGATCTTCAACTACACAGAGTTAGAAAAAATAAATGATGTTGAAAAATATATTAACTTATATGCTCAAAAGCGTATTACCAGAATACAATTTTTGATTACAGTTTGTTCTTACTACAAAAATGATTGAAATTAAAAAAAAATTATAATAATGACAATAATTATGTTTAATGATTTAAAAAAAATCTATATTATTATATTAACATAATGGTATATTGGTAGATATGTATAAAACAATCATTTTTAACCAAACCAATGATCAAAATTATTGTAAGTCCTAAGCCTGCAAGTGGGAAGGGAAATTATTAGTGTTTTATAAACGTTTAATTTTTTCAAATGCATGATTTTTTTTGAGCCTAAGTGGAGTTCGATCACTATCTGTTTTTTACCCGAGTGCAGTTCAACCATTACCTTTTTTAAATCCAGGTATATTCGACTAAAATAAGTGCAATTCGATCATTCCCTTATATATACATATATATGTAGTAACGTCTATCACAAAAACCATTAATATTAAATATTATGCAATACCATCATAATGTACGCTGTATGCGTAATAACTAATAACTAATAAACAAATTACTGAATAATATAGTGATTATATAATGATGTCTTTGAGATCGTTAGATAATTGTATCTATATCGTTTAAAAATACACAGATGATACACGTAGTATAATTTATTATATAAAGGATGGCGTAGTAATTTATAAAGGGTTGTTTAAGGGTTTGAAATAACCTGCATCAGTCATTTGTATGCAAACAATATATTTTATTTATATAATTTAGGATATCTAAAAATATGTTACCATATAGTTTAATTTTATGTTTGATATTGTTATAAAGATTAATTAATCAGCGCGAATGGCAAACCCCATAAGTTATGTTTAAATATAAAATTAAAACACCAACCTAAAAAAAAATTAGGCTTTGTGGCTATACATATGTTTTTTTAACATTTATTTAATTATATACAATCTGTAAAGGTATTTACAATGAGCATATGTGCGAAAAAAGAAAAATAATAATAAACTATACTAAAAATATAATATACAACTATAAGGAAATTGTGACATGAGGAGAGAAGTCACCCTGCAGTAACACTCAGATTATATATAAAATAAATACAAAGTAATTCACCAAGCATGCTCACTGTTCATCTTACTATCCTTTTAATAATGAATTTAATCAAATTCTGATTATAGAAATTTTTAAATAAATACATTTAAAGACCATATTTTAATGTAAATTCTTGTAATATTTTTGTACTACTCGTACTTGAGATCTGAGAAGAATCATGTGGTCTGTGGAAATACAAACTTCTGTTTTTCAAAAGTAAATTATAAAATTGGGTAATAATTTTTACGAAAATATTGACGTACCTATATAATTTAAGATTTAGACAAGTAGTTATTGAGTTATTTAATTTGTGTATTATAAGTATATTTTGTCTATGGATGATGATAGTGGGTTTGGAAGATATGAGAGCTATGGAAATTTTAAAATGTTAATAATTTATTTTAATCTATCAATATTTATAATAAATTAAATAAATGGTTCAATTTTAATAAATACTAGATCTAATATTACGTCTATTTTATATTTAAATAAAACTATTTTTAAGATTCTTTAATACAAAAATTCTAACAAATAAAAAGCTATTCGTTTGAATTTCGAATAAATTACATGCATTTATTTTTAAATATTATCTACTTAATAGTAAACAGTAAATAAGAAGGATTCTCATTTGGAAAAAAAAAGTTTGTATCTTTGCAGCATCCTCTTTAGTTAATGTAAAACAATTTCATAAATACGGTCTTTAAGAACATTTAAAATTTTCGAAAATCAGAATTCGAATAAATTCATTATTAAACGAATAAATGGGGTTGATCATGCTCGGTGAATCACTCTGTATAATACATATATACTTATTATAAATTCTTTCCTAGCACTGCACCGATAATAATATTTTTTTCAAAAGGTAGTTTTACAGCTGGAATTACGTGGTATGTGTGATCTACATAATTGTTCGCACGTGCGTCAACATCATCGCCACCGATGCGTTATTTTGTATTAATCATATCGTATGCAGTTAAAATACACGGGTATATGGGTCCAGTACCTATGCATCGAAGGTCGCAAACAATAACGCGTATATAATATGACTTTAATTGCAGTAGGTGCACCTAGCAAATCTTCAGTAGGTATAGAGGAAAACATTGTGCAAACAGAAAAATAATGTGTTCGAGCGTAGAATCCGTAAAAGATTTCGTCATGATTATTTCTGCCGAACATAAATTCGCCGTACCTATATACATTATACTGTGTACGTAAGTACTTGTACAGTTGTATATGTCATTTTATGCGTTGTTTGCAGCGAGACGGAGACAACAATTAACACGTGTGTATTAGTGTGTCCTCTTATCATTGACGATTTCAAAATCCTGCAATAGGTGGTATTATACGACTGTTACACGTGCGTGTATAAATAATTACAATTTTTTTCCGTGGTGTGACATTTTTATTGATATAAACCAACCATGTGCGGTTTCACCGTCAATCATAATTTTTTTAAACTTTAACATGTTATAATATTTATTTAAAATCAGATTTGTATTCTATTTTGATTGATGGTCGCACATGCAAATTTTATCATCATTATATATTTTTTCGTTTGCACGTGTATAGGCAATAAACTAAAAATAAAACAAAAAAATGGAAATTTATAACTCTATACTCTATATTATATCATACCAATATTAGCAATACTTAATTTAAACCAATAGTTGACCATATAGATTTACAATTATACGAAAAGATATAGTAAAAAAATAATATGTGTCGCCTACATTTTGCAAAAATTATGTTTGAAAAAAATAAATTGTAAATAATTATTGACACGTAATCTAAATTCCATGAATTTTATTTATGAACAATTGTATACTGCGGTATGAAAATTAATATATCAATATCAAATTTATAAATTGTCCCGTATATTATTGTAAATGTGTAGAAATTATATACTTAAAATACATTTTTTAAGACTTGTAGTGACATTTTTTTATTGATTAATTTTCAAATAGAAATATTAAGAACATCTCTGATTGTTATATATATGTATATATTGATATAGTAAAGTTGATATACATTTTTAAAAATAATCGTATTTCACTTATAGTTGTATTATTTCAAAAAATTATTAAGTTCAAAATGTGTAGATTTTCATTGTATATCATAAAGATTTAAAATTGCTAATTTATACTAAGATGCACAGAACTTCTTCACGCGTTGATTGCGATGAAATTAATTAAATTTTATTTTGTACATATTTATAGTATAATTTATAACTAAAATCCATTTTAAGTAGTAAAATACATATGGTAATAACTGATAATTAATGCATAATACGAGTAATACACGATCAATTTCATAAATCATAATTGCAAAACTGGAGGAAATCGGTAAGGTTATGAGGTGGTAAGAAGATCGTAACATCTCCAAGTTTAAAATTAGTTCCATCTAAAATACTAACCTTAAAGAGACACCCCACGATCCACATTCATACATATTTTTGTAAAACAACTATACGATACACAATAATTTTTATATTTTTTGAATTTAATAACTTTTTGTATTAATATTATATATTATATATATATATATATATAAAATTTAATTTAAAAATTTTTTCGATACAACAAATATTATCTTATTTATTATGTATAAATTTGGTTTCTTAGTACTGTAGTTCTTTTTTGCTTTGAAACTACTTTTCTATGTAATCTTGTAATACGTAATTGCACAACAACACAATTAATGGTACTTTATTGAAATGGATTTCTGATAAATTAGTTTGAATTAATAATTAGATATATTTAAGATTTAAAATTTTAATTATTCTCGAAATTCCATTACTTATTAAAAAAGTGGTGTGTACACCACAACTTCTATTAACAATAATCTACAAATATTTGGAAAAATAATTTTCACAGTCACCTATATACACACACAGAGTAGTGGGTAGTGAAATATTTCAAGAGGGCAATGAGTGGAACTCTTTTTTTTTTAATGTATTCGTATTAAATAAAATAAAAAATAAATATCAATATTAAAATATATATACATAGTTAATTAATGTGATCCATTAATCAATAATATCTATATTAAGTGCTGTGTTAAAAAAAATCGATTACGTTTCATTTTCCCTTAATTGAGCTTTAGATCGCCAATGTCACACACACTATATACACTTACTTTACATACGGAATAATACCTGATATAATTTATGCCGTCGATAAGTAGTTTATGATTTCAATCATATAGGTATACATAACTATATATTGATACCCGCCAATGATGTATTAATTTCCCCACGTTATATATTACAAGTGTCAAATATATATTATAATATAGCCTATATATGCAGTAAAACGGTGCATTTATATGTAGTACCTAAGGGTGGGCGCCGACGTTTCGGGTGCGGCAAAGTTTTAATAACGGTATTATTGTTATACACGGTGTACATTGTGTCGGTTAATACTTTTTGTGAAAGTGATCAAATCGTTGTTATAATACTGTTAACACAAATAGGATCGATTCTACCTATAAATACATACATATATATCATGTACAATTGATGATGGGCGATCTGTGATATATATAACCATTCACGCACACACAGCATAAATTAAAACACCTATACATACCGCGACTTTTGATAAAATTAACATATTATCATCGTTAATAATAATAACATTAAAAAAAAAAAAAAATTAAAAAAATAAAACTATAATTAAAACAATATTTAGCATCAAACGTGGTATTAAAATTACATGATAGTTGTTGACGGATTCAATATATCTACTGATAATTTATTTTTTTCGTAATTCGTTTCGGTCAACTATATTAAATGTAAAATAAACCTACAAAAGTTGAAAAATGTTGTCATTATAAAATCTTGATCGGTATAAATGACCAAAAATATCCGCAAGTATAATATGCAAATGCAAGTAGACATAATATATACGAACGGTCTTTTTAGCTATATTTCCTTGTACATTGTGAGTGATAATTGTCTGAATTAATCACTGTACACTGTACAGTAAGTGGAATAAGTTCCGAACATATTATACTTTGCAGTTAGTACATATTTTGAATAATATTTAGTATTATGTACATACATTTATGTAAATATTAGTATTAACAGGTCTTGTCAAAACTTTTATACTCGAATATATCATATTATAATAGGAACCTACTTAAATAATCCTCACTTCTTGATTTACCTATATGCATCTTTACTTATATTTTTATCTTTATATTCTATACATCACATTTATTTTGGAATTATCGTGTTATTTGACGTTGAAAATTAAAGTATAAATAGTAATATAATAATAGGTATCACTACTACACACAAATAGATACTTTTTTTATATTATAAAAAAAATTCATATATTTCATTATGATAATTTATTTGCATGTCTGTTGCATTAGGATCTGTTAATTCGGATATTGGTTTTTTGGCACGGTAACCAATAATTTAGATTTATAAGTTGACTTGAGGTCAATAAATTAAAATGCATATTATTAAGAAGACAAGATCATATTGAATGTAAACAGAAACATCTGATTAAATGCAACGTGCATACAATACTAATACTAATACTGCTAACTGTATATATACTTACTTCACTCAAGAAAAAACGAACAAACATAAAATACAGCGCTTTGTCGTTATATATATATATATCGATTTAAGTGTACCTTGTATATCAGTTCACGAGTAAATAGGCATCGATATGCCTGTGCCAGATTAGATATAGCACTTGGTATATTTTTGAATGTGGTTCAAACTGTACTCTAAACTTTCCTAACATATTTAAAAACAATTTAGAAATATTCCTCAAAATCTGTCGAGTATTTTTTGAGTCTATAAGCGATAACATAAAACCATTGCATTTTGTTGCATATTTGAATAATAAACAACAAATTATATATTATTTTATTTAACTTTTATAACATTCATTGAAATCGATCATATAGTTTTTCAGTTTTGGGTGTTCAACATATAAATTTTTAATTTAATATATTATAAGTATATGTATAAATATTAGGGTGGTTCAAAAAAAGGTAAGAAGAAAAACTTTAAAAAAAAAATAATATGTACGCGATGCCAGGTCGAATAGAATAATTGGATTTTGTATTTCCGTGTGTGATGGCTTGACCTATATATATATATGTAAAATGTATAATTTGCCTGTATAAATAAAATAATATTAAATATCAGAATAAAACGGCTATAGTGGCATATACGATTTTAAAAACAAACTTTTCTCGGAACTCATTACATTATATTAATATTCGGTACGGATTCTGTCGTAGGAAATACCAATTAAGCAGTTCTCAGCGAACAAAATCATAATATTATCATAATTCGTAAGACTGCAGTCTTGTAAAGTTACAACGTGTGTAATTATATTTTTTATTTTGTTTGTGATTTCGACTTGCCGCTGTGATTTATATTTAGTCTCCAGCTGCTGCTGATCGGCCGCGGAATTTCTCGAAATAATCGCATTATGCAGTGTGCACTGTGCAGACGAGTGTAAATTTAATATCGGCAAAATAGTTACCTACCGCGAGCACGGCACGTTGATATTATTTTATAACATGTATAACGAACGTACAAACGATAACGAAATTAATACAACAAAGCAACGCGTAAGTAATATAATATGATAATTTATAGATTATTGTCGAGGGCTACTGGACAAATATGGATTGTATTAAAATATCGCTGCACGGAGCGAATGATTTGTAAACGCAAATATGATACTATAGGTATTGCCAAATACGTTCGTGTATATATTATATTTTTGCTTATCTAGGCAATAATTGAAAAAAAAAAACTGTTGGTGTAATATCATAAGCGGTAGCTATTTAGGCGAGTGTTGGTTTACTACGCCAATATAATACGATAAACAATTTCAGCATTTATTAATGTAACTAAATGTCGCGTAATTAATTAACAGCCATTGTTATGCATCCATACATCTTCGATTTTAAAAACTCAATATCGTATTGTATAAGAAAAATTAAAATTTAATTACATAATTCTTTGTCAATACATCTATTATGAGTATGATGTATACACACACACATTGCAATGATTTGGCATTCATATTTCACATGTATGCCTATTACTTTTTATACCTAGTGAATATACTCATGTCCCTCATATGAAGGGGCCGCTAGGGATATGGATGGATTGTGAGTCGTGACACCCCAAATACGTGAAACATAATATAGCAGTTAATACTACCCATACCTATACATGATATACCTACTATGTGAATTCAACTATTTATTTATTTTAACCAATGATGTTTTCGAAATTTTTTCTAGGATATTCACTATGCATACTGTACAGATGCTTAGTTGTTATAACTGCAACTAAACAACTAAAAGTTAATACAATTTGCTTGATTTTGCATTTTTATCATGCTTTATAATCCATAGAATTTTTCGAAATAATTAGAAAAAAACAATAATTTTTACGCAAAACCGGTTTTTTTAAAAATCGATTTTATTTATTTATTACTCATAAACGAATAACTGTAAAAACTTGAGAGTTTCACATGATTTTTTTCATAAACATTTGAAGAACATCAAATTTTGACAAAATTTGTCATAATTACAAAGATGTTTAATTTATTTTATAGTTAAAAATGTATAAATTATTAAAATTTATAGTTAAGACTTGATAATTTAATACAAGATTCCTTATAAGTTATAACTCATTAGCATTTAATATTAGTATGAAGAATATTTAAAAAATTTATAAGCGGATTTTTTTTTTTTTAAGTAGTGAGATTGGCAATTCAAATTTAGTTAAACTTTAATATTTTAAGCAAATAAAAACAATTTTAGTTATTTTATTATAAGTAATTAAAAAAAAAAGCTTTTGTGGTGGTTTGAAACTTTTACGTTTTTATATTATTATATTTTATGATAAACATTAATGTTTTCAAAATATTTAGATTAATTCTATACTATTGTCTATTTATTTTATAGTTTAATATACCGTATTATTAATAGTAAAATTAATTGCTATGATAATCAATAATGATATATTTACATGATAACATCCACTCAGGTTTGTTTTTTAAATTAAATTAAAATTAACACCATATCCATTACAATGACCACCCAATTACGAGATGCACTCAACTCACATTATACACTATACAGCAAATACCTACTTGACAGCTTTTTATCGTCTATTTTTTTTTCTTGTTCATTTTTATATATAATTGTGTTTGTCGTAATGTATACATAATATTTAAAAAAATGTATTGATCATCATTTTTTTTTTTTTTTAATTTAGTTCATGTTTATGAAAGTTTAAAACACCTCTTATTTATAAACTAGTTTCAAGTAGTTTTAATTATAACTTATAACTAATAATTGTTTAGAAAAGTACTTGTGGCAATTAGTAAAACAAATTGTAACCACACCAACACGTAAGCTGTAAATCCTAAGTCTAATTCATAAATTGAGAAGGAAATTTATTTTTGTTTGTATAAAATTTGCGTTTCTAATTTTTGTACATCATAGGAACTTCTCTAACAATAATTCACCTAAAAAATCAAACTAAATTAGATTTTTAAATATTGAATACTATACTGTAATCAGTTGTGATGTTTATGATTAAAAATGTAAATAATATACATCTACATTACTTAGATAAAAATACCATTCTATAATATCTTTGCATGTTATTTATATTTTTATTACATAACTATTTTTATATTTTACTTATAATATACTTACTTATATTACTTTTAAACTTGTTTGCTGAGACGTATAAAATGATACTTTTTTGTGTTTAGCTAGTTTATTATTATTAAAATTTGTTTCATTTAAATAATATCAAGCATTATTTTAAATTTTGTATATCTACGCATTAATAACAAATAAATCTAGTACATGAATGTTTGGTAAACTGTAAAAAAATCGAGTATATAAAATTTCAGACTTTCGAGCATGCTGAGAAAAATTCTTGGAAATCATAAAAAGAAACAAATTGAATTCTTGTACATTTTGGACAGTTATCCAGCGGTGATTTTCGTCGAAATAGCAGCACGTGTGCATAATATACCATTTTTAAAACATGATTTTTAGTACACATGGTTAATTTGATGCTATAAAAGTATTAGGTATATACATACGTATCGCTTATTGTGCGTGATTTTTTTAAATATAAAAATAATTTAAAATCACTGCAGCATAGGTGCTTAATATTGTCTAGTAAAACGTATTTATTTTCGATAAACAAAGAATTTTCCAGATTACCTACTGTACAAGAAACGACTATAATTTTGTTATTTTTTTTTTTTTTTTTTTTTTTTTTTTATCTCAAGCATGATATAATATGAGTTCAACGATTTCTCAACACAATATACATATGCTGCATATGTAACGACATTAATGAATCGTTTTGGCAGTTATTACTTATCATAGCGCATAATATATGTTTGTGTCAGATTGTAAGTCAAGGACCTACAGAGTACACGTCAAATTGACCAATAAATCAATAAAAATCTAAAATTTAATTTCTCCGAAATGGTTTCGTCACGTAGACGTATTGAAACAATAATTATTGCAAAATCTTTGAAGTGTCCGAATTATTATGCAGTGCGCCTAATGTCAAAGACGATATCATTATTAGTACCGCCACCAAACGGGGTCACGGTTGCGACAGTGTATCGAATTTTGGAAACGTAATATCAATTTATTTCTTCAATTTAATATTATAACATTATATATAATATTAATCAATATTCGATGTGACTGATCGGTTTGGAGACAGAAAAACAACTAGAACATAATTAACAATCATTTATTATTATAAGTTGATGATACGATCTCTTTGCGACAAGCGTGCAGCCAGAATTTTTTTCAAAGGGAAATTTATACTTAATAGGTGAAATTTATGAGAAAGGTATAACACTCCATTGTATAGTCATCAGTCTTCATAATAATATTATGATTATTATCAATAGTAATGAAGAACCTTGCAATATAACATTAAATTTTTTATGTATTCACTTAAAAAATATATTTTTGCATAAATTTGGCCGATAAACACCAAAACACCCTTCTTCTGGTTATCTCACACTACCTTGTGAAATATCAAGGCTCTTGTTGTACATAATACTATATAGGTATATGCATATAATAAGATAATGACATTGCAATGGTCGATATAACGTTTACAAGACCAATGGCTATTAGCTCCATCGTGTAGGTTTAAAATTTACCACATTTTATTAGAAATCAGTGAAATTATATATATTTTGTATACACGATATAGCGTATTTTGTAATTACAATTACTGTGGTTCAGCTCTTATAAGCTTGTGTTATACTCATAATTAGTTGCATACATAATATATTATTATACACCTACTCCGGCATTATTTATATCAAGCGATATCACGCAACAATAATATGCAGATTTCCAATTATAATAATGCATACGATCATACGAATCAATCCAGAAATATGAACAAAAATCAAGGACAATGTAATGTAATCGTTAGTGACAATGAAAATTGAGAACCAAAAATAATGTATATAAAGAGATAACGCAGATATTTAAATTTAAAAAAAAAAACCAATTTCTTAATAATGTATTTTTTTTTTTATTGTGAAAACTGATATATTATTTCCTTCCTCGTTCCATCTATCGCATTTTACTTTAACTTCCGGAATGACATTTTTATATCTTTAAGATATGTATACGAGTACTATAGTATTTTATAGACTATAATAGATTGATAATATTTTAATTAATTGTTAGTGAATAAACACTACGGGATTGGGTGGCAGTATTATGCATAATAGTCCCCACCCGTTTCCGGTTTTTTTTTTTTTTTTTTTGAACGGAAAAAAATAAACTATAATAGATTATAGATGTATGTATACTGTATACACATCAAATAAATATTCCTAATAATTCACATCGCGACATGTCCCGTACACTAAGTATATTTATTAATGAAACTTACTATATCATCTATGATAAATGAAGTGCATATATTAAAATTACCCTTGTTTAACATAAAATAGAAAGATTATGCACGTATATATTTATTATATTTATTAGTAATAAATTGAACGATAATATCTCATTTTAGTCGACGTATTTATGTTATATTTATATTAAAATATTAAAATATTAAAATATAAGACTTTATAAAAAAAAAAATCAATGAAAATTGAACATAATATTAATATACTAATGAATAACTAATGTTGAAGTATTGGACAAACTATATTATTATAAATGTATGATATTGTTAACTCAGCACACGTGTATATATATCAGATATCCGAGAGCCTTGAATTCCCATAAATAAGTATAAGAAGAATTTTATATATTATATATATATATGCGATAAACATTATAACGAGAGTTAAGCACTGATTTTAATTATAATTAAGATATAATACTTAGTCATTATTCTAATGAATACATTTTTTTTCTTGAGTGAATATTACAACCACTACAGTTGCTATACACTGCACATTAAAATATTATTGTTAAACGACATGCACGCGCGTGCTTAATTCTTCATAATTTTACTTTTTAAAATAAATAAGTATGGTGTGCATGTTTTTTTCACAATCACAATAATCACACTTTAAATATAGATGGGAATTTTTTAACAGTATAATATTCGTCATATTATTTGAATAATATCGAGTAAATTCTACGTTAACTACACGTGAACCTATAGCATTACTAATTTTCTCGTTACGGCAAATGGTAAAGACACATATTTCGAAAAACATTGAGGATGGTGACAAAATGAAAAGAATATCAAAAAATAATTAAAGACGTATATACACAAGATAAACAAATATTGTGAAAATGTCATCAAAAAATAAATTTTGCGATGTAAATACATTATTAACGCAAATCATCATATTATTAAACAAATGTTCATTGTGGTGGTATTTTTCTCGTATCTTTGAAATAATGTTTTTTTCCGCCTTTTTTGTTTGTTTATAAACACTATTTTTAAATATAAATAAATTTAAAAAAAATAAAATATCAAATTAATCTAATCATATTATTATAAACAAATAGTATATATAATATAGCCATGAATTGCAAGTAGTGTATTTTAAAGGGATTCATGAACATTTTTTGGCATATTATAACTGAAAAACAAGAAAAAATAATAAAAAAACTATACATAATTTAACTAACATGAGCACGAGTTATTACATACATATTAGTATGGTTATTATGGTTCAAAACTAAAATACAAATACGATCAAAAAATTTAATTTTTTTACCAAAATAAAACAATGATTGAAATGGTTTAATATCCACTTATAACGATTGATAGGGCATTTTTGAGTTTTTAATCCACATCATACGCACCATGAAAAGATTATTTTAGTAAATCTGTATTGTAAAATATGACTATACGATAAATAGTTAGATTACATTAAAACCCAAAGGTCGAAGTATATATTTTACAATATTGAAAACAGATGGCATCCATACATAAATCATGATATTATTACTTTTATAAATAATAAATGTATTATTTTTATTTTCTAGTCATATAAAAATATAGAATTTAACATAGTTATGTCCATGAGAGAAAAGTTCAAACTCCGTGATACTAACGCATTGTGTGGTGTATGAAAAAATAATAAATACTAATTATTTTGTTATAACTTTTCACAAATGATACTTTGTACTTGTAAACCATGTAAATGTTCTTAAGTTTAAGTATCAATAAATATCAAGTAAATTTATAGTAAAATTGTTGAAACGATACGTCTATCAGCTCGCCCGCATTTTTTATGTACAACCATTGTGTTTTAGATCTAAAAAGGATAAAAATAGCATCGATTTATAATATCAAGGGGCAATTATTGATTATTATTACTTATTATTTTTATTTTCCCGTAACTTTCAAAGTAAATAATTTATAAATTAGATATTTCTGATGCTTATTTGATATATAATTATAATTTATTATTCTCTTAAATTATATATTAATACACTTAATTTGTTTTTATTATTTCCTGTGCACCATTGAATGAACTGCCATTACTATGAATATTATTAACTTGTTAACATGTAAATAGTACAACAATTAAAATAAATTTCAAATTAATACAAAAATAATTTTGAAAATATTATCATACTAAATGGTATAATGTATTTAGAAACCGATGTTATTGTCAAAAAGATTTTTTTATATCTCCGTATTTACCATATTAATTTTTAGAAAATTTAACTTCACGCTCTCCATAGATATTAAGTATGTTTTTTTATTTTATTTATTGCCAATTGAAATAGTTTTTTAAATATATGGTTTTATAATTATTTTTGTTCTCGACATTAATCCTGTTATTATGATAACACAAAAACTATTATCCACATTAAAAATATAAAATTTTAATTTTGTATATTGTATAGAATTCAATTTTATAATTTGATCAGCTGACACTAATCGTATTAACTTATACATAACCGTAACTAAATTCAACTAGTATAAGTTGGTTTACTAATCCTAAACTGTATTGATCTGTACTTATGTGAACACAATCACAATGATTATTTATATATAGTTTCAGATTTACAATCATGGTTTGCCATGTTAATTCTAGACATTTTTTTATATAAATACAGACAAATCTTAACAATATTAGATTTACGTCGTATTTTAAGTGTTAGTTGAATCTGTTATTATTATTGTTTATATTAAAATAATATGTTCAGAGTTAGAAAATGGAAAATAATAGAATTAATCCGATGCGCACGAATTGCGTCCCGAAATCCACTTTTCACATGAATTGCGTCCCAACAATATTTATCTAGTACCTACACGAGTTACGTCCCAACGTAAAAACATAATTTTCCTACAGACTTATACTGTTAAAAGCACATTATAATTATCGATAGGTTAAAAATATGGTTTTTTTGTCGTTTTTTTTTTGCAATTAGAAGTAGATATGTAAATTAAATTAGTATTAAAAATTAAATTAATATTTAAAAAATTATAAGACATTAAAACATAACTGTCCTTCCTGTATACAAACTAAAAGTATAATCTGCTTAAAATTTATCTTACCATTTAAAATAGAAATGGAAAAAAAATATAATTATAAAATAGTCATATGGATAAATTCGGATGCAACTCGTGTAGTCATTTAGATAAAACCGGGCGCAAATCGTGTACCTTCTTATCGATTTGTATATATCAGGACGCTATTCGTGTGCAGCCATTGATTTAATCACAAACGAAAATCCATAATAACAAGAAAAAACGAAACACTAAGTATATTATGAACTATGATGTGTCCACTTGGAGATTTCAGTGTTCCAAACAAGTGTTGATCATTAAATGGTTTTATTTAACCTTCTAAAGATATGCACGTATAAAATACTATGATAAGTTCTAAAGATCTTTGGATAAATCGGATTAGGGTTATATTATGTAATTAAATTAATCAATAAAATGTAATGAAAATCTAGTCACGTTGGTACTACCTACCTGTATAATAGTACCAATAGTTGCTTGATTTTTTTCAGAAAATTAAATTTAGTGAGTTTGCTTATGAAGTTGTGAGTTACGATATCCTGTGCAGCATGCAATTATTACTGGTTAGACTTTTGAGTTTTGACATATCTTCATATATATATTACACTTAAAAAGGCTTAATAAACTAATTTATTAATTGATTTTAAGTAAGTAGGTCGTAGATTTTTACTCATAGAAATTAATTAAGTAATTAATAAATATAGTGATCTATTACTGTAAAGTTATTATTTAACTAAATCTGATTACATGGACTAAAAAATGCTTGAACGTGTAAGAAATAATGGTCCAAAAAATATTCAAGTACGTACTAAAATATACAATAAAAACTAAAAATATCATTTAATTTAAATAATGAAATCGATATCGTTTGTGATAGACGATAATGTTATCCGCGTTGAAACCACATTGAGCATTATAAACAAAATAAAATATTAGATAATAATATATATTACCGGGATTGTATATATAATTGAAAATTTCATTTTTGGCGATTGCCAATAAACTTAGTTTACGATTCGTGCATTTTATATATAAAGTATTTATAGGTAGGTACCTACCAGTTCTATATCTATTATTTATAAGTTTAATGCTTATGCGGCCATCTAATGGAACTCCTAAGTCGGTCTTTCTAATGGAAGGAAATTTCAATCGTGATAGCCTACCGTAGCAGAGATAGAGAAGAAAAATAATGTGTACAGATATATATATATACAAAAAAAAATCGATAAAAGCATTAGACGATTGCAATTTCATTATTCGCAATCCAATAAGCTCGCCTGCACGAATTCATATTTTTTTCATCACAACATCAGGTATATATTTATAAAATCATTGTTAAATAATACAATTCTATAATAAACTAAACAAACCTTTTTTTTCTTTTAATTAGCTTTCCACGTGTCAATTTTTTTTAAGTATTTAATGCACACTATACATTGTTAAATACTGTGAATATTTATTAGTTCTTTGAATTTCATCGGCTGTTTTATCCATATTGATTATTCACACATCAATTTATTTTTATTTCATTTAAACAGCGTTTTATCAGATTCATGTGTGTACTGCAAACGAATTAAACAAAAAATAAATAAATAAATAATGAAACATTCAATCGGCTATGTATCAGCCTGAGAATAATTTAATGCTGATATATTAACTCTATGTGACCTGCAAATAATAAATAAATTAAAACTACAATTATATTGGGAATAATTTTGTTTTAAAATCTTGTGTGATATGACTTAATACTTTAATATACTTAAATAATTTTTAATGTACCGTCAGTTTAAAAGTTTTGAGGGTCCTAATTTTAATTATAACGTTGTAATTTCGACTTGATTTTATACAATATCCTATAAAGATTATAGGTATTCACATTTTAAATATTAATCAGTTAAATTAGACTTTAAATCTAAGTTAAATATTATAAGTAAACTTGATATATTTTGTAAACATTTGCAGTAATAATATATGTATAAAAAAATATTGATTTATTTATTGAATTAACATTTTATAATGCTTTTGTTTTTTTATAATTAATTCATGACGAATGATCTATAGTAATAAAAATAGTAGCTATATGGTTATAGCTATGGCGAAATAAATTTTTAAAATCTATATGGCGTATACAAGAATAATAATTACTTTGATTAGTATTATATAAATTGAATTGATGAAATCATAAAAATTTTTTTTTATCTATTGATAAAATGGCCCATTAATTTCATGACATAACAAATTTTTTCATATAAAATATTCATTAAATAATAGTTATTACCACGAAAATCTCAAGCATAACATTTTGTATGAACAATTTTATTTTATTTTTATATAAAGGAACAAACATCTATCACGTACCTACCTAAATATTACCTTTTAGTAGAACGCCTGCGATATTGTAATTATACGTATTCGCGTATTTTTAATTAAAAACGTTATAGGAGAATTTATATTAAAGTTGACTTAATAATTAAATAAACAACGAAGTTTCATTTAAAAAAGTAGTACCTATAAATGAATATGAATCAATGCCGTGTTTTAGAAATCATGATTTAAAATTTATGATCGGTTAAGAACTTAAGTCGGGTTGTCAACGCAATTTAATGCGTAATTCTAATTGAAAGACATCTTCAAACATTTTTTTATAATGTTATTAATGTTATTATTTTTGTATAGGATGATTATGCAATATTTTATTATTATTAAATTACTGTTTTCAAGGTAAAATTATTTCGACACAAGTATCATTGTTTCATATTTGACTATTAAAATTGATATATCAACAATATTAAGACATTCCTTTCATGGAAGTTTTTTCATCGAATTATGTACAATTGTATAAACTAAACTGCTTTAACAAATTAAGAATGTAACGACATAACGTTCATAAATAAATTGTTTTCATTTACTATTTACTATTTAGTATATACCTACTGACTGCCATCAGTTACTGAGTTACACAGTTCAATTTACTAAGAGAATACTTCTACTAATAGGTACTATATTATATCTATAATTTTCTTTTAACCATTTTCCTCTTACATTTTTCAAAAATATAATTCATGAAAATCAATTTGATAGTAATAAAACAATATTTTTAAAATACAAAAAGTTTTTACTTGACTACGTGGTATACGATTTATAGCTGAAAAATATTTTTATTAAATTACTTCTGAATACATAAAAACAAATTATGTTAATGAAATTAAAATTGTAACATATGTTTAGAATATAACTTTTTTTTTTTGTGTTCCATTTAAATTCAATTACCATTAATTGGTTTAATTATTTTCCTGTAAATACAGATTTTAACACATTAATAAAATAGTTTTTTTTTATATATGATGGCCGTAGTCCTTTATTAATAAAATATAGCAATGCATACTTCACTTATAAATTATAATAATATTTATTATGATATAAGACTTTAAAAACGTATATTGGCTGTTAAGTATAATTTATCTAAACATATGGTATATTGGTAGTTCGTACCTATATAATATATATACCAAATTATACCATAAATAACACCTACCTAGTATTATGAGTTATATTAAATATTATAAAAACAATATCTATGTTTTGTTTTTTAATTCAATACTAGTAACTGATCCTCTACCTTACAGAACCTTTTACTTATATAGTAGCATATCACGTGTTCAAAAACCATTAATTTGTATGATCGAATATCAAGTGTATGAAAAATAGTAATTTTATGTACAAAAAAAAAAAAAATATAAAATAAAAAACAAATCAATATTGTAAAAACAAAGATTATGAATATATTATACTTAACTCATACATTTTTATGATCACTTTTTTTTGTAAATAAATATATAAAGATTAATCGAAAATATTGGAAACATGACGTATTGAATAAACTATTAAAAAGTCTTAACATTTGAACTGTATATACCTTGTATGAACTTAATAATATATTATGTGTGGAAATAAAATATAAAAAAATAATAATTAATAATTAAAAATAGAACCGGATACTCTCAGCTTTATATAACAGGCATATAGGTACTAATTAGTACTGACAGACATAAATATAATGATTCGGTTGTAAATAATATCAGCACATAAAATTATAAACGCTTAAGTAAAAGTTTTTTTTTTATTTTAGAAAAAAGTAAACTAATAATATACAATATACATAATATATATACCTCTATATTACATGTCTATTTTTTTTTTGAAATGTATGTTATGTTTGTATATACTTTTTAAAATAAACCCCACTCAACTATCACTTGCAAACTAAGTTAAGATTGTTCAAATTAATATGCATTTTTCACACTCGTGAAATGTTCTAAAAATAAAACAAAAACTAAATTTATAGACTATACAATAAGTGTACAATCATGTACATAACAAGGAGGTAATTAGTTTAAAACCTCTATTTAACACGAGTTTATTAAATTTTACTTTAAAAAAATATTCATTTAGCTATTTACTTATAAAAATGTAAAACTTGAAAACTTATTGTCAAAAAAAAAAAAACATTATTTTCACGATAATACAATTAAAAAAAAAAACCCCGTACAGTCACCAGCTAAGATTGGTTATAGTAAGATGTAGTTTTCTTATAACAGGCAATATTTAAGTGGCCAGTGAGTGTTATATAGTTTAGGAGGGAGGGTTGTTTATTTTTTACTAATAATTGTTGCTTACACCATTGATCATATCACGCCGTTGCAATGATGACTCATCTTTATTAATTAACCACTGGATAGTAAAAAGTGTATTAACAATTATTGATTATTGGTTTAAAATGTCGATATAATAATATCATCCACAATAGAAATTTTTGCAGCAGACCAAATCACGATTTCATAAATATGATTTTAACTGTATTGTAAGACAGACAGTAGATAGTTACAAGCACACATAATTATAATACATTAACTCATATATAGGTAAATTTATACAATGTATTCACAAAACGACAAAACAACACCACAACTTTGAAAATTCATATTTATTGGAACAAAATTAGTGAAAACCAATTTTTACTCAACATATAACAATTTTTTTTCTCGTAAATGAACGTTAAAAGTTTACGAACGTTTGCTGAATCCGGTCAACGTTTTCTTGTGAGACACGTGGCCGTCTGGCGCTCTTCTTTTTACACAGACATCCGGTATCAAAAAGCTGACTGTGTCATCGTATGATAATCTTGTCAGGAGATCGGACTCCATACTTGGTTTAAAACTGATTTTCATTGTGAAAAAACCATGGCGACGTGACGTTCAGAACCAAAATAACAAATCTTATTATTGTTCATTGATAACATATTAATGAGCAATTTCTTGATAACTATAAACTAACAAAAACTTAAGAGCTTCTTTTTCACAACTATAGATGACAGCACGCTCTACGTGGTTTAATTTTGAAGTTACGTATTTTCAAAGGTATCGTATTCTTTTATGAACAAACTGTATCTATCATTGATTGGTCGTGCAACTGCAAGAATATATAATATACTGTATATCATTTTTTTTTTTTTTTTGTTTTTTTATTGAGTAAAATTTTGTCAAGAAGTTTTGTCAATATCAATATTAATAATAATGAAATAAAATATAATTACGATGATGTGGGTATGTATCAAAGTAATAACAAGTAAAATATATATATACCTATCCTTTAATCAAGCAAATCCTAATTTTCGGAATATATACTTGACTTTGAGTAGGATGACATCATCAAAAATAATTTTTATGTTTAAACTTCAATAGCTTAATTTTTATGTAATTTAATGAGTGTCCTGAAGTGACTTTTTTTCAAACAAGTAAACGTGCTTAGTGAATCACTCTGTGTATAGTATATTGTAATAATTATTATATTTATATGAAAAAATAATAGCAATAAATCCTCAACTACCTATGTACGTATAATAATGAATTTGAATGCAATTTGATGGAAAGGCGATTGGCCGCGGGTAATGTTAAGGGATTTAAAATAATGAAGACGACAAATTACATCGTATAAAATTCGTGTTTATATGTATACAGTATACACTCAGTGGCGGCTAGTAAATAGGGGCGATGGGGCGATCGCCCCCCCCCCTTCTAAAATTATTATTTATTACAAATTTATAAGTTTATTATCAATTTTTAATTTTATATTGTAGTATAATATTATCAAAAATAAAAATTGTGTTTTCTATAATATTTACATCATTAAGTATTATGAAAACATTATCAGATTATGGGAGTTTAAAAATAAATCATTCAACACTGTAGCTTCTGAAAATCGATAACCGATAACGATTTACCAAAATCCGCGAGCAGCGCATGCCATGCTTGGGCGATGTTAAAAGTCGCTCGTCATAACTATGATCGGAATACAAAAACTAAGAAGGGGGAACACAATAATAATACTGCCGCCGGGGCGATGATTTTAATCGCCCGATACACATGGATTCCGAACTTGGGTATATTTATTATTTACTTTGTGCAGTCATAACTCGCAATCAATTATTTCAATTTGATATTTTTTTCCAAAAATATATACTGGAATTATTAAGTTTTTAATCATGGATTCATCCACACATAAACATTTTATTAAATTAATTAAATTAAATAACCATTATTAATATTATTTGTGTTCGATACCTACTTTCCATAAATAAGCAATTTTATATCGCCCTCCCACTTTCAAAGCACACGAGCCGCCACTGGTATACAGTTATATTGTAATACATAATAATATGTACATTATACATGCATAGATAGTTTACTAGTCTAATATTAAAAACATACATTGCATTATATTTCATACGTATACGTATACTTTATATTACATAGATAAGTACCAGACGACCACGCGCACGCGATTTATCCGACTAACGGCACGCTGGCAAATAGGTATATAATAATAGTAATATGCGTACTTTTTTATATTATATTATTATTATTATTATTATTATATAGGTGCGCATTTAGTATTGAAGAATTTTTATTTTTTAATCCAAAACGTTTTTTTATTTTTTAACGCCCATAACGGTATAATTTTACAACACACTCTATACACAGTATTCCTCCTACTAATTATATTATTTTTTTCTACCGATGTATATGTTAATTATTTTGTTTATTATAATATAAATCTGTGATTGAAAACACAGCTCCGATATTTATACAGTCTGTTCCATTTTAACCATAATTCTCTATAGTTCATTAAGATATTAAGAAATACGCAGTAATATATGTAAGCTATACCATTTAATGTAATTTTAAGTTATAATAATCCATCATACATTTATTATACCACGATTACTTTTCGTACTTTATTTTTAAATTTTTTACGAATTTTAGGGGTTAAATATTATTACATAGTGGCAAATCGGATGATTTCAATCAAAAAAAAGTTTTATTGCATTAACGTGAAACTTAAATATTTATCAAAAATAAAAAACTAACCAATATAAATATCATTAAAAACAACATACATTTCTTAATATTTTTTTTAATTAATGAAAGAATTCGAAAAATCAGAGTGGTTCAATTTGAACCACTCTACACAGAAATATTGAATATTTCTAGTTATCGAGGACACAATAACGTTCATTAAATCCTATGCGTATACTTGCATCGTGTACAACAGTCGTCAACATCAATTGACCTTGAATTTTTTGAAAAATTTTTACTCACCACTCCTGTATAATATCATCAAGTTAAAAAAATGCCAATGTCTTGTATATACGACAATTAACATAATATAATATTTAATATTTTAATCTATAAATGGCAATTTAATTTTTAATCGTACAAAGGTTGTAAGAACATATTTTTATGCAAATCACATATTGAAAATTTTCAAACTTTTATTAAGTATATTTTGTCTTGAAACCATTTCACCGTGTTAAATTTAGCTTATTATTTATTATTATTAGTAATATATATTTTACGCATCCAGCGTTTATGTGTCAAAAAGTATTTTATGCTTATTATATGTACTTCAACGAATATGGTATACTGGTACATAGGACTTAACACCTAAGAATTTTAATTTATTTTATCGCGCCGACACCATTCGACGGCAGTTAGGTACTGTCATTTTCATATTAATACGCATCGGTTATATTATATTATGCTTAATCAATTACAGTTATTTATTTATTATTTTTTCTTTATACCCGTTATTTTATTTTTTGAGTACATAAATATAAAATTAATCTATAGACGACATAATCGTTACAAGCAAATGTATAATGTAGGAATATTAAAATATTTTTAAAAATGTAAATAAAACATATTTTTATTATATAGCCTCATTCGTAAATAAATGTATGACAAGTGTCAAATATGAAATAATGTAAATAGATATGAAATATTCAAGCAGCGAATTCTGGATGATCGATATTTAGGCTGTATCATAATTTATAACATGATTAAAATGTTTCAATACGATGTATTTAAACTTACCAATAAATCGTAATTTAATATACTTGTTAAACCAATTTAACACTTTTGCACATCCATAAAAAAAATAATAAACGTAAAGATATTTTAAGTATATACTCGTATGACAGAAATTGTTTAAAAAAATACGTATATTCCTGCAAGCGACACGTAAAGAAAAAAAAATTCAACATAATTTTTTTGATATTTCCTGCAGTACCTATTTACGTACACTACGTGGTCATACAATTTTTTATTTTTTATTTTTTTTTTTTCTAGGGATTACATATAATAATATAATCAATAAAAAATTTACAATATCGTACAATACATAATTATAATATCCAGTATCAGCCCGAGTTATTATGGCGCCCCGGGCAAATTTTTAAAAGGTACCCTTAAAAATGTAGCTTAAATAATATTTTTATTGTTTTAGACAATTTATTATTGTAGATGATCATATTATTATTATACACTGTTATTAATTCAGTTAATTCTTTAAGTGCATCTATTATTTGTGAGATTTCATTTTTAACCGCATTAATACAATCTATTCGACATTACTATTGAGTCCTCACATAATGGCTTAACAGATAAAGATTTAATGTGTTTTTTTAAGATATATAAAAAAGCTACAGATGCAAGAACAACACGAATATTCGTTGAATCGCTCCAAAGAAGTTTGTTGACTCAATAGAACAAGAAACACTATTTTCAACTACTAAGTTCAGTAAATAACAACCACCTAGCATTAAAAAAAAAGCTTGAGAATCGGCTCATAATATTCTTGCTTGTTCACCTTTATTTTTACCCTTCATATTTGCCCCGTTATTATATCCCTGACATTTACTGTTACTTAATTCTAATTTACAATTATACATCATTATATTATAGTCTCACAAATTCCTTCACCAGATGAGTCATTTGTCGGTTCAAACATTATAAAATTTTCTTAAATGCACATTTCTGACCTATATTAAAAAATTTTGAAGTCAAAAAAAGTAGTTCAACGTGACTAATGACCCAAGTACAATTCAAAATAATGCTATACTATTTAGTTTTTAGAACTCGATCTGGTATATTGTTTTGGTAAGTTTCCAATTATACAAATAATTTCATTTTTAATAGTTTTTCCACAATAATGAAAATACGTTTCATAATAATATCATTGTTATACATTATATAACACGACGAACGTGTACATTTATACCTAATCATCGGCGTCAGGTAAATTGGTACGGCGGTAGTAACGATGATTATAAGTCATTGTGCCCCAAAGTTATAGTCACGGTGCGTGGTAATATTATTGTAATGTATATTATTATATTAATACATTTATATTAGTGCATTGTTTCGTTAACTAAAAAAAAAAATGTATAAGTTTTACAATTTTTTGAACACCTCCAATGCATCTCTGACGCCTCTGTTCTGGAGGCGCCCCGGGCGACCGCCCGATTCGCCCGTGTCTTGGGTCGAATTTATAATATCTGTCAAACAGCATAAGAATGTTATCGTAAATTAAATTGAGTTTCGTATATACCTAATTTCTAGTTGTGCCATGTTATTATCATACATTTATATATATAAGCTAAAAGATCAGTCCGCAACATGATAGCATATAACACATTATGACTTCAATACTATAGTACTTCAGTAAGTAACCAATAAGTATTTTATGATTACCTATTTAATAGATTAATATAAGTCTATAAGTCTATAAGTTTACCACGGTATATAATTTAAAATGGTTTGACATTTGACAAACTTAAATAATATCAATGTATTCTACACTTATTATAATATGTTTTTATATCCACAGAAAAATGACGCACCGCTGACAAAATATTAAATGATGTAAACAATAAAACAACCTCGCTTAATATATATATATATATATATATATATATATGTGTGTGATTTTGAGCGTTAAGCCCTTTAAAATTTCGAGTAAATTGAGAATATATTTGAACCCTTCCTTTCAGTATTCTAAATATTTTAATGTGTATCAATATAATTCTGTTTTAAAAATTGTCGGTTGGCCACTGGCCATATAAAATAACAGTCACTGATTTTCTCTTAAAATACAATAATATCTTTACTTCGGTCTTCTAAAAATTCTTACTTATAAATTATCTACCTTAATAATATAATATATAATAGGTATCAAAGTATTTCAAGTAATAAGTTTCGAATTAAAAACTTTTTTTATAAATAATATGCGCGTGCATGTATTCAAAAAATTTCTATTATATATAACATATAGCATTCTTTGGAAACTTAAACAGTTAGGCAAAAATTTCAGCAGTAATTACTAATACCTATAACATCGTTTTTTGTGCGAGATAATCCATAAAAACAATACAAAGTAAAACGTCAAAATTGTAATTTTAAAAGGTATACCTACCGTAGACGCAAGGACTAAAATTGTAATTAATTTCAGCATTAGATTTATTTAAATTTTAGTTTAATTTTAAAGTTTTTTTGCCAATAGGCGATAACAATGAATTATTTTAAAATTATTTAGATACCTACAACTTATACACATATCATAATATAATATTATATAGTCTTTCGCTGCATCCAACACCGAAACCGGTACGATGCCACGCGAGTGATTGCACCGCAATTCGTATGTAATAAATAAATAAATAAATAATCAATACACAACGATATTATTTCGATATAATAATGTATTAGTATTATGTTACAAAGACGTAAAAGATAAACATTTCGATCGGTTAATGATTTCGACCGCGAGTATAATATATACGTATTATATTATTATAAATAAAATATTTATAGGATACGACTACTGTGCGCGTGCACATGAAAAATCCGTTATATTGGCCTGATGCGTATAGAGTGTATAGGTACGTCAGCGTGCCGTCGCTTTTTGTCATCACCAAAGATTCGTGTGTTCATTTCGTTTCTTCCGATAGATTATGCGGAGACTGGAACGATAGGAATGTTTGCTGTCAATTTCACAGCCATAGTTTTTTTTTTTTTTTTAATTTTTCCGTTGACACTTTTTTTCATACATGACACATACCATAAATTTCGCGGTCTTTAATAACTTACCAATATGATAATTATTACTAAATATCACTTATTATACATAAATACTATAATCAGTGGTAATCACACACACAAACTTATTATAAAATTATAATTAATGATAATAATATAGGTAGATAATATATATTGTAACCTACAATATTTTTAAACATATACCTAATTTAAAATTCAAACGAATAGTTCTTCGTTTATCAAAACGTATATGTTAAAAATAATAGTCATAAAAAATGGTTTCATAAAAATATATAAAATGTGTAACATAGATGTAATATTGTATATAATATGTATTGTACTTAATCATTTTTATAAATTGTAAATATTGATAGATTAATAAAAATTAATACAATTTTCAAATTATTATAACCCCCATATCTTTCAAATCCATTATCATAGACTTATTATCCTTGTTACAAAAAAGGAAAATAACTTAAATCTAGGTATTTATTCGAGTTTTTATAATTGATTACCAGAATACATCAACATTTTCAGAAAAATTATCAACTAAATAATTAATTATAAGCAAAAAGAAGGTGAAGTTTTCATTTGAAAAACAAAAATTTGAACACTCAATGAGTAATAAAAATACATATATAATAATTTGAAAATATTGTCTTTGTATATTTAAAAATTCAAAAATCAGCTACCTATCGAACAACTCCTTTATTTGAAAAGAAAAAGTGGGTGAACATGCTTGGTGTATCACCTTGTTTTCGTGTACAATAAAAATATATCATTATTTATTTGTCGCCGTAAATCGAAATTTTAATGTTGTATCTGCACCTACGTAGTGGCTTACTTGACTTTATTATATCGGAATTTTTTTTCCAATCGATTTTGTAAATTACTCTACTCACTGTTATAACAAATAAATAATCTACTTGGCTCGTTGACCAAAATGGAAATAATATATTTTATTGTACCTAAAATGAATCCGACGAAATGGACGAATGTACGTATAGAAAAAGAACTTCCATGCCGCCGCCTCCACCATGAAAATGTGGGTCATAAACTCTGCATATATTTAGGAAATCAATGAGTTTGCCACAATGTTGTATTTATATTTATAGATGCAAGCGTATAAACCTATGTACCTATATATACATACTTAATATATAATATCCACATATTACATATATTATTAAG
This sequence comes from Melanaphis sacchari, assembly GCF_002803265.2. Classification (NCBI taxonomy): domain Eukaryota; kingdom Metazoa; phylum Arthropoda; class Insecta; order Hemiptera; family Aphididae; genus Melanaphis; species Melanaphis sacchari. The sequence continues at coordinate 2,522,562 of NW_020271284.1, forward strand.
CATTATACACATATGCTAAATAAATATATATATACAGGAGCATACTGGCTGGGATACTGAGATGTTACAGCATCTCTTTTCCTAAAATATAATTGCCCCTATTGGTATAAATGTGCCTTAATGTTAATGTGTTTACTGTACAACTGCAGAGTTTTAGGAAATCTATTTATTTTTTTTATAACATACAATTTTGATTGCATTTTTGTTGTAATTTGGTAACTATTCACATTTTCATAACAAATAATATTTTATTATTTTATAAATAATCTACATATTTTAAATTTTTCAAAAAAATGTTTTATTTTCCCTTTAAATTATTTAGCATCCCGTGCTCTTTTTTAGAAATTTGTCCTTATATAGGTATACTCGTTTATATGTATATTGTATATATATGTGTGTACATATAAGACTATATATACGTATTTTAAATTTCAAATAACTATATAAGTATCATATGAGCCTATACCCAAACGAATAATGACGACAACGAGTATAAATTACTACCACCTAACGTGCTGCATGCATATTCAACATATATATAATATCCAAAGGTTCGACAATATACATACTATGTAATACGTTATAGCTATAGAGATAAAACTTCTAAAAACTGACTAAAAATATTATTTAATATGGATGTAAATAATATGAATATGTGCTTTGAAAACGCAAAATTACGAGCTTAAAAAAATAAAATAATCTTTTTTGTTATTTTAATATTATTATTACAGCAGGAAATTAATATATTTTCATATGGCAATTATCATTGTAAATTTATTTTAAATTTAGATGCATTTAAAATCATAGAAAATATTAATACCCATCATACATCAACAATCAATTAACAACATATCTATACACAGTGTTATAGAGTAAATACTGTGGCTTCAAAATGTATATACTTATATCTTTATTTTTAATTTAATAAATATTTAATTGTCATATTACTACTCACAAACATAAATTAAAAAATATGACTTTTTTTTTTTTTGAACTTAAGCCCGGCGACTAGGGCCATTAGCTTTGTAGGGATTGTGAACTGTGGGTAGAGGTAAGATTGGTATAGGTAGGTTGATTTTACGATTGTTATGGTTGTTACGGTTGATAGTAAACACGTGCATGTGTGGCAAGGTTTTTAACCACTACGAGCCCGGGTGATCACCCATCCGGACACTAGTAGCTGTGGCCGTTACTTACTCCCAGTCACATTCCGCGACTGGCAGCAGCCAACGCGCCACACAAAGCCGCTAAAAAAAATATGACTTTAAATATATAAAAATCTCTAAATATGCATTAAAAACGCAATAAATTTAATGAGTAAAAAAACACACAAATGCAAAAATATTTAAACCCTAGTACTGAGATGTTGATGATTAATGTTTTTTTTTTTTTTTTAGGCTACATTTTATCGAGTGTAATGGAGTGTAATTGATTATACTTTTATTATTCCACGTGTACAGATGAAAACAGTATATTTATTGTGAAACATATCGTTTAAACATACTTCATACAGAGTAATTGATTAACGTAAATCATCTACCCATTATATCAATATCAAACTATAGAATTAAAGGTTATAAATAAAACCAACTAGCTCTCATGCGGTAAAAACTTAATTTTATTCTTACCATTTTCAGTGTGCACAATACATAATTGAACAATCTCAACGAATTTATAAAATATTTAGTTAAATTTTAAACGATATAGTTTATCGTCTTTATTTAGTTAGTATAAAAAATAGATACCTAGATATTTCATGAAATACTGTCATTTTATACTTCAACGCTAATATATATGCTGGTATACTGCTGGTAAAACAGTATTGAATCTAAATTTTAAGAAGTCTGAGTGCAACTTCCAACTAAAAATATTGAAGGTCCCTTATAATAATAAAAATGTTATTCATAAATACCTGTGTATATTTAATGGAGATGGTTTAAAAAAGAAAATCTTTCAACTATAGGTATCGTAGATATATAATTCATATGTTTCATTAAATAGAATTACAAGGAGCAAATAAAACAAAGTGCATAACAATCTAGAATAAATGGGTACGGGTTTTTTTTTTTTTTTAAATAATTTTTCCCTTTTTTCCTGACCATCAATTAATAATTTATTTTCTCACAAAATTAGATAATGTAGGACATCGATCCGATTCCTCTAAATAGTCTAACTATTTAGAGGCATCGGATCGATTAACCTGAGCCTTGAGACCTCCAAGCAAACCATCACTAAATCTGACATTATGGAGAAGTTAAGACCATATGATATGGGGTGGAACTTATATAGTACAATTAAAAGATAAAATATAAATATTATTATTTATTGATATTTTTTACAATATTATCAAGAAATGTGAGATGATTATTTTGCCAGTATTCACTCAAAAACGTTTTATCATATTGTAACAATCGCACATATTTTGATCATACATGAAAATATACAATACCTACATATATTGCGTACATATATAATTATAATAATACGTACTATGTTATGTCTATTAAAAAACGCAAGTGTGTAAAATAACATTACCTATTATAATATTATAACAGCAGTGCGCCGATTCGACGAGACACACGCGTTGTAACAAAATGTAAAGGACAAATCCCAAAACTGGTTTTCGAATTGAAATTCAGCCAAATCAGTGCGCTACAGCAGTTACCTAGTATAATGATATTATTATATTATTATTATTATTATTATTATTATTATTATTATTATTATCATATTCGATATATCTATACATGTGTAATGCACACATATACATATAGTAATATATAATATATTAATATATAGTATAGTTGAGTCTACACACAGGTGACACTGCATCGCTCGACGCATAGCCATTCGCCACTCATATATTATTTACTTCACGTGTTTTTCGAATATATTATAATAATAGTATAATACTATTGGTCGTAGAGTAACGTAGCACATAAAATTATACTATTATATGTATAAATAATGAATAACCGGTTAAGTAATTTGATTAATATTATATTATTTCCAAACGCGTGTGAGATGGCAAACGGACAGACAAGTCATGCAACTCATTTTGTCATAATAATTGTATTACGTAGAGACACCTAATCTATCTACTGCTTATACACAGATCAACGACCATCGATCATTTTATACATTTTAATGAAAATGCATACAGCACACATTTTTGAAAGCTTAAGACCTACTGTACAAAACATGTGTATAAAATGTAATCGGTGTCCTACGCGTTAGTGGTGCATTGGAGAAGATAAAGAACTCACACATTTTATTTAACTGTTATGTTTTACTTATAGACAACTATTAAAATATTTTTAATATAATACATCGTTAGACAATTATTCATGATGGTATATTATTAAATCAATAAAATATTTATATTATATATTATAATCTATTCTTCTATTTTACTGTGTTATATACTTTTGTTTCATGATGATTAAATTATTACTGGTTTTACGTTTCGGTATAAACTGATCGCATCAAGTACATAATTATAATGCATTTTTGATAAAACCATCCAAATGGTTTGGACGCCTGCAACCTATTGCTGTCAGTAAAATAAATAGTAATGTAATATATATATATATATGATAATGAGAACATAGTAAGATTCTCAAACGTGGTAGATTGCAATATAGCTATTAATAACATGAGAGGATTATGTTTGACGTTTGCCATGACAAAAATGCATTTATTGAAACAATCTAACGTCTCATACAGATGTGATTGGGTTTTACATAAATATTATTTTAAAGCAGCCGAAATATTATAATCAACAATAGATACAACTCTAAAGATGCAGATTAAAAATTTTAATGATTTCAACACTTACCATCATATTGTGTACTACATGATTATGTGCACAGTAGTCATCACTGAATTAATTTTGCACGTGAAAACGGATAAATATACGTTGAATAATATATTATATTATATTCAAATCATGCATTGTAATTTTATTGTAAACATAATGTGAATTTCAACTAATAGAAGGTCCGTACAATTTATTCAATACCGGTGTAAATCTATTGTGAATGAAAAATATTTATAAATTTAAATATTTAAATTTACATAAGTAAAAATAATATAGACAGTGAATTTCGATCAGCCTTAGCAGGTAATGTACCAACAAACTATGATAAATCCAACGTGGTCTTGCAAAGTGTTTGATAATGCTACATCTGTGGTTTTACACTACAATAAAGTTTGTGGCACAAATACATGTATACATTTGTACGAATATTGCTTGCAGCGTGAGGCTGAGTTGTTTTCGCGTATGGTAAATTATACACTTTCATCATAAATTAGAATCTGTGTGCATTGAGACATTTTCAATTTCATCTGACACATTCAAAATCAAAAACAAAATAAATAAGTAATAACAGTGTATTGTTCACTATATTTAAACTGACCATACTAGTTTATCGAACCGTGCTTAGACCACTCGATAAATCGTAACATACACCCACATTATAGCAAACCATCACTGGTAGATGGTAGAGAAATAAAATAGTGGTGAGAGAGTGTACTAGTCATACTTGATCTCGTTAAGACGTCTCATCGAGTAAATATACTTCCCTCAGATTGTACACATATTTATATATATATATATATTATTGTATATTATTTAAATTCAAAGATACTATCATAAATGATATTATATAGATATACCTACCTACTATAAATATTATATAATATTATTATGGACACCTGTACACTACGTATCATTGTTTTCTGTAATTTACAAAATAATTCCCATTGTGGTCTTGTTTTTCTTTATCTCATTTATGAATTGATAGAGATATAATATAATATATATTTATCCAATAATTTTATGAACTCAGATAAATTTAATTAATTTTCAGAAAAATAACGCCTTATTTTACTGAATAACAAAATATGAATATCCATGATGATAAGATATACAATCGGTTTTTTTGATTTCAGTGCATATTGCAGAGAAGTCCGAAGCAGCGACATATCCTCCCCCCCCTTCTTTATTTATTTTTGTTCTATATTACGAAATAATTCAAATATCTTGAAAAATTAAGCTCTTTGCGCGTACCAAAC
>NW_020271284.1:2528247-2600747 GCF_002803265.2 Melanaphis sacchari
TCTGGTGTACTTCGTTCAGTTACGTATTGCTGGCTATTTTTGTTCTATATTACGAAATAATTCAAATATCTTTGAAAAATTAAGCTTTTGCGCGTACACAAATCTAAAATCAAAAATAATCCTATGTACCCGTAGTAATGACATTCAAATCGTTTGTAAAATAAACTCGTCTTATAATAATATTATTTGTATTACAAAATATGTTTCAAACGTATGTTAAATTATTTTAAAGTAGTGAGCAGCTCTTAGATTCGAAATGTATCACCCAATGTCGAAATAATAATATTATATTTTCAGTCGACCGTTATTAACACGGCGTAAACGCATAGGCAATATAACAAGCGCATTGATCACTCGTCGACGCTCTTTGCGGTTCTTGGCGGACCGGAATTTATTGGCAATCGATCGATCTATTCGATAGTCAACAAAGTTAATTTATTACTCTAAAGAAAGAAGTAAGAATCTGATAAATAAAACCCGTACATGTTCACGATTTTATATTGAAGTGAGTTAATTTTCAAACCTATGAAACTGCGTATGGTGTACAGCTCGACCAGTTGGCACCGCAGACATCAGTGATTCATAAGCGCAATCAGATGACCAAGAAACAAAGAGAAATTATTTCTCCATCCCCAAGATCTATACAACAAAATCATTTATCAACAGTCATTATAGGTACAACTTAATAGTTAGGTATGTATAAAATATAATTTATAATATTAATCGAACGCAATGGCACGACAATAAGACAAACCATCGTTATAATATTAGGCGTGAATGTTGTCATATTATATGTTGTACCGGACACAACCATGACTATACGATGCTGTATTATTATTATATTGTTATTATTTTATTGACACCGCCATCGCAATAAATTGTATTCGGAATAAAAGTGCCGATAAATACAAGTTCTAATTAAATATAATCACCACCCATTACGACTGTGGGATGTATGCTCCGGACAATGCGACCTCGGAAAATTCAATTAACAAAAATGTAAACGCATGCATGGTGATAGCAATAATAATCACAAGTATAGATCAACCGCGTCTTAGATATTATTATGCACTTATTTATATGTTGCGCAGTTAAATTATGATCGCGCGCGCTCGCAATATTACGGGCGATCGCACGTCAGTTCGTCAATGCACTTTACTCGTATATATTTGTGTGTGTGTGTGTTTGTGCAGTTCAAAATAATATTATTTTATATTTATAACTGTAATAGAAGTAACTAAATAGTAGTGCACAGCGTTATTTATCTGGACAATATTACGCGAACACAGTGAATTTGCGTTCCGCGTATCAGCAAGCGGTGGTTGCTGGTTTCGAATTGACGTCGAACTGGAGTTATTGACCGCCACATTGTATACCACAGCCGAAGTTATTACAGTATTACTATGAACGTAATTAAATCCCATTACATGTGTGTGTGTGTTTGTGTTGTATCATAGATTAAACAGAGCAAAGAATTTATATTATAATATGTTATTAAAATATTAGGTAAGTAATAGTATATGTAGGCTTAGGTAACATTTTGGGGGTCAAAATAAAAATTTTCAGATGTAAGATAATAAAGATTTAATGTTATTTTTACATATAAATGTATACATATTACGTTATAAGATTATAAAAATATAAATTAAATATAATTCAGTATATTTCGGTATCAGTAGTAAAAACTAAATTTCTTCGTTTATTCCAAACATATGGCAGCATCTGAATGAAATTATCCTTGTTTGTTAACTTTCTGATGAAGGCTCATCACCACAACCCATTTAAACGATCTTCTCCCTGTAGTCGAGCGAAGTACGTTTTTACTCGTCTTAATGTACTGAACGAATCTTTCTATCGTGCACGTTGTCGGAGGCAGTGATATAAAAATATTAATGTTGAAAACCTTGGGATAATATTCGCAATGAGCCAATAAATCAATACCAAACGAAATTTCATCACACTGGAGTCAATCAAATTTTTATCAATCAATACTGTATCAAATATTAGATTCCTCTATCATATTTCAGCAATTTCATAATGATCACTAATACAGCTTAATTTTCTTTGAAATCATTAGTGTTGTACTTTTAATATTTGTAGAGCGGTAATTGACTTGAGAATGCTATTTTATTTTGTGAAAATCGTCGACAAGAGATGATAGTAGTGAATCTAATACGGAATAAAACTAGAAGAATGTTGTAATAGTGTTCAGCAATCAGTTCGTAATTTGATTCATTTTTGTTTTGATGTATTACTTGGAATTTAATTTCATGCCAATTTCATATCCATAGTAAAAATTGAATTTAAAAATAATAATCACTAATGACACTCAGCAGTCAGCACTAAATATAATGTCGTACACAGAAATTGGACAACTAAAATGCAGTTAATGTTGTCTGATAAAATGTTGTAATACCTATATTGTGATCTATTCTTTATGGATTTACTAAGATTATCTGCGATAAATAATTTGCTATAGGTATACCTACTCATAGTACGAACTACGACTACGACCTATTCATGCGATGTTAATATACGATAACAATATGATATTTTATACTTATTTCATATCTTAAAGTGTTTCAACAAATAATTTTCCTGTACATGACAAGGATTAATATATAATATAATATTGTGTAATATTTATTCAGCTACAAGTTCATAAAATTTTTCGCCGGGGGTTCGTGCCTGCTCCCCAATGGGCCCCATGTATATATATATATAAATGGTTTAATGTGCGCACGCCGCACGCTGTCGACCTGATGCGCGTAAAAAGCCACAGCCGCGATTTCCCTCTGGAGCATCGATTTGCATGTTTTATGCGCAACCGTTGTATCTACATCTGATATTGTTGTAAAAAAAAATTTCCTGCAAAAGCCACGTAGAAAAATTAGTGTTTTTATCACAGGCCTGTAGTGGAAAATAAATTGGATGGAAGTAAAATCTGTAGCCTCCTCCGAGTACAGAGACATATTTTTTCGTGTAATAAGCGAATATGCGTGAAACGGATCCCCCATTTATCTATTTTACAAAATAATTTTTGGCAGAACAGGCCAATACAATGATCAGTGCTTACGTTTAATAATTATAGTCTTGGAACAATTATTGTTGTGTCTTGCTAGTGTGTACCTACTTTTATTACTTCAATTTCACAAGCTGATTTTGTCAAGTATGGCATTATACACTCGTTTTTCAAAAAACAATGTTAAATAAACTGGGTGATTGAGAAAATATTAAAATAATGTGATATACGCCATTGTAATTTTACGATCCCAATTATAAAAAATACATACTTGAAAATTGAAGTGCTCATCAATAATTTTTTATTTTAATTTTGTATGCACGTCAACGTAAACAATTCAAATATATTTTTTTGTGCTCAATGCACCTGTACAGATTTACTAAACACGTAATGATTTTTTTAAGTGTTTATTACATTTTCCATATAATTTGACATTTTTTCATTTTCATTTCGTGTATTGTAGGGTATAACATATAATGTTAATAATAAAGATAAGTACTATATATTACTATTCTATAATTTAAATTTTGAATAATTTTAATTTTTTTTTATTAAATTACTATAGATATATTATTGTACTTTCACGAAAAAATTCGATTTTGTATAATTATTAATTATATTTTTAATGTCATGTATACTAATCAATAATCATAATAGGTAGTTAACTTTTTGAAAATTGTAAGTCAACTTTCTACAAAAATTTAAACTTTGAAAAACTGCCTAACAACTATTTTTCCAGATTTTTCTAAATTGAATTAACTGCTTATCAGATTAAACTTGAGTACATAAGTATTACTTTACGTTTTAATACAAGGTTACTCAACATATAATATACATTGTATACCTATTAAATACATGTAAAATACAAAGGTTAGGTACTATAAAATACATTTTTTAATGTATTAAGTATACACAATCTATTACAATTAGTCATTACTCGTAGTTAGATTAATCAGCGTACATGAGGTTAAGATAAATAATTTAAATTTTAAAAATCAGTAATAGAGCCAATAGAGGTACTTATTTAGGACTATAAAGTAGGTATACCTAATATTAGTAATATTAACCTATTTATATAATTTATATCCATACAATAAATATCTACTAAAACTCTCAATATCGTAATAACCAATAATATAAATTACATTATTTATTATCTCATAATTTTTTTTTTTTCATCAAAAATGTACGTATGTAAACTGTAAACGTGTATTCTTTACAATAAGCATAATTATTAATGAATAGGGGTAATGGTGATTTAAGACCTGAGAAAAGAATCAATCTAGTATTGGAGTTTCAAAGTAGTTGAAAATGGTTTTTATAATCATTCAGGTCTCGGTACTGTTTACGTTTTAAACGTCTTCTAGGGTCACCTGAAATGTTGAGTGCAGACAAGCACGAGATAAGAGGATTGTGGTGGTTGGATTGATTTGAGTGGAAACGTTCGTAGAAAGTTTTAACCGTGTTTTGAACTAACGATGAAATTAACAGATTTTTATGGGGTGTCGAGTTTGAAATATAAAATGGTGTTTTGGTTATTTGTCAGAGGCATTTTGATTGGAAAGTTTTGATTTTCTTTTTACTCGATGGTCTGACTATAACTCAGATTTGTATGCTGTGTGACCATATTTCAGGTTTTAATAAGAGTATTTTTTCGCTTAGATTGATGTGTTTAGAGGTTAAGAGCGAAGTCGTAACAAACGAGATCGGTTGTTAAGGGCGGTTTGCTTGATGAGCCCAGGTCAGTCAACGATCCAGTTGTAAAGGCCTAGATTACGAATATTTATTGTGTGTGTGTGGGAGGGGGAGTTATTGACGATTGTATTCATTTTTTTTTCCATTCTTTATACTAGGTTTTTAATATACGTTTAAGTGTGATCGGATTGAGTTTGATGCTATATTTCAGGTTCTGAGTGGAGTGCCAAGATAGCTTTGTCATCTATGAAGTCAACAGTAAGTGATTTTAGGATTAGTTGTGAGTTTATTTTTAGTGTTAACTGTTAAGTGTATAAATTAAATAAAAGCGGTACTGCGGTCTGTGGCATCATATTGGCTCTTTGGGGACTCCCACGTGGTGAACAGACGAGATTAATTTCAGATATATCTGAACCAGAGTGTCCAGAGCGCACAAAAAAGTGTCTGTCTTCGAGATATGGTTTAAATAATAGATAGTATAAAAGACAGAAAGATTGATTTTATTCTGAAAAAGAGTCCTCGGTGTCACACTTCATCAAAATCCCGAACTAAGTCTAAAATTGCAGTAGTGTACTTATATACTTTAAAATAATTTTTTCCCAACGAACATCAAATTTTATCGACTGCACAGAAGATTTTATGAGTGGTGCTACAGTTGGTATGAGAGACGAATTGGTAGTTTGGATCGTTTACTCCAATTACAGGGGTAAAAGTCGTTTTGAGATATTATAAATAACTTGAAAATCGTTAATAAAAGTCCACCGAGGTGAAATTTATATTATTTTAATTGTTCAGTGAATTAACGAATTTACATTTATAAAACGAATGAGGCACGCTTAAAATATACGTATATTAATCATTAACTTTGCGCATGTGTATTCCTTGTACATAAAAGTGTATATTTACTCGTTAAACTTTTTTAAATAAGAACAGACCGTGATAGTTGTAAACATTTATAATATTAATTATTATGTATACTGTATAGACATGCGAAGCACCCATCCACCTAACAAATATATATACTGACATGATCCTCATCAGTCATGTACTCATATCGTTGGTAGGTACACTTGTGAGATAATTGAAAAATTTAATATGCCTAATATACCTTATAGAAAGTCTTTTTATACAGCGTTCCTCCGTAGGTCTTGAACAGTAGAAACCGTCAAAATATTTTCGCGTTATATTAGATCACTATTCGATCGAGTACTCGATAAACGTTTATAGTTTTTAACGTCTGTATTTTATTTTATAAAAACGATGTGGAATTTTCTCTTCTTGTACAATTTATATGTACATAGTTGACCATATTTGGTAAGTATAGCACTTGTCTATCAATTATTATTATAAATCTGATAAAATCGTGTTAATAAACTATGCAGCCGTGCAACCTATATTTCGGTATCCACGGACCACGAATATGTAGCTATAGCTGGTAATCTATACGATTGTAAAATACACAAATATTACCTACGCGTTCGTCGTACCTATTTATAATATATTAATATTAGTATCTATTATCTGTAGCAGTGTACACATTTACACATAATAGTCACATAAAGATAATTTAGATAATATTACTAAATATTTTCGACTCCCATTGGATAGCATTAGATATGCTCTTTTTCCAATTTCATTAATCATTAGGTAGGTACGCATTCATGTTTCATTACATTATTATAATAATATATATATATATATATATATATATTTATTCCATAATATCAACATGTTATACAATTACATGTATTATTGACTTTAGTCTATACTCTATAAGTCAATACCACCTTACTCTATAACAGTGTAAACATAAATTCATGGTAAAAAAAAAACTATAAATCAATAAGATCCTAATTAATCTAATTATTCTTAAAATTTCATTACTTAAAGAAAAATTCAAAATATGGGTAAAACTTTTAAGTCCTCGTGAATAATGTTTAAATTATTAAACTATAACTATAATTTACATGGTTAGACGTCATTAAAATGTGTAATTTTTGTCCAAATTTTAATTTCAAAAGTCTAAAATATAAAATTGTTTATAGGTATACATATATTTTTAAATTGTTTGGTTACATCGTATTAAATTTTCAAGTCTTAACTATAAAAATTGAAGGTTTTATAATTCTTTTTACAAAATACTTTTGGTTTGTAATAATTGTCGTGATCTTGAAGAATTTTGTCAACATTTGAACTTCAAATACATATAAAAATGTGCCTATGTATTTTTAGTATTAGACATAACTTACTATAAAAGTAACTTATGTAGAATCTTGCATTACATTTTCAAGAATTTTAACTATGCGAATAATTTTTTTATTGCCATTTATAGAAAAAAAACTTAAAATTGAATAAATAGCTCAATGAGTCAAAATATTTTGAAAACGTTATCATTAATCATGAACAGTAAAAAATTATGATACATATAAACATTTGCTGAAAAAATCAAGTACCTATCAACAGTCATTTGCTTTTGAATTACAACAAAAAAAACAAAATCGATTTTGTCAAATCCTGATGTAAGTGTAATTCAAGTTTATTTTTATATTTTTGTTCTGTTTTTTTCCAATTATATTCAAAAATACTTAGAACGGTTTACACTTGATCTCCCAAAGTACTAACAAGATCTAATTCATTACATAAATAACCATCCACAAAGCTAAAAAACTGAAATATTTTTACAGACCAACAGAGTGAAGACAGATACAAAAAAACATTATAAAATTAATTAATTTAATTAATTTGTAAAATCTTAACATTGTAAAAATACTTAGTATATTAAAACAATTAAATAAAAAATGTATTCAAAGCTATTCATTCTGCTCAGAATCTAAAAATAATTACAAAATATAATTGTTCTTTTGTTTGCATATAATTATGAATATTATGAAACTTTCCGTTATAAGACCATATTTAATAATAATTTTAATAAATGATTAAGTAGGTAAATAATAAAATAAAAATTATCTTCTGAATTAAAATATAAAATAGACAATTGTAATATGATTTTAATATTATGTCGTATAGATTATATCATATTTAAGTAGGTACAGTAAGTAAAGTACATGTATATCGGGATTAAGTTTAAAAATAAGTTATACTAATGAAAAAATTATTTTAAAAAATCTTTAAGCAATAAAAAAAAAAGTAGCAAGCGGTTATCGCTCCAGTAAGCATCAATTGGGTTACTTTAAAATAAATGTGCTAAATTTTAATTCAATGATACACGTATAATAATTGTATAAACAAAAAACGATATTGAACGTAGGTAATCTGTCAGCTAAGAATATTTAATTTTATATGGTTATTATTAGTAGGTACCTAATTAATTTTCGGCAAAAACATTAAATTCGCTTACCTGCATAGTGCATAACATCATTAAAATTCTAAAGTTTTTATGGTACTTATCGGTTATCGCGACTACCTAGTGAGACGTATTGAATGGTGGTTATTATTAGCATTGGTGTGGGTATTTCTTTTAGATAAGTAACATGACGTTTTGCTTGCCATTTGCCAACGCAGTTGGTGTTTGACCATTGTCGTGTCATGTTTTCACAATTTAGTTGAATGAACCCTCGCCCAAACGGCTATTTTGGTTCCGGGGGGTTTGAAAACCGAGCCCCTATCGAACGAGAGGTCCGGAGGACCTCGAATCTGGCGATCGGAGCCGGCAGGCGAAAGGAGTCACTAAATTAAATACTTATAATAGTCAAATTACTTATATTAGTCATATTTTACACTAAAAAATAAAACATAAATATTTTTAATAGGCGCTGAAGATTAGAGTGATGGATGAATGCATAAAAACGCCAAGTTGTTAACTTCCAAAGGCCATAACTTCAAAACTAAGTCTAAACGATAAATTCTGATTGCGATATTGTTCTTAAATAGTTTACATAAGTAAGTTCCGAAAAAAAAATCGAAAAATTTGCATAAGGTGGTAATAACCGATAAGTACTGTTATTAGTAATAGTGGAAAAATAATATAGATAGATAAAATCGGGCTGTAATTTTAAAACGAAATTCGTTTTGATAAAAAATCCGCTCCGCTTTATTTATTTATTTATTTTTTGAAGGAAAAGTAGTTTCTACTTATTTTGAAAAATTCTTGGGGATTATAGTCAGTTGTTCGAGTCTAGTATAAGTAATATAGAGGACACTTTCGTATGATAATATAATGATTGTATACATGTGCAACTCCTATAAAGTTGTTATTACCTAAATAGGTATCACAAACTCTTCATCACGAGAACGTTTTACTGATATAAAGCGTATGGTTGACTTAATGACTTATGGAGGCACTGAAGGTAAATTTTAATTATTCATTAATTAATACTAACACTTTGAATACCTCATTACATTTTTCATCAGACACCTACTATACCTACCTAATTATTATAAAACCCATATTTTCGTATTTTGTTAATATTAATGTTCAAATTAAGTGAATAAGTCGTTATCGATGGGCGGGTGCACACTTAATACTTTATCAATCAGCATTAGGTAACACACAAGACAAAAACAGACATTCCGTCTTGTTCTATTTTTTTCTTCTTCAAACAAAATACATAAAATAAGTCACTAGTTGACTAGTTTATTATTATTTATTATATGAATAGTATATAACTTAACACACAGTTTTTTGGTGTTAATAGATTTATAATTTTTTAATATATAGGTATAGGTATTCAATGTTATACATATTATAATTAATAATTAGGTATATTATAATAGGTACCTACATCATAATCATTTTAAAAATTGCCACAAAAGCAGTACAACATTGACTTTTCCAGAAATCATCTTGACAACTTGAGTATAAAAACAAAATTAATCCAAAATTTTTTTGTCCTGTCAGTGTGAAAGAAATTTTTTCTGAACTTTTTAAAACAAAACGTTCCAATCGATTCAATTTTTCCTTCAGTGCATGCCCGGCTTAGAATTAACTTTCAGAGACATTCCAATAGATTATCACATTGTCATAATGAATTACAATGATTTAATATAATATGTGTAGAAGTACAAAATAATGTTTGTTAACAAATAATTTTCACTTTAAGTTAAAACAAAGATGATCTAATATTTTAGCAACTCATTTTTTATGAATACAATTTTACACATATTTATTTTCAATAATCTATACATTGATATGGCATTAAATACTGTACTTCTGCTTTTCGTAGCATAACAACTAGGTAAACAAATAAATTATTGAGAAATTGTGAATCTATGTGAATGTTAAATAATTGTAATAGAATGTTTTTTTTTTGTTAAAAATACTTATTAGTTTAATCTCTTAGATATCATTTATGACAAGTTAGAGTAACAATCAATATTTAAAAGCTTTAAACAATAAAGAAATACAATTACTTTTTAATAAAATTAATTGTATAATCTTTTAAGTTGAATAACTTCAAAAGTTAATTTTTGTAATTTAAAGCCAATCAGTAATAGCTTTTTTAAAATTATTTTCTGAATTAACTTTATATCTAGTTAGTAGAGTCGAAGACTTGTAATTTCAAGTCATCAAATATGCGCTAAGACACTTGGTTAAGATTGTACATGCAGAAAGCGTAGATCAAAGTGTAATCCCTTATCTAACATTATGCGTTTTATCATTTGCTACAATCTTTAATCATTGGTATCAGTTCTGTCACCATGTACACAGAAAATCATCAATCACAGTGGGGACCATAAAAATGGAGATGTGCTGACTCAATACATTTTGGTCAGCCAGATGGTTAAGTCTTACACTGAATGAGTATATAGATTTAGGGCATGGAAATTGTAGGAATCGCATATTGTTCTGTATACTCTCAGTTTTTTAACAGACCAAGCTAGAAATCTAAACTAAACTGTACAATAGACAGTTAAAAAATTAAAAATTTTACTTATTTTGTCAATTTTAGCTAAAAAGGTACATATTTTATTGATTTTATATGCATATTATGCACATTTCATATTTTTTTTTTAATTGATTTTTTTTTTTCTTAATCCATATATTTCAATTAATTATTATTGAATATAAAACTCAAAATTATCAACTAAGGTATTTAACATAACTTAAAAAATATTGAAAAAATATTTTTAATAATATTTCTAGTTCAAGATATCAAAATACCAACCAGTTATAATTTATTTTCAGTTATTATGAACAGCTCTTATGCATATTTTTTTTTATTTATCTATTAACAACATCTGATGTATTTTTTTTTTTATTTTTTTTTGGAATTTAAGAATAAGTTTTTTGTATATTTAATATTATTTTTAATGTATATTTCATAATTTTTTTGATATGTTGAACACAATTCAGTAACTGATTTTGAAAGATTTTAAATTTGTAATTACCTTTAAGTTTATTATTCAACTATATGTAAACAAAATTTGAACAATTTTACCAATCAATTACACAGGAAAATTCGGATAAGATATTTAGGTTATGAAGACCATTTGAATAAAAAATTAAAACATTTATTTTATTGAACCATCAGTTTATGAAGTACACAAAAGTCCAAGAAAATCTGAAAAATAAAATTGTATTATTAACCAACTATTAAATATTTACTACTTAAAATATAAAACATTTTAGATACAAATTAAAATGTATTAATTTTTTATTTAATTTTTAAAGCTTAGTAGCAAATACACAAATTGGGATGAGGAAGGCTTGGTGGTAATTAGCATTTTCATAATTTATACTAGTTGTGGACTAACTAAAAATATAAGAGACTTCAGCATTCCCTGATTTTTCATTGAAATTGTTTTAGCACACCCATAAGAAAAATTAATGTTATTTATCAATTACTCACTGGAGTTAG
Source organism: Melanaphis sacchari (assembly GCF_002803265.2). Classification (NCBI taxonomy): domain Eukaryota; kingdom Metazoa; phylum Arthropoda; class Insecta; order Hemiptera; family Aphididae; genus Melanaphis; species Melanaphis sacchari. Next base: position 2,539,783 of record NW_020271284.1, read on the forward strand.
CATTATTTTAATTTGTGTTTAAATTAATAGAATTAATAATGTACGGATTCAACACTTACATCTTAATCTTAGTTGAACAGTCCAAAGCCCATATCATCATCGGATTCATTATCGGATTCTTCTTTCTTTTCCTCTTTCTTGGCAGCTATAATAATAAAAATAAAGCGGGTTTAGTAATGTGTGAAAAAACAAATTTAATTGATATAAAATTAGTTACCTTTTTCTTCAGAAGCTGCTGGTGCTGCTGCTCCAGCTCCTGCAGTTGCTGCTACGGCAGCACCAGTAGGTACACTAGCTAATTTGGATCTGCCTATAAATGGTAAGAAAAACTATTAGTATAAACAATACATTAAAATTCAAAATTAACATTTTAAATGAAAAATTATGATTAATTAAAATTTCAAAAGTCATTGTTTACGACAAAATTACTATCAGTTATTAATAACATTTAAAAATAATAAATAATAATTAAAAAATAATCTAAATAAAATAAAATAGAATGCATAGTATTACAATATAAATTATAAAACATGTGAATATTAAATTTGCCCTCCTCCTTAACCTAACCTATCCGCTACTGTATCCATCAATTTTTGGATAAAATTACAATCAATAAAAGTTATTCAATTATCTTAACTATAGATATATTATTAAGTATAACTAAATATAATATAATATGACTAGGTGTATTTTATAAATTCTGGATTCCTAAATAGTAAATTTATTTTTAATATATTATTAAAAAACATAGTAATATTTACCACTTTCAATAACTTCTTCAACATTCTTTCCTTTCAGCTCTTTGAGAATAAGACTAACTTTAGAAGAGTCAGATTCAATACCAACAGAGCTTAGGATTTTTTCAATGTCATCACTAGATGGTTCTTTTCCACTCAAGGAACCTAACAGATATGCAGCCACATAACGCATTCTATAATATAATAATAATTAACAATTAAGAACATTCATAAATTATAATATTTTAAATATGAAACAATTTTTTTATTTGCTTTCAGATAATATTCAATTGGAGAAATTTGCTAAATATGCTATTATATTATCTAAAGGATGTATATATATAAACATCTTTAACAAAGTTAAATAAAATAGGTAGGTAAGTGAATACTACTCTGATATACATTAGGCGTCGAGTAGACCACTTTCAACAGATGTGTTTAATTTAAAGTGAATCATTTAATATTGAACATAGGATTCTAAAAATATTACTTATTAATTTAAGATTAATATAGGTAGGTTGTACCAATAAGTGTTAAATAATATATGACTGAATAATTCATTTCCAAAGTAAAATTATGGAATACCATCATCATCAAAACAGGCGTTAACCTACCAACAAATAACATTAAGATCATGTAAGATCAACGATTATAATATACATCTAACTGACAGTAGAATATACATCCACATTTTTCAATCATCGTGGTGACATATCTCATTTAAAACTAATCATTTAAGGCACAAGTAATAGACGAGTGTTGTACAATCCAATTGTTTAATGTGTCCAGTGAATTCAATGAATCAGACACACATACAACATACCCTAACAATAATACGTCGATAACTCGACCATCATTTACGAGTAATATTCGTATCTGACCCGTCAACAAAACTACAGATGTAAGATGAAGAACGGACTGATACGACTTTCGCGCAATCCGGAACGACGATGACAACGAATGCCGAAATTGAGTGATTAATAAATATAATATTAATATAAATAAAACATACTTTTAAGTCTGTAGGACACGAAACGTGTGGTGACAGTGGAAAATCGTAGAAATTAATTATTATATAAACACGACGAAATTCGTAACTTGACGAATTTTAAAGTGTACGGCGGTCGGCGGCGTTCTAAAAAGATAGGTTAAAGAATAAAAATCCACAATAGTGACAACTATTCTATAGTTGTATCATGGAAGAGAGTGTCGGCTGCTCACAGAACATCATCCTCATTGGCTCGTGTCATTCCTCCATGTTGTTTGAGGTTATAAACACATACATAGATCGTTCTTCTTTCACTTGTGAACGAGGAGAGACTATTCGAAGTCTCTGTTCCTGATTTCTTGATTGGCGTTTTTTTACGTCGTTTCGCGTTGTGCTAGGGTCAATCCAGAAAAATGAGGTAAGTTCGTTATTAATGTTTCCATAACAAATTATTCATTATTCATGATAATCAGATGACTTGTATTGTTCATCGATCGCTGTAGCCGACCCGTAGATCCGTGTCACATGTGTGAGACGATGCTTTTCATACCACATCCATTTTCCTACTGTTGATACCCCAGAACATTTCCTTAGATCTGCGATTATATATCATTCCCGAACTGTACTATTATGGTTTGCGGCTACGGCGTGTTGAAGAATCAAACTGAACCCTCCATTAACTTACCGCTTAAAGGTTCGACATTTTTGATCTACGGATGACAACTTTGTTCTTATAAAAACCCTCGCCAATAAAAATTACCACCTGTTCAAAGAGTAAAGGCGTGGAAATCTATAACGACGTATATTCTAAAACAATTATATCTTATATTGCTCCATGATCGTGCATTCAACTTGGCTTGAATTTGATTTTTCTGTTACTTTTTTATGTATGTCTTAACTTAAACCCCTTCAACATATTAATCATTAAATTTTATAAAATACATTATTTTTTATCTCAGTAGTACTTATACCTATATTAAATTGTGTTTTTAATTTTTCAGTTCGTTAAAGCTTCAAAAAAGACTTGCCGCTTCGGTAATGCGATGCGGTAAGAAGAAGGTATGGTTGGATCCAAATGAAATTAATGAAATTGCCAATACCAATTCCAGTCAGTAATTTAAATCAAAATTATATTACATATTTAAGTATAAAGTATAATTTATTAATGTTTATTAAATAAATTTCAGGACAAAATATTCGTAAGTTGATCAAGGATGGTTTGATCATTAAAAAGCCAGTAGCTGTACACTCTAGGGCTCGTGCACGTAAAAATGCTGAAGCTAGAAGAAAAGGTCGCCATTGTGGTTTTGGTAAAAGAAAGGGTACTGCTAATGCTCGAACACCTCAAAAAGTATGGATTATATTTCTTATTTTTAGGAATTCAAAATTATTTTTACTATATCTATTTCAATAGGACCTTTGGGTGAAAAGAATGCGAGTATTAAGACGATTGCTGAAGAAATATCGTGAAGCAAAGAAAATTGATAATCATCTTTACCATCAGTTATACATGAAGGCAAAGGGTAATGTATTCAAGAACAAGCGTGTATTGATGGAATTCATTCACAAAAAGAAGGCTGAGAAAGCTCGTGCCAAGATGTTGAGGTATTGTTATAGTTGTAATAATTACTCAAGTTTAATCAATTAGTAAGCATGTATTATAATTATTTCATTTACAACTATTTAATATTCTAGTGATCAAGCTGAAGCTAGACGTCAAAAAGTTAAGGAAGCTAAAAAACGTAAGGAAGCAAGATTTTTACAAAATAGGAAAGACCTTTTGGCTGCATACGCACGTGAAGATGAAAAGGCTGCTGCTGCTGCAGGAAAGAAGTAACCTGTTTTTGTAAATGTTTTTATTTTCTAATACAATATTCTGACCTACTGGAGAATTTAAAATGTTTTTCTTTTTTTTATGCCTTAATATATCCTTATTTTTTAAATGAAATATTTTGTTATGGAGGTTTGTTATTTATCTTTAACTACAATAAATATTGGTAGGTTATAATTTTCATTTAAATCTAAAGTTTATTATTTTAATTTTCTAAAATTAAAAATAAAACTAGACTGTGTTTGAAATAACTTAAAATTTTCACTAATTTGGTATACATTTTTGTTAAAAAAAAGAGGTAATTAAATAGGTAAAGTAGTTAAGTTCTTAGAACTATCTTTAACTTATAGCTATTTATTTAAATAATAAACTTATCAAAAAAGTCAATTGACTTCCATCAATTCAAGATAAAAACAAGACTAATGATATTTTTTAAATTGAAGATGAAGTTGTTTTTTTTTTAATCAACTATCTATACATGGATTTTACTGCCGTAAGTATAAATTACAGAAAATTGTACTTTTAATAGAAAATATTATATCATTAAATAATGTCCATATTTATGACTATTATTATTTACTTAAATTTTTGGTTTTTGTTTGCCTTCTCATATATTTTTGGCTACAATATATAAATTATACACTCCCAAAAAAAAGGTACTTACATATTTATAATAATTGATTTTAATAAACATTTAAGTACAAGATTGAGTTAATAAACCTAATGAAATATTTATGAAATTAAATATTAATTGTCTTCATTATAATTTATTTACGGATGATAAAAAAATTTATTTGTTTGCTGACTGTTAAACTCTTACAAGATGAATTTAATACTCAAGTAAAGTTTAATTCTATTGGATTATAATTTAATATTGATAAATGTAAGTCCATGTCTTTCACTAGGAGTCATTCACCTATAGTAAATACATATTCAATTAATGATACATATATTTATTTGGTCAACCCAAAAAGATCTGGGTGTAATTTTCTGTTCAGATCTTAATTTTCATACTCGTATAGAGTCAGTCAGTCTGCTATAGAGCATACAAGACTTCATATTCGCATGTCGAAGAACTTAAAGCTAACCTCATTAAAAATGTATTGTTCCCTTATATGATCCTTATTAGAATATGCATCCATTCTATGGAATTGGTATACAGCAACTGACTCCTCACATTTAGTGTTCTGAGGCATTTCTTATCATCTACCAACAATATTTTAAAAATAAAGCATACTCTGCATAATTACTTTCTTGCTTCTAATAAACTCTTGGACTGATTTCCTTGGTATCTCAATAAACCTAGTATTTTTGATTAAGTTAATTAATGGTTATATTGATGCTCCTTTAATCTCCCAAGTTAACTTTAGAGTTTCACTTGTTTTTCTAGATCACAATCCTTTTGTAATTCTTTTCCATCATATTATAGTGAGAATAATCCAATTAATTGAATGATACGTTTGGCCAACATACACCTTACCTTGTTTAGTCTATAATTATGTTATATTTCATATGTGTTATGTTAATTTCTGTTGTCAAATATTGTGTCTAATTATAAGTAAAATGTAATTGCACCTTTGGGCCTTGTGCCCATTATATAATAATAATTAAATAAAAATTGAATTAACTATAATATTATCAAAGATGTGTCACTAGATAAATATTTACAATTTTGTGGAGACTAAACTATTAAATATTTGCTATTTGTATAGATTAAATAATCAAATAATTTTAGACTTGCTGTGACAAATAACTTACTATTCCTTAGATTTAATACCAAACCTATAAATATTCATCACACTTCACAGTTCAAATGAACCCATTATATTATGATATTAACCATTTATGTTTTATTAAGCGTATAAATTTTTTATTTTTAATCAATTGTTCACATATCTAAGTTTAAGATATGCTGAAAAGCCAGAAGGCGTCATAGGGTTTTTATCATTATTAATTACACATTAAAATATTAAATTTTTATAATTGTTTTTATTTAGAAATCACATTATAATATAAACATTCAATTTAAATACATTTTTCTTCGTTTATTTAAAAAAAAAAAAAAAACATCTTTATTACTTTCTTTACAAAAAATGTACTTAATACAAATAACGAATAAGTTTATATTAAAATTAAATATATGAAACAATAGTTTAAGTAAAATTGGCAAATTCATTTTTTTAATAAAAGTTTAAAACAAATAATATCTTTATTTACACTTTAATACAAAAATAATGTTAAATCAATAACTTACTTCACAGATCACAAAAAATACTATGCTCATTTGTTTTAGAACTAATTAATGTATTGTTTCAACTAAATTAAAATAGCTTTTAGTCACCCACAAATAACTGTTCTTATCTATTTATCCACTTTAAATATTGGAGTAAACATCTGTTTGTTATTAACTTCAAAAATGCAATAAATTATTCTTTTAACAGTTTTTAATAAAATATTTCAGAACATAATAATAACTAGTTAATATCACAGTACTTAGATTAGGTACATGATTTGTTTTTATATAAGCTATGATCAAATTACAACGCTAACTTTTGTCCCCCTCAACATAAAATTATCATGCTCTGTTAAATTTAACAATCAACCATTTTTCCTAAATTTACCCCATGAATCTAAAATGTAAAACCTGTTTTTTATATGATGATTTGGTTTTAACACCAAATACTGTAAGGTTTCATTTTATAAACCAAGTCAGGTTCAATATTATACCACAAATACATTCTCAATTGTAATATCTACAGCAATAACAAATGCTTTTGTACACCATCTTGCAAATATAATATAAAAAAACACTTTAACATTTTCAGTTTTGCAGTTTATTATATATTTTGATACAATTGACTAAATATCTAAATTAAAAAATAATTATTTTTATTTTATTATAACAATATACATGCTTATTAACACATAAAATAATATATTAATTACCTATTCTATATTATTTACGCTTTTTCACTACTTTTATTGGTAATTTCTTTATCTAGTCGTTCTTTAGCTCTGTATATTTTAGACTGTAGGTAAAATGAACCACCTTGTGATTTGTCATTTATTCTGAATAAATATTCATATCTTTTTTGGATTTCATCTGGTGTCAAATCTAAAAAATAAATGTAAATATGAATAAATAATTTCTTGGTGGTAAAAAATTGATTGCACATTTAAAAATTAAATATGTTTATTATTATATAAAGTTTACAAGAAAACCCAGATTTTTTTTTATGTATTTATTTGGTGATACTTATATAAATGAGGTTGGCATTAAGATTATTTATAGGTAAATTACCTAAAATTAAAAAATAATCTCATCAGTAATACCACAGACATTATAGATGATTTTTTATTTTGTTAAAGACTAATGAAATTTAAATAATAAATAGAAAATTAACTAATATTAATTTAATAACATGAAGTCCCAACATTGGATGGCTCCTTCACACTAGTCTGTTTTAATATTTAAACTAGCTAACATTAAAAACCAATTTTTATCCTCTACTTATTTTTGAATACTAAATAAAAGAAATCTATAACTTTTTTAAAATTTATTAGAAGAATTTCTTAAACTTGACTGTATTGTTTATTGGGATCGTTTTATTAAACAAAGGGGGAGGAGTGGAGGATTATTATATGGAGTTTAGGCAAAGTATAAAAGTAAAGTAGCTTCTTACTCTAACTATCAAATATACTACTACCAGTAGTTATCAATATATACAGCCACACACCTTGTGCACACAACTGTACAAAAGAACAAGAAATAGTTTTAGTAGCAGGAGTTACTACAGTGGAATAGATAGACAGGAAGATAAGTTTGTTAAAATCTCTTTGTGCCAAACATGATTAAATGCTTGCCAAGAAAGACAGCTGAGAAAATATTTTTTGTTTGATGTATGAGGTAATACACTATACATATTACTTATTACTAATTCGTTTGTGTACTAATAGCAAAGAGAAGAATGACTGAGTAAAGATTTTTTGATCATTCATAATTGGATAAATTCATTTTAAAACAGAACATCAGATGTCGTGAGATGAACACAAACTCATAAATGAAGGCACGTACCTTGGACGTTCAATATCTGTTTGGCTTCCTCTAATGTGATGCCGGCCTTGGCATTGGCAGCGGCGTGAGCTGCTCCCGCACGTCCTCCGCCAGCCCTACGAGCAGATTCCTGGCTTGCGGCGTATTCCTGTTTAAGAGCTTTGGTCAGTGCCTTACCGACAATCTGAGAGCCAATAATTATTATTTGCACTATGTACTTGGCCATGGTTCGAACGTCGTACCGCGGAAGTGCAGACTCTCGTTATCACATTAACACTGAAACAGCCACTGCTGAATGCTGATAGCGATACCGCATTAGCACTTCTCCCTTCATGGTTTCAGGTCATTTTCTGGACGACATGGCTGCACTGAAGCACCGCTATCGTCTATGTAGTGTATAGCCTGTTGAGTGTTGACAGGAAATGTAGAATGACGAAACATGATAAAAGTAAATAAAATAAATAATTGGTATCACAAAATTATGTTATCAATTTTTCATGTGACTCTGTGATAGTTGGTAGTCGCCAGTCGGTATACGGATTGGTTGGATTTTGGATTGCTCCTAGACGGCAGATACTATCGAGTATCGACTGACGGGCTTCTCATTTTGAATTTCCAAAGTTCCAAGTTCTGACGATCCAAGCGCCGTTGGCGCCGACGCGTCAGGCTCATCTCATCTTATTATTATTTACAATTTGTGTGATTTTCCAAATGTTTTTCAATCGAACATTGCCTGTTCACACTATGGCTGTTATTTGTAACAAGCCACTCGCCTTTAGCTCATTTATTTCATCGACTTGACATTCCGATCAGTCCGTGGCTCAAACACTTATTAGTTATTACTATACTATAACGCGTGTGATTTCAAAAATCGAGTTTAATTTCGTTGCAAGATCACTTGGCCAAACGATTTATTCTAGTCCGCACTAGTAAATTTATGTGGACGTATTGTTCCATTCTGTCGATGATACTTGGTGTGGTTTGCAGACCCATTGCCTCTACTCATTAATGCTTGTCGTCTGGTTCGTTTTAAGTTTGTAAGTTTTTTACTACTGATTTTAAGAGGACTCTCTCTTCGCAAATTCTCAAAAAAAAAAAAAAAATTATTATTTTAAAATCTTAAATAGGTACATAGTTTAAATATTTATTGGATAATAGTTAATAATTTTTTTTTAAGCCACATCAAGGTGCTTACATTATTTTAAATTAAAATTATACTTTTAAAATATATAGTTACATATTTAGTTATAAATTAATCAATATTACTCGTTAGTCTAATGTCTAAAAACTAACTACTGTTTTTAAAGTTTGTATAGGATGTTATTTTTTACTTATAATAATTAAATACAATTAAAACTGCCCTTAATGGACACCACTCAACAGTGGGTAAGGAAAATTGGTGGTCAAGTTATTTAGTCTGATAAAAAATTTAATTCCTGAGACATTGTTCTTTAAATTTTGCTTTTTGGGATAGTTTTAACAATTAACCATGATTTTTCAAATCTTTAAAGTATAAATATTTATAATTTATACTTTCTGGTTTTAACCAATTTTATATTAAATAATAATTTATTTTCTCTACACATAGGTACCTATTTTAAGGGTTTTTTTAAAAATATTTTTCATAATTCAATTTGCATATATCACTAATCATTTTTATAGTAAATTGTAATTAATATTATCATTGGCCATTACATACTATTGTACATATATTCCATTTTGTATTTTTACAGGATACATCTAAAAATTTAAAATGGATGTCCTCAGTTGTCCATGTATGCGTAGTGAAAACCCTAAAGTAATTAATACTATTTATATTTTATCATTTTAAAATTCTATTTATTTAATACTGTGTTTTTGTTTTATATAGGACCGTGTATGTTTTTCTAATGATAGTGATAAGCGTACTATATTTACATTAAGTAAATTGGCGTATTATGCTTGTATTGACATCAAAAGAAAAGAGTACAACAGAATTAAGAATGCACCAGAAGTCGACATACAAAACTGTTGTCGCCAAATATTTTATAGCATTAAAACAAACTCATTTTTGCCATATGATCCAAATCACTCAGTTAATCTCCATGTGTATCATGAAAGCGAAAAGGTGGCATGTTTTGAAGCTGCGAGAGTTGGACATATGGACTGTTTAAAATTTGCTCATGAAAATGGATTTCAGTGGAACTATAGAACATGCAAAAGAGCTGCGAATAATGGACATCTCGATTGTTTAAAATATGCTCATGAGCACGGATGTCCATATGGCAATAACGTTTTAAGACATGCTGCTAAAAGTGGACAGTTAGAGTGTATGAAGTACTTATATGAAACTGGATGTAAATTATCAATACTTGCATGCTCTGCTGCAGCGGAAAGTGGTTTTCTACAATGTTTAAAGTATGCTCATGAAATTGGATGTCCGTGGGGAGTAAAGACATGTACTAAAGCTGCAGCTGGTGGTTACTATGATTGTTTAAAATATGCACACAAGAACGGAAGTGTCTTAACCCCGAAAACATGTGCGGCCGCAGCATATGGTGGATATTTGAAATGTTTAAAATATGCACATAGAAATAGATGCAGATGGGACGAAGAAACATCAAATAATGCTGCACTTGGAGGACATTTTAAATGTCTAGTATATGCACAAAAACATGGATGTCCATTGGGATTAAATATTTTGGAAAAGGCTGCAAAAGGAGGAAACGTGGATTGCATGAAATACTTGTATAAATTAGGATGTCAAATAGGAAGATTAACCTGTGCTATTCCTGCAAAATATGGAAACTTGGAATGTTTAAGATATTGCCGTAAAATTGGATGCGAATGGGGAAGAAATGTGTGCACCAAAGCTGCAGCTGGTGGTCATTTATCATGTCTTATCTATGCCCATAAACATGGTTGTATTATGACTTGTTCTACTTGTACAGCTGCTGCGAGAGATGAACATTTAGAATGTTTAGAGTATTGCCGTAAATATGTAGATTGGTGAAAGTTAAATAAAGTATAAATTAATACTTTAAAATGTTGATTTGAAAATGTGTTACTTGCTTAAGAAATTATAATGAGTTGAAAATAAGAGAATACATTTGTTTAATTAAATAAAATTATGAATGCAAAACAACAAAATAATATTCTAAAGTAAATATATACTTATTTTAGTTTAAAAGCTTATTAAACAAATCTGACCAATTCAAAATTATTTATGAACGTTTCATATCAATTGTAATCTTTCTAAAATTGTATTTAGTACCCAGTGTAAAATATAAATATGATAAATATTTACATGTATTTTAATGCAAGCATGGATTTAGAATATTTAATCATCTAAGGAAGCTTTAAACATAGAATTAACCAAAAAACCAATATTTTTTTGACATAATATATCTGATATTTAGAAATATGTAATAACATATTCATTTTCACCATTTTTTTCTTTTTTTGTGTAGAGGGTTACTGTACCTAACTTCTAAATCTATGCTTGCTATTGATAATTTCTGTAATTAATATTTGATGTATTTATGAATCTCAAATTATTTAATTGTATATTCTAATATTCCATATTAAACATATATCATTAAAGAACTATTATTAGTCATCAACATTTAACAATTCTAATGTACATTTTGCAACAAAAAATTGATAGACATTTTAAATAAAGAAAAACTATTCTTAAAAAATAAAAGCATTATCAAAGGCTAAGAAAATGGACAACACAGCAATTATTTTATCAATTCATTGTAGACATACACTTCACTTTAAAGAAACATTCATTAATTTAAAAACTTGAACAATACTACTTTAAATATAAGAATACCTTAATTAATACAATAAAAGAAGCTAAACTTAATAAACATTATTAATATGAACTGGAAAGAACTCAAAATTATTGAAGAAACTATAAACAATTTTCTATTCTAATTATTATTAATATATTTGGTAATAAGCTACACAAAACAAAACAAATTAAAAGAAATATCAAATTGCTTAAAAAAAATATTAAAAATGTTTAAAAAAATCTTAAAATGTTTTATGAATGCAACAGCAGCACTAAACATGTATAACCAAATAAAACAATACATACCATAGACAATACAAATATCTATTGAATAACTTTACAACCACTATCACCAAAAATATTTCATTTAATACATTTAGCATAATTGATGGCCAAGAAATAATAAAAGCCTTAAAAGATGACTTCCTAGAATGAATAGAATTACAGTAAAAATTCTCAAATTTAAATATACTTCTATTAATTGAATCTTTATCATTATCATACATCTTTAAAATTGTCATGTTTACTATTCTCAATTCTGGTGAGCATTAAAATTTCAGTAATAACACCATTACTCAAAAAAGGTAAGTACTAAATCCAACATTTAATTAAACTATTTATTTTGTACGTTTATAGTACAATTGCGTTAGAAAAAAAACTGGTTTTTCAATTCAAGATAAATTGGATGATAATTCCTTAAAAATAAGTATGACATACATTTTTTTTTAATATTTTTAAAGTCTTATTGAAAAAGTTAATATATTTCTAACTTCTAGAACCCAAAGTTTTGAAAAACGCATAAAAGATTTATTTTTCATAGTTTGGTTAGATTACTAATTTTAAAACTTAGTCAAATATAAGGAATTAAGGTCCCACTACAATTTTAATAAATTTCCAGCTTTTACATATTTTTATTTTAACTATAATATAATATTAATATTTGTTTCAATAGCCTAACTAAAAATCATCGTTCTAGTAAAAGATGGTGGGATACCTATCACCTATGTCACTAATTATTATATTAACCACCCCAGTGTTTTTTGTAAAAAGTAATGTTTTATGGCAAAAAAATTGTTTTGATATTTTATAAGTACCTATCTACTTGTTGTAAAAATGACTAAGGTAATAAAATAATATATACTATGTATTAAATTTAAAACTGTTTATTCAAATTTATGTTGACTATTAAAACATATTTACCTACAAGTGACAATAACATTGAAAAATTAGTTCAACCAAATTTGAACAAAACTTGATTATCATTAATCATCACAATGATTATTGTTAATGAGAAAGCATTGTTAAAAAAATTTCTGAAAATAATAGAATAATATTGAATCATTTTAATCAATTATAATTATAATATAAAATTTAATTTTTATAATTTACTATACAATACTTACTAGTTATAAATTATAACTTATTATGACTGAAAGCGTAATATATTGTTTAATGTTTTATATACCTACATCTTTGAATCTTTGATGAATAATGATTGATGGTTGTTAATAAGTGGAAATATCTATGGAAGAAATTGCATTATAGGTCATCGATGACTTTACGTGTAGAGTTTAATGCATCTTATGCATCAAATGAATGACATTTCAATACGTTCCTATAACCACAGTTTAGCATTTTTAATTTGTTATTTGTACCATGATTAAATAAATAGTTACCTAATTAATCGTGATTTATATCTAGTCACTACAATGATTAATAAATAATATTCGTTTTAAAACATTGGTATTTGGTACCTAGTCGGTAATATCGTCAATAGGTACCTATTGTTTTATTTTACTCGGTTTGTATTACATATTCATAATTCTATAATCGATATTTTATTATCAAAGTAAAAAATAAAAATAGTCTATACTTTCAATCGTTTTTCAATCTGTCTACAGAGGCAAGTGGTTACTGTTTACTATGGCTGAATCGCCTGAATCAACTGAACAAGAAACGTTCGAAACCTGCCGCGGCGATAACCATTTTGCGTTAAACGATGGTCATTTGCACGATCGCTTATTTATCGAAACTACTATTAACTGTGATCGCCTTGCGGTAAGTTTCTGTCAGTTGAAACATTTTATTTTGACGGAAATATTATTTTATACCTATACTTACATAAGCATTGCCAAGATATTTTTCAGGTATTTTACATTAAGTAAAATAAAATATTTTCACTGCCATTATTTATTTATTTATTTATTTATTTATTTATTTTTGAAAAGCCGGAAGGAATGTAGGTGCATCACCTTGCATCCTCTCGTGGTGCCTACGTTTATTTGTTAATAGAAAACATCATTTTGCCATTTTTTCTATAAAAAAAAAAAATAAATAATAAATAAAACTATTATAACAGGAAATAAATATTTAAATTTAATTTTAATTAATATTAATTATTAATCTCAACCTACTCGGGAAAAAAATTATTTAATTCTAAAATTTTAAATAATTTCAGTTAGGTATTTAATTAATATATAACGATATATTGATATATAACTGATATTTGGTTTCAAAAAAACCGTCGAAATCGATTATAATTTTGACATTATCATTAAGTTGTGTTACTTGCTTATTTCTGTTTTAAAATTAAAGAGCTTAATAGAAAAAAAAATTTTAAAAATAGTCTCTTCATATGAACCCACCAAATTAATCAGAAAGTAATGAGGTACCTATTGTTGATGGACGGTTTTCCCACTCAAGCCAACCATGAACCAAGTCGTCTTTATTATTACTACATTATCCAATTTACTTATTGTACTCTTCTGTATAGAAAAAAAAGTTGAAATGTTAGTTGTTATTTTACTTAAAAATTTTAAAATTTTGATCTATAAATACTAGTATTTATAAATTATAATCAATGGAGCTCTATAATAGTAGTTTAAACAAGGGCGCCCATAAAAAAATTTTCAAGGGGGGGCAAAATTTTAATTATGTCCATGAGATAGGAAGGGGTTTACAATTTAACATTATAATATTATACGTATTTTATATATCAAACTGGAAGATTATGAAATAATAATTATTTAACCAATTAACCATAAAAGTTATTTATTGAATTTTCATTTGATTAAAAATATTAATTTACAAATAAAAATTGTAAATTTTTTTTTTAACACCAAATATAATTATTACTTGTTCTATGTATTCATTCGTTTTATCATCAATTTTTTCCCTATGTACGCTTATCATGCATAATCCATCAAGTCAATCTTCACTTATTGTAGATCTTATGTAAACAATTTTTCAACATTTTCAATATTTCCCAAGGGGGACATGTCCCTCCCTTGCCCCCCTGCCATATGGGCGCCTTTGAGTATGAGGTATACCTATCTAATTAATACCTACAAAATACTAAAGTATTTTCAATAAGTATTAAGTTACAAAGAGTAAAGATCTTTATTTTTAAATAACTGTAGCTTTTTAAACAATTAATATTTCAAAAAATACTGATAAAGTGATGAGGTTGTTTTCTAATTATTGTCGTCTACAAATTTAGTAACAAATATTGTTATTTTAAAATAACTTTTTAATTCTGTTTCGTTTTTCGTGGACGTATTTTGCCGCTAAAAATTACTGATGTATCTAAATGTCTTCTTAAATATTTAGTTTATTATTCATAATTTATTTGTGTAATATTAACTTGTCGTAAATACTTTAGTATATTTATTATACAGGTATTAAATTATGAACAGCAATATGAATCAGATTCGCCACTATATTATAATTAAATTTATTAACAACGTATTTTTTTATTATATGAACCAATAGAATCGTTTGGAATCAATGAATTTCTTACGGGATGTCGCTTTAAAACTCGGTGCGGAAAATACTCGTAAACACTTAGTACCATACCTTACTCATCTCATTATTGCTGAAAAATTATCAGGATTGAAAAATTTAGCTGAAATTCTTGGTGAATTTGAAAATTATGTGGGAGGACCAAAATATACTCACATTTTACTGGTAAGATATGTAGGTACTATTATAAAGTAAGTATGTATATAATATATATACATAGAAAATAATGTAGCCGAACCATTTCCGGTGACAAGGCGTGAAGTTTTAGATCAAGGAGACGGTGAATAAAAAAATAAATCAGACATAATATATTTTTGATACCTAAGTATCAGTGGTGAACTCAGGGTCCGTACCTCCCCCCCTTGGCTTATTTTATAGTATTTATTTTTATTTTTTAAAGTTAACCTAAAATTTACATCATTTTTTTTTGATTAAATTGATTATTAGATTTGGTATTTTGTTAATAATTAATAATACGTCGAATTCGATGTATAAATGAAATCAATATTAAGACTAATGTCTAATGAAGTAATGACTATACTGGCATAATAATAATAATAATCAATTGACATACTTACATGGTAAATATAAATTTAAAAATTTTAAAAATATGTATATTAAATAATATAATTTTGTTTATTAAGCATTAAATGTAAGTATTATTTAAGGAAAAGAACAAAAAAATCAATGGATAAATAAATTTTTTTAATTCCCCTCCCCCCCATGAATAAATCCTGATTGCGCCACTTCCTATTTAGGCAATACCTATCAAATTAAAAATAATCAAACTGTAAATTAAAAACTAACAAGCTTATAGCCGTCGATAAATGAATAATTATTAATTATTACTTAAAAATAAAATAAAACAAAAATATTTACGGTGAGAGTGGTATGATTAGACATGTCTAAAAGCACAACGATAATTTAATGTTATAATATAGACGTCTCATTATCTCCAATGATCTTTTAACATTTCACCATTGCTCTCTTCTAGGTTTATTGATTTATCTGTACAATTTTTAAGGTACAATGTATTTAACTACCTTGTAATAATTTATCATCTATTGATCTATCTATATTTTAAATACTATTTTACAAGGATGTTTGATTTTATTTAGATGAAATATTTGAAAACTGTAATAAATTACTATATAATGTACTCAGTTTTCACATCTTTTAAATATTTCATTTACAAAAATTTTCTATAAGATATTATAAAATATAATATTATATTATAGGTACTAGAATCTATCAATCATATTTAATGAAAACAATCCCAAATAAAATTGTTATCCACTTTTTAGCTTCCTCTAGAAGAATTAGCTGGTTCTAAACTTAGTGATGTTAGAATGGCCGCCATAAAATCATTGCAAACATTAGCTGATATTATGGAAGTAATTGATTTGGAGAACTATTTTATACCTTTTATTGCTAGTTTAACAATGAATGATAGAAGTGCAAAACGTTTGTCTGTTAGTCATCTTTTCACTTCAGTTTATATGCGCGTCAGTCCGAAACATCAAAGTAAATGTCTAGTATTTAATATTTGCTGTATATTTTTTAATATTACAATTGTTTTACTATAGGTGACTTGATTGACTATCATTGTTTCTTAAGTTTAGATTCGTTACCTTCTGTTCGTCAAAATGCAGCTAATAATTTAGTTGATTTCAGCGAGGTTGTCCACATGTCAATTTTTGACAGTAAATTAACACCACGTTTGGAACAATTTAGTTTTGACCAAAATGTAATTTTATAAAATTTATAAAAATTTAAATTAATATATTATTTTATACAGGAGCACGTTAGAATTTTGGCTTTATCAACAGCAATAACAATTTCAAACAAATTTGATATATCTTACAATAAACAGATAATTCTTCCTATTGTGTTGAATTCAATAAATGACCCTTCATGTAGAGTACGTTCAATACTCATCAAGAATATTGCAAAGGTATCATATTAAATTTTAATTAATATTTACTTTAAGTGTTTAATAATTAATTTTTAAATAGTTGCTTACAATTGGTGTAAGTTGCTTAAAGCTTACTGAAAATATAATGAAAATACTCATTTCATTAGCCAAAGATCAAAAAATAGAAGTCCGATTGCAGTCTGTCAGTGTTCTTTATGATTGTACTGTTATTCTTTATGAAAATTTGACTTACTTAGAAGCTACTAAATTAGTAACTAAATTTTTAATTCCAACATTATACAATTTAAGTCATGATTCTGATGTTAAATGTAAATTGGAGGTACCAGCAGTTTTGGCAAAATTTGGAAAAATAATGCCTAGTGTAGTGTAAGTTACATAATGTATAGAAATTTATAAAATATTTTAACCCTGTTATTATTAATTAATTATCATGGGCGTGCCAAATTATTGATTGTTGAAAAATAAAAAATTAAAAATGCCATCTTACTTTATTTTGAAATGATGTTATGTATAACACGTCAATGTAAACAAATATTTAAAATTAAATCCATTAACATTTAAACAGTTAAAACATAAACAATTACTTATACAATAATAAGAAACAATAAATAATAATTTTTGGATTTAAACCACCAAAGATCAAAATCATTTCTTGAAACGCCCAGTAAATTATATTTATCTATAACTAAAATGTATAACAATGAGTGGCTGGCTCATGTATATAATATGTCAAATGCATGTAAGCAATATTATACTTTTAATAATTCAATATATTAAAATTATGTACAAGTAATTCTTTAAAACGTGCAAGTTACCACTGGTTGACAAACTATGTATACCTATATTACAGAATTAAAGATTATTTTGTGGACTTGGTAAACAAATTACTTAAAGACAAAAATGTTGATGTAATATTTAATGTTGTGAAATATATGAAGGATATTTTAGGATCACAGTACAATGTAAATATAATAATATAAATATAGTGTATTTAAAAATGTAATGTGGTATTAATTATATTTAGTTATTAATTATATTTAGTAAGCATATTTTATTTTTAATACTTATTTTACCTAACATGAGTACTTTATTTTTAAGACATATTTTTTCTCTGCACATTGTTATCTAAATATTTCATTGTATTAGGTACGTTAATACCTACTCTAAATTTTAATACTTATCAATAATAAACTATAAACAGGTAATTTAATAATATTACTATAATAAAATCAAAGTTAATCAAATTGTACATTGCATTAAGAGAAAATATAGCTTAAGTGAACATTTATTTATAAAAATAATTTATTATACATATTTATAAAGAAAAGCATTACTTGATTTTTTGGCAAAGAAAAGCCTTTGATATTATAATAACGTATTTACTTTTAAAATTAATTATCTAGATAGTGTATTTTTTTTCAACTAGAAATTTTTTTAAATAAAGCTCATTGGTTCACCCTGTTTATTTTTATTATTAAAATTTTTATTTATATATTTAGAATTTGATAGTACTGCCAGAAGATCGATTAATATGCTGTTTGAAAGCATTTATTATAAATGATTCATGGAAAATGCGAAATACTGGTGCAATTTATTTATATATATTGGCAATTCAAAAAGGTCTCAAATTTTTTGAAGATTATTTAGAAAAATCATTTTTAATACTATTAACTGACACGAGTAAATATTATTTATTTCTATTTTTTAATCATTGAATCAATAACTTTTGTATAAAAGAGTTAAATATTTGTATGAGACTAAGTAGGAGTTAAGTAAAGTATTTAACATTTTATAGAACCAACTGTTCAACAAACCGCCATGGATGTGTTTAAACTACTAGTTGGTGAATTTGGAATGGACTGGGCTCAAACATATATAGTGCCATACCTTATAAAACTATCTTACTCGAGAAATACCTACAATAAAATGGCTTTTTTATCATTTGCTAAAGTATGTGCAACAATAATGTGTATACAATTTAGAACACTAAACATTAATATAAAAGAGAATGCAGTGAAATAATGATTTGTTGGATACTTAATAAGCCAATGTTCTATGATTAGATGTTAGCTATTAAATATTCTTTTGATCTCAAAAACTAACTTATTTGATGGGTTCTTAATAGTAAAGTTACAAAAACCTTGAATTACTTGAATTAGAATTTTTTTGAAATCTGTGATCAATTGATGTTAAACAAGCTATTTCCTCATGTCGTGTACCATCAATTTGACGAAAATCCAAATGTTCGCTATGCTTTAGTCAAAACATTAAATGTGATGATGACCTCATTTTCTGAGTATGATTATATTCATAATTAATTCAATATTTATGAAACATAATTTTATTTAGTGTATTATTATACCACAGTAAGGATGATATATTAAATGATAAAATCAAAACGACCTTAAAAATATTAATCACAGACACAAGCAATTATATTAGTGACCTGGCAATGGATACCTGGAATAAGCACTTTAGTGAGTTATTATTCAGTTTTTATGTAATTATTTGTTATAAAATTATTTAAGTGAATTCAATTTCTCAGGTACTCAATAATATCACAAAATATGATCATCATTTTCAAAAAGTATCCTCCATCATTATTTTTACTGCAATATTCTCTTTTTAAGTTATTAAATAGTCTTACATTATTTCTTTATGTATTTAAAAATGTGTTGTTACCATATTCATTGTTTGTAATTAATAATATTTTGTTTTGAAGTATAAACATGAATCAAAAATAAATAAAAGGGATATTATTATTGTTATGATAAATATTTATAAAATTGTTTCATCTTATTGATTAATATTCTATAATTTATAATATAAAAATATAATTAAAACAAAGCAAATGTGTTTTTAAATGGATTTATTAGCAAATTAGTTTTTTGGCAATTAAAGATCTAGTAAAAATACTAATATTAAGGTTAAATACGTAGAAATGCATATTATTCATACGTATTAACCCTGTAAACACAAACTGATTATCAATAATTGTATAAGATTTTCAGTTTCAAAAACTCTGAAGTTTAGTACTCAAAATGAATATTTAATTTTACATACAAAAAGAATTAATTTTTATAAATTAAACAATTACAGTTTAAAAGCATATTCAATATTAACATATTGGCCGACATTGAAAAAGGTTAAATTAAATTTACTACTATTGGCTAGAAAAGCAAATTTAAATTTATTTATTAAATTAAGAATTATATTTATATTTCATTTTCATACTCAAAATATTCTACTCCTTCAAATTAAAAAAATAAATTTGAAATGATTAATTTCAAATTTATTTCCTAAATTCTCATTTTTATCTTATCAGTCTTACATATTTGCTTGATTTATTACTTTAAAAATACACACTATGTTACACTGTAATATTTTTTTCAGTTTTTGTTATTCTTTGATTTTGAATTTTTCACCAGCCAATCATATATTTGGGCCTCATTATTTTTAACCCAATGTACATTGAGTTGTATCATTTCCAAACTTTGTTCCAAAGCTCTAGTTCCTGAACCTACATCTATGTAACGGAAGAAATCAGATACTTCTTTAAAATCGTATTCAGTTGCAAAATGAGATGTAACTGCTGTAATTAGGCCTCCCAATGTAAAAGTTCCATTTCCAAAAAGTGTTTGAAGATTGTCCCAGTTAGCTTTCAGATGACGCCATGCCAGCAGTTGACCCTGTGATCCTTGTGAAGCCACCACGCCAAAAACCATTTTTACATCCTGTGCTTTAACTTTTGAGCTATCCAATGTGGTCAATAAAAGTCTAAAAATGAAATTAAAAAGATAATGAACATTTTAATTTTAAGTATTAGACATATTACTTTTGAAGTAACCAAGGATCATTAGAAGCACCAAGTACTGTAAGGAGTAATTGACGTTCACTTGGAATACGACTTTGATTGTATTTATCCCAGCAAAAATTCCATTCTTTAACGTCTCCGTATATGATACCTATTAGTAAATATTTTTAATACTAAATATAAAAAAAAAATAATATAAATTACTGCTATTACCTGCCAAGTAAATTACTTCTCTTAAATTTGGTGGTATACGTTTGTTTTCATACATCCATTCTTCAAATCTACTTTTTGCTTCTTTTACCACATCTTCAATTCCATATATGATAGCCGCAGATAAAATTTGTGATCGCATTAATCTAAAAATTTCAGGTATAAAATATTAAATTATATAAACTAATTTTCTACTTTTCTAGTGACTAAAAATATGAACTACTGATTAATAGCAGTACTATTACTACACTTCAAAAATAAGTATGTTTGACTGAATAAATTTAACCATGATATAAAATTATAATGTACCTATTGATAGTAAAGTACTAAGTAGTTCCCCATCAATAATTTGTTTTCTTATTCATATTTTTTAAATTTGAATCTTACAAAATATTTCTATGTAAGCTATATTTCATTATTTTTATTCTTTTTTTTTTTTTAATACTTATACAGGTTGAATGCAATGATAATTTTTTAATATTTATAAAACAAAAGTTTGGTTTAATTTATCATCTTTATCTAGTAATAAATAATATTTAAAATATAATTGAAAAATGTCACTTAAAAACAATGTAATAATTTTGAACCTTTCTTGAGTTAAGAAATGAATCTGTAAAAACCTAGAATTTAAATATCAAGTTTGAAGTTTTGATACCTAAAGCTACAAAATATGTAAAATATCATAGAATAACATAACTATAAACATTCATAGTTCTAAATAATTTTATTTAAATTCCTAAAAAATTAATTTATTAGATTTTTGAATTACTATTTATTAGGCTACAAGTTATCATAATGTATTATCTATGAAGTATGAACTATGACTTATTAATAATAATCAATCTTCTAAAATTTTGTGTTACATTTATATATTTATGTATATTAAAAAATACAACACAATATAAAAATTAAATTTAGTATACATTAATTGTAAATTTTAGTTTTAGCTTAAAAATACTTTCCATAACAAATTTTTTTTTGATTATGAGCTGAGTAACTTAAGTTGCGAACTTATATATATATACCCATAACAAATAATCATAGATACATACTTTTCCAAATGAGTTCCTTGGTCGTCCCATCCTACGGATCGAGCTACGGGACCAAGAAGACTCTTCGTATATTCCAAAAACAGTTTATATGGAGATGATTCTGATAAAATCTTGCTCCAGTTTTCAAAATGTTCAAGAGCTGTTGCCCATGGAACGAAATCTCTTTCTTTATACAAATATTTAGAGAGTTCCAAAGGAACAGTGACGTTGAGTATTCCTGCTCGACATAAAGTGAAAATATCGTCTATCAAAGAAGCCCTGTCTGCTGCACTGAACACCTCATGGTTTAATTGAAGTTGTCCAATTATTTCGTTCCACAACCCATCATCGTAATTTACACGATAAAATCCGGACTGATTGACGTTGGCTTTCAACCATCGTACCTTTGGATCAACCTCGAATCTCACTGTTATTAAAAATACAATTATGTTATTAATTCGAGATTCATAATTTCCACCGTTAAAAACTGGTAAGATATGTTCTTAAAAATGTAATTATACGCATTAAAAAGTGGAAATAATCTTTTTTTTTTTTTTTTTTTAATGAAAACATTTTAGTTTATTTATTTTCAAACACAATATATTTTAATATTTACATGAGAATAAAACATAAATAAAACATCATAGGAAGTTTATATTTGGATGTGAACTCAAAAATAGATACCTCAATTCAGTGGAATTTTGAGGTAGGTACCTAATTACCTCAAAACCAAAATAGATGAATGATTGGGTACCGGGCAATTTATTTAATATAATAATATTAATTATAAAATTAAGTGAAAAAAAAAATGTAAATTAAAAACTGTAGATTCACGCTATTGTCTTGGTTATTAATTTACTCATTGATAGGGCCGATGTTTTTATTAATCATAGAAGTAAAAATTATATTTTTTTTTTGTTGACTTAAAAATTTGTCTATCGAATACTTTAAAAAAAAAATATGCGTTGACGTAGAAAAATCTTTAAATTATAATGTCTTATTTAAATTTACTGATTTTTCAAAATTGTTATATTTACATTTGTTAATTAGTTATTTGCACTTATTACTCTGCTATGTTTTCCATGTCTCAACAGATAGGTATATAATTATACGAGCTAAGTAATAGGTAGGTACCTCGAGTTATTAAATATTATAAAGGTAGGTACATCAAACACTACTAGGTGTCAAGGTATGCACTATGTACTATGTAGTATATAATATATATATATAATTAAAATATGTATACATAGGTAATTTATAACTCACCATCAGTCATGTTCATCCAGACTACTTCTTGTTCACGATAACTTGTAATGTCCGTGTAAAAGCTCAATGGTACGTACCACTTGTAGTCATACTGAGATGGTGTGGCACGATTTTTCACCTTACTGACGATTTGTGAGGTCAAAAGGAATCGACTTTGCATTGCCGTGAACGAGACTGCATTGTTTGAAGACGAACTATTTTCTCTGCTTATTTTGATCAGGGGGAAACCCATCTGACATGTCCAAGTGTCCATTATGTACTAAAAACGAAATCATTATAAACGGATTGGAATTGGGTGACTACCCCTAGTCGTCTAATATGATTCGCTTACTCTGACTTGTACAGTATTTTTAGCATGTTGGCTTAGTACGCTCCACAGGTCTGTAGTATCAGCATTTCCGTATTTATGTATATTCAAGTAATCATTTAGTCCGCTTCGTAAGGTTTCTAGTCCAAGGAATTTTTCTAACATGTATAAAATCGCTGCTCCCTGTACAACGAATTTTAAAATTAAAATACTAGGTATTTAAAAAAATATAAAATATATTCTATTAAATTAATGTGCATTACTTTGCTGTAAGATATGGAGTCGAATATGGCCTCGATTTCTACCGGATCGTGTACACTAACACTGATCGGATGCGAGGTGGATAACGCGTCAAGTTTCAATCCTTGCTGGGTCTTGTCCAACACGAACTGAGCCATCATCGACCATCCAGGCATCACATGGTCAACTCCACGGTATTCCAAAAAACTGGCGAATCCTTCGTTCAGCCATAAGTCGTTCCACCAACACATCGTCACCAAGTTGCCGAACCATTGATGTGCTAATTCGTGGGCTACCACCACAGCCACCCACTGATGCGCAGCCGCAGAAGTTTCTTTTTCGTCATATAGTATAGAAGTTTCTCTATATGTGATCAAACCCCAATTTTCCATTGCTCCGGCACCAAAATCCGGTATGGCAATCAAGTCTATAAATAGTAAGTTATATTATATATTGGGATGTACGATTATTATTATAATATTATACCTTGTTTCGGTAGTGGATACGGTACTCCAAAGAAATCCGAATAATGGTCCATGACTTTAGTGGCAGTGCTTAGGGCGAACGAAGTCTGGGATAACAATTCAGGTGGAGCATATACTCGTACAGCTACTCCTTGTAATGTTTGCGCGTGTACGTATTGATAATCACAAACAACAAATGCCACAAGGTAAGTACTCATCTCTACAGATTCTTCAAAGTCGTCACGCATCTAAAAACCATGATAATTATTATTACCTATTATTCTTTATACGTAATGAGTATATTTAAGAAAATAATCGATTATATCCCTACCAGTCCAACTCCCATGTATAGCCCGTCGTCCACGGACTCTTTAATCGGCATGTTGAACAGAGCTATGTGGAATCTATTTCTTAAGATTGACATACGAAATTTAGCTTTAAACTGGGGTTCGTCGAAGCACGGAAATGCTGAACGAGCGTACGTCGGTTCAAAATGAGTCGTTGCCAAGTATCTAAAATTATTATTCACTTTATTGACGAACGTTTATTGCTACCAACTCACAGGTATAGTTATATTGACGTCAATTAATTTATGAGGGATGAGACTTGATCTCTCCCAAAATTAAAATCGACCCCTAAATATTAGATTTTATTGATAGTATTTGCGCCAATACTATAGCCCGTCTACCCTGCAGGCTGCAGTTAATGACTCACCTTCTTTCACCTTTACTCGTTGTGTAACTGCTTATGTAAAAACCTTCCAACTCTCTGCTCAACCGTGTCGCATACTTTATAATCAGCGTATAATTGCGATCGGCGGATAATGTTTCTTCGAACTCCAATAGTATTTGTTGGCCAGCAGAGTATTCCAACATCCTGGACACTTCGTAAATCTTATCGTGATTTTCAGCATTCACAACTCGCTTTTCGATAAAAATAAAGTTAAAAATCAATCTGACGTATGGGTAGTAATTGTAAACTGTTCCTCTTATTATTTCTCACTAAAAACTCACTTTTTCAACGATGGTAAGATTTTTACTATGAAAAACAATGTAATCGGTATCTCGAATAAGTCTGAAGTTAATTAATACTTGGCCTATATAACATATAATCGTTCACGTTATACTACTAAAAATAGAATTTAATTTAATTCATAAAATCAATACCTTTTACGTCTAAGCTGGTTAAGTTTGGATGTATTTTTATGTGATAACTATAGGGTCTAGCAAATGTTGGTAAACGCACGTTATTCCATGGAAATATATCGCCATTAGTGGCAATCGGTATAATTGATCGAGATCTATTGACTCCATCATCGTCGGACAAAAATATTGGCTTTTCGCCAATGCATGGACAATCTAGAAAAAATTTTAAATACAGAAGTAATGTTAGTATAATTTATACTATTGATTTTATATTATATTTGTTTGTTAAATATTTATAAAGCCATTAAATTATTAAAAAATATAAAAAGAGAAAAA
Organism: Melanaphis sacchari; assembly: GCF_002803265.2. NCBI lineage: Eukaryota > Metazoa > Arthropoda > Insecta > Hemiptera > Aphididae > Melanaphis > Melanaphis sacchari. The sequence continues at coordinate 2,565,721 of NW_020271284.1, forward strand.
GAAACGAGAAGCTAATATAAAGCAATTTATATTAGTACTTTATTTAATATACCTATTATAGTATAATAGTATAAGATATTATATTTATAACTGTGTAGGTACTGAGTAGTAGTTTAATAGAAGTTTAGTATTTTTGCTATGGTTTGTTCTTAGAGTGTTCAAAAGGAAATAGTCAATAATACACTAAAAATACATTGGTACAATTTTTTTTAGATATTTGAAGTTCTAAATTAGACAAAATTGGATATTTCAAATTCAAAGAGAAATAACAATTTAAGTAAAATCTTAATATTGCATTTCAAACAATTATTTTGACCACGTATTTTCAATATATTTTAATTGTTATAAGAACATAATGTGAGGAACTTTATTATATTAATTTTTCAAACTTTTTGATTTTGACTATTTTGTAAAGTACGGATAATTTTTTTTTTACTTATAAAAATATTAATTATGTATATTAGATACAGTTTGATACCAAAAAGTATCGTCAAAATTATTGAGATTGAAGTATGTTTCTGATATCTATACAGTTTCTTCGATACAAAAAACCAACATAAACATATCATTGTCAAACCAATACGTTCATTTAACTTTGCTCAGAATCTAAAAAGGTAATATAATAATATATTTGTAAGTGTAGTATAAATAGGTAGATATATGATATGCCGAGGAAAAAACAAATCGTTAAACTTCGACAGAAAAAAATAAACACTTGTTACTGGAACATGCAACAGCGATATTAAATTACTATTATTTTAAACGATATAACGTAATAACATTTATCCACGTGCATGTCTACGGTAAATAAAATTATTGACGTTGTTTCCAAACATAGTAGTGTCGGCAACTAAATTAAAAGGTAAAGTATAATAAATTGAAACCGATTTGAAGGGGTGGATAGATTATTATCAAGTGTCTATTGATCATGTAAAATCTAAAAATGTATCCATCATTTTAATAGGTATAGGCAATCGTGCTTGTATAAATAATAGCATATATAATAGTAATAAATAGATATATCAATGCATTTTTAGCTGTGAAAAACTAACCGTTTTGAGGTCCGGCGTAGGCAATAATCACAGAACACAAAAACATGAGAAATAGAGTGGTGCCGGCCATGATCAAAGCTGTTCTCCGCGAACACGCCGTCACGGCTGTGTGTTCGTATATCCCAGACTTGTGCATCATGTCCTGATTATCTCCTGGTAAAAAAATAAAAATCATAAAAATGTGCTATTTCTGTATCATGAAAATAATAATCCGTAAATAGCTATTTAGGCTTATTCAAACGACATAGTTGCGTACCTATTGTTGTATGTGTGTGTGTGTTTGTGTGTGTGTGTGCATATTTGTAAATGAGTAAATAATATTTTGTATAATATACTCACTGTAATGGTTGATGGCTGTCAGAAAGGCCACGTCTTCAACTTCCGGTTCCACCATCGTGGTACCTTCGATGTGGATATGTGTGCACTGTCGTTTTCCCCGTAGATTTTTATTCTTTTTCCGAATTTAAAACCGACGGGAAAGTCGGAAGGACGCTGCTGATGTGCACTGCTGCGAACGGCATATTATCCTATTGACGTTTTTAACCCTCCCGGTGCACATGCGCTTAACGGCCGCCCACCACGCGCACGTCCCTTTGACGAAAGGGTCGCGTCGCCGCCACCGCGAGGGGGATGATGACCGGACTTGCATCTGCCGCACGCGCCAACATCACGGGCGTTGCAATGCGACGAAGTAGTGTATTCACAGTATACTGTTGTTAACTGTACTGCAAGTCTGCAAATGGTAATCTGACTTTCAAAATTTGTTACTCAACACTTGAAATTTTTTATTTCTTTAGTTTTACCCTAGCCTATTATTCACATTATGATACAATAATTAAAATTTTTTATAAAATAGTGCACACCCGAAAACAATATAACCAATATACATTTATATATTATAGATTGTATTAAATAATTGTTTACAAATTAACAAAGAAAAAAGAAATACGATTGTTGTTTAAATTTACGAAAGTAAAATTATCAGCTAATAATCAAAATATAATATAAACGAGTGAGAGTAAAAATAAATTATAATGACGACGCGCAACAACAAAAATAATTCGCTGAAAATAATTTAATTGGTTTTGATTTTTGAACATTGAAACATTTGAAACGAATGTTCACATCAATTTCATTATAACGTGATCGCGTGTTCTGACTTATTTTAATTTTTACTCTTTACAAAATATGTGCGCTGTTGTACTACTATACATAGATACTGTACCGTTCTGGTGCGAACAACTACCTAGCCGTTTGGCCTTAGAAAATAATCCAATTCAGGTATTATATTATTTTCATATTCTGAATTTTTATTTTTTGAAATATAACCTTAATAACATTACAGGTACTTGATTGTATCATTATGATTTATGTTTGGGTAGGTAGTGGCAGTAGTGCACATACACATAAACACTAATCGCCTCTGCCTCCATGTCTTTTTTAATGGCCTTAATCAGACTTGAACCACTTGAAGATTGTTTAAATATGAATGAGAATTTTTAAATAAAAACTTTCATTGAGATAAAATAAACTATTAGGTTATACCCAACTTGTTTGATTAATTAAGACACATATATGTGCTTGGTTAATTTTAAATTATATTTTGTTAGTTACAATATGTGATAAAAAAATTCTTTATACCTGATGACATATAGTTTGAACACTTAATATTTATTAAACAGTCTAGTACTCTAGTCATAATAAAGTGTAATAATTAGTATTAATGAATCAGTTTTACATGTTTTAAATATGAAAATAATCGATAGATTTTGCTTTTACAATTTTTGTCTTTGTTACTATTAAATATTAGAATATTCATAGCACCAATAAAACACAATTAATTACTTAAAAAACATATATTTCATTCTTAATTAATACAATTTTTTTATTTATAATAATTATTACTTTATCAATAAATATACAAAATGATACTTTTAAGTGAACATCAATTTATTTAAAAATGCATGTACACACAATTTTTACATTTCATGTTGCCCTTTTTCCTTATATTTGTTTGAGAAACGAAAATCAATTATTGATTTTTAAAGGCAACTTATATCCTTATTTTTAATATCTGAAGCAAACATATTTAAAAATAACAAGCATTAAAATTCAATTTAAAAATAATTATGTGACAATAACATTACAGAAACTTTAAAAATGTGTGGTTTACTACTTCACACATCTAACTTACGATATGTAATGAAAAAAAGATTCTCTAGAAATTCAATATATATAACAAAATCTAAATCAAAATATTATGTTTAAGTATTTTGATTATTGTTTTTATTAAAAATGTTAATCAAAACAAATTTGTATGATTATAGCTTGATTAGAATTTAAATTAAGAAAAGAAAAATATAGGTTGCAATTTAAGAATCACTTGTTAATCAATTATGGTTTGGTAAACAAACATATGGAAAACAATAGCAATAAAAAATATTCAATATTATAAATTATATCTCAGTTAATAATTTTAAAATAATAAAGGATATTAATAAAAGAACCACCCTGTACAATACTAATGAATGATTCAATTTAGAAACTAATTAAAATTAAAATTGAATGTATAAAATAATGATAAAACAAACATAATATGTTACAAAATATATTAAGTAAAATAATAGTTTAGCATAAAGATAGAAGATACATATATAAATATATATTTTAGTTGTATTAAAATTAAAAATTACTTAAAAATAAACAATAATCATTTCTGGCTTCAGTGGTATTTTTCATGTTAATTTCACATTAGTTAAATAAATTAACATTTTCGGAAATATTAAAAAAATTAACAGTCATATATTTTCATGATATACTGCATTTATTATTTTCTTGAACAGTATTCCCATTTGCTTTTTCAATTTCCATTAACATAGTGTGAAATATATCAGCAACACACTAAAATAAAAATAAAAAACACTTTTTTAATAAAAAAATAATATCTACTTTGCTTTTTAATAATTATCTTTTATATGTAAGATATTTTTTTTAATACTTACAGACAATATTATGTGGTGAAAATAAAATTGGATAGAAAACAGTACAAATGTTAAATAGGATTAGGAAATAAATTAATAAAATAAAATAATACAGGAAATTAACTACTAACTTTTTTTGATGTTACCTCGTTCTGCTTGGCTGAAGCTTCAAGGAATACAGCTTTCCAAGAATCTGCTAACCTCCGTCCTTCTTCTTGTGTAACAACTCGATCCATATGTAAATCTTTCTTATTACCTACCAATACTACGGGAACACTATAGAAAATAAATATAAATAATAAACTCAAAGAATAACTCATTAATAATTATTAACTACCAAACTAAGGTACTCACTGTACTTTGCCAGTCATATCTAATAATTTATCATAAATTATCTGAATGATTTCAAAAGATTTTGGAGAGGTTATACTGTAGACCAAGACATATCCATGAATGTCCATGGAATACTGTGTTGGCAATATGGAGTACTCATCTTGTCCAGCTGTATCGACTAATTTCAAGTCATATTCTTGATTATTAACTTTAGTGGTTTTCACAAAAGCTGAAGATATTAAAACATTTTCAATCAATGACTTTTATTAGTTTAAAATATTGATCAATTGAATAGCAGACAAACTTACTGTTTTCAATTGTTGGATCATAAGAATCTACAAATTGACCTTCAACAAACTGGATGCTCAACGACGACTTACCTGTAAAATCAAATAAAGTTAATTTTTTAATAATAAAATAATATCGGGAAACGTTCATTAAATACTACGAGTAAGGATGAATAATAATTGTTACTATAAAAGAAAATATGATTTTTATTTTACTTACCGACTGAACGATAGCCCATAATGGCGATTTTTCTTTGTTTCGGCGGCATTTTTTTCAGAGTGTGATCAGTTCATTTATTTGTGACCCATCACCCATACCATGTCATATTGTGTTATACAACTTTAATTGAATAATGAATAGTGAATTACTATGCTTAATGATTATTTGCAGAGTATTTTACTACACGAGCACAGCACACGGCTATGTAGTATACGTAGATTATACAACCAACATTCGTTCACAAAACACATTGACGACGTTTCATGGAAAAGAAACCGACTTGTGGTTATTTTTCTTTTCAGAAAACGAACCTGCGATTCTTAAATTCTTTACAATGTATATTATTATATTTACGGTTTGTATTGTTTGTAATGTTTGTATGATTTCGAGTTCGATGCTTCGATGTTCATCAGCTGCTGACTGCTGTAGTCTATTGATATTTGAATATTTGATATTGAATACTTGAATGTAGATTCGATTTGTGGTCACTTAGATTGGCATTAATGATAATCTGTTAATTCTGTTCAACACTTAACGTTGAATGTTTAAAGTTTAAATAGTAAGTTAAACATCAAACACATTATTTTATATTTCACTCGGCTTTTGGTTAAATGACTAGGAACAAAAATAATTTAGGACGCTCATCAGAAAGACTTCTTGTATTAAACATAGGTATACATATAATGAGTAATGACCATAATGTATTAAAGCCCAAACATTAATTTTCTGCCTCAAAGTAATGTTGATATAAATAAAATGGTTTATAATGTGTTACAGGAAATGTGAATAATGAATACAATTAATTAACAATTTTTAGTCGTATTTTGTTATAACTTAAGACATTTATTATTATATAATAATGTATTACAAATTATAATACATAATATATTACGTGTTATGTAATTGATAAAAATATTGAAATTAGTACCTACTTACATAACATTTCTTTTACATTTTTTGTTATGCTTTTATTTATTTTTTCAATAAAATATAACACGTAATATGTATAAAATGCTATAATGTAGAGCAGAATAAGTTTTTATTATTGGAATTTCTCTTTGTAAACCTATATTTAAGGACAATTTATGATTTATCGTTGAGTTCAAATTAAACACAATGTACACTTCCAATATACTATATAATAACTGCTTCATTTGAGTTTAATTACTTTTACAAATTTACAATGATTTGTAATAAAATTTGAATTTTGAGTGACTATATCGTAATGTTTCTTTACAAACATATAAAATGCTTAATAGACAATTGGTATAGTAGATTATAATATTTTTCCAAATGCCGCACAAAACGATATACCATTATATAAAAATAACGTTTTTAACTTTCGGAATTACTACTCAAATTTCAAATTGCTCTATCAGGTCATCAGGGTTCCATTTCTATTTTCGATACAATTTTACGTAACCACTAATCCACTTAATAATTTTAATATCAGTAATATCTCTATTCTCTAGGTTGTTCATATACTGTAGTATTTAATATGTTAATGTTATCTATATATATATTATATATTATGTTTTTATTGAAAATTAATAAACGGAGAACTTACAAATTTACAATCTGTAAAATCAAAAACTATTGACTATCCATAAGCTTGCAAAAAAGCGCTATGAAAAATTTCTAATTATAAAATAATTTGTACATTTTTGAAATTTTTTTAAAATTCTAACTTTAAACACTTATAAAAATACATCATGACTATAGATTTTCAATATTTCTTAAATCAAAAATAAACAATTTATGAAGAACTTTGTACCAACTAAATTTTCAAACATTTCTACTCAGCGAATATATTTTTAATTGACATTTATTAAAAAGAAATTAAAAATCTTGAAAATTCTCATGTTTATAAATAGCACTAAAAGGGTTAAAATGATTAAAAAATCTATTTTAATATATTACTTTATAATATAAATATTTGGTGAAAATTTCAAGTATCTGTGGTAATTTTTTTCAAGTTACATCAAAAAACCAAATTGATTTTGTATAAAATTGAAATTAAGTAAAGATTCAAGTTTTTCCTTAATTTTTTTCCAATTATAAAAAAAGTATTAGAAACTTTTACTTTTAAGTTCCCCCCCCCCCAAAAAAAAAGTACTAATTAAATCCACTTTTTATCAATAACTACTCCTATTTTTGAAAATTAAGTCATTTTTACTACCCAAAATATGAAAAATACTCATATCATTGTAAAATCAATATATTCATTATTCTGTTTAGAATCTAAAAGGTACTAGGTATAAGAAAAAAACTATATGACATATTGACATGATGGATGGTGGTATTAAATCGTCAAATAACACTTTTTCAAGTGATCTTTATTTAGGTATTTGAATAAAAATAATACATAAATTCATCCCAATGCCTACTGTTGCTAAGGGTTATGTGATTTTATTAAATAACAATCAAAAAAATCATGATGTATATATTAATAAGTATTATTTTGTAACTTGTAATAACTGACAATAAAAGTCAAATGTTGAAATATTGAATGATTAAATTTTAAATATTGCAGCACATCCTATAAGTTAAGCTTGTTTAGAGGTATACATCTAAACCCTAATAATCTGTTATCCAATGAAAGTACATAAATTCTATTCTTGTTTCTTAATTGTTTTTATAACCTTAAATTAATTGTTGAATTAAAATTTTCAATACATTTTATTTTTATAATTCATAGAAAAAATATATTACTTTGTATATTGATGTTGTAGGTTTCATGATATTTTTTTCTAAGTTAGGGTTGTCAACCCTAAGCTAAATCCCTAACCTGGAAGGTCAACTTTGTATACATGTAAATATATTTATTTTCTTAAATTATATTATTGCAGCAAATAAGCTATAATTATTTTGCTTGAAACACTAAGTAATATAAAAACATACTATTTTTTATTTAAATTTAGCACCAATTGAACAAAATATACATAAGTTAAATAACAATTAAGTCTCTACATGGAAGATAGAAAATTATATTTTATACATTTTAGAACAAAGAATTAGTAAATATTTACATAACTTAGAAATATTAAAAATATAAAGTTGAATAACAAACTAAATGGTAAATTATATGAACATGTAACAACACACGTGAGTATTATTTAGTATTATTTTAATCATCATAATTCAAATAAATAAATTGTTAATATAGTTTTACATTTTCATGAAATACTGCATTTATTATTTTCTTGAACAGTATTTCCATTTGTTTTTTCAATTTCCATTATCATAGTATGAAAGATATCAGCTACACACTAAAACAATAATAAAAAAATTACTTCTTTGTTATACAAACATTTTTAAATATTTTAAATTTCAAAATTTAAAAGGGGTTATTATTGGTAATAAAGGTAAATCAATAAATTATTAAATAGAACATAGAGCATAGCTCACTAGTTTAATATATAGTGATACCTATTATATTTTTTATAAATAGAAAAATTTTATAATACAAATAAACCAATAAAATAATAATGAAATAAATTCATAATCTAAAATAATAAAAGAAATTAACTACTAACTTTTTTTGAAGTTACCTCATTCTGTTTGGCCGAAGCTTCGAGAAATACTGCTTTCCAAGAATTAGCTAACTTTCGTCCTTCTTCTTGAGTGACAACTCGATCCATATGTAAATCTTTTTTATTACCTACCAACACTACAGGAATACTAGAAAAAAATAAATATAAGGGTCATTACTGGCAAACGGATACAAATCTACTTAAGGGTGCTTACTGTACTTTGCCTGTCATGTCTAATAATTTATCATAAATGATTTGTATAATTTCAAAAGATTTTGGTGACGTAATACTATAGACTAAGACATATCCATGAATGTCCATAGAATACTGTGTTGGCAATATAGAGTACTCATCTTGTCCAGCTGTATCAACTAATTTTAAGTCATATTCTTGATTGTTTACTTTGGTGGTTTTCACAAAAGCTATGGAAATAAATAAGTTTAAAATTATTTAAATACTAATAAATAAAATTTAAAGTATCATGTTTTCAAATTATAATTTTTATAATAATAATAATAAATCATTTTAGAATATTGCTAAACAATGACAAAAAGGATAAGTGTTAGTCACCCAAGTTTTAAGACCTTTACTATTCTAAACCATCTCAACATGTTTCAGGAAAATTAAGTTTAATCCTTAAAATTTAACTCAGTGGTTCTGTTTAGTTAAGCCAGATTAAATACACTTACTGTTTTCAATTGTTGGATCGTAGGAATCGACAAACTGACCTTCAACAAACTGAATGCTTAATGACGATTTACCTAAACAAAAAATTAATGATAATTATATACAAAATATTTTTAACCATTAATTTGTTCATTTTTACTTGATACTCTTGTTAGTTAATTTAATAAGTTTTAATTTGTTTTATCACATACCGACTGAACGATAACCCATTATAGCGATTTTTCTTTGTTTCGGGGGCATTTTCTTACTAGGAGATCACTAAATTAAATAATATATATAATTCAATTAAATTGTAATGATTTTTAATTCACTAACTAATAAATATCTATAAACAATTATTTATATAAATAAAAAAACAATAAATACACTGTAATACAGAATATCTACTTATTAGTCAGTACCTAGCCTTTTTTAAATAATATATTAATAATAATATAAATAATATACCTAATGCAATAGGTATACGGTTTAAAATATAGTTTATTTAAACCGTGATAATATTATTAATATTATAAAAAGATAGTTTTATTTTTATTTTTTAGTTTTGGTGTTAGTATTCTGTTTAGTGTTTATCAGTAAATATTTAAGGTTATGATTGGTAATTACTAATTTGGTTTCATACATATTCAACCTTGAGTCTATGATTTAACTGATTTGAGTTTATTAGACTTTTTACAAATTATTTTAATATTATAATAGAGTAGGTTCTTATTTCTCTCAGTATTCGTGTATTATAGTATTAGATACCTATATATTGTGTAATGAACAAGTACCTATTATTAAAATTATTTAAGATTGTAAAAAGTATTATACATTATTGGTAGGACCGTATTATTTGTATAAAGATAATGAATTATTATTTTATGACCGTTCAACACTGTTGAACGTTGTTAAAGTACATAAGTCACTCTATTTAATAACTAGCTATTTAATATTGTATTACATATTCAAATGGATACTTACCTATTTATTAATTTATCACATATTTATATACTATTAGGATCTTAATGTTTCATAGATTCCTATGTTTCTATTCCGAATACCTAGTAATTAATGATATAGTTATGTATTTAAAATTCAAACTTTTATACATTTTTCAAGTTTATTGTTACAAAATAAATGCCATTATAAGTTATCACTTTTAACTAAAATAAAATTATTCCGAGCTTAATGATATAGATTGTAATTTGTAAGTACCTACCATACAACCAAAAACAATTAAGATTTTCTTTATACTCTTTAATTAGGTTTATTATATAGCTATTGATTACAATAAATATTAAAGTTTGCTAAATGTACGAGCACATATAATAATACAAATATAAATAGAGAACTTGAGAAAAATTTTTTGGATGGGGGTTCGAAAAATTTTAAATGTAACTGGTGTTGATCGGTTATTTATAGGCGTTTTAAGTGTTAGCACGTATTTACTGGTGTGAGTATATGATAGCATATTCACTGCATTTCATTTAATATATTAATAATTTTATTAAAACAAAAATTTACAAATCAAAAGTTATATTTAATCTAGCTATTTTATTTGTAAGTATTAGTAGGAATTTTGGAATAATTTTTAAGTTTGTGTTTTTAAAATTTTTCCTGATATTTCAGCGAGAGGTAAATTTCCATATTTGTTTTTAAGTAAAATGCATTTATTACATAAGATTTTACTATATACCTAGTCTGTTTTTTAAATGATATATATTATACACAGTGAAAATCTTATAATTTATATATACAATTGTATCACATATTCACATGCACGGAAAGGCGCTAACTGCTGAAATAAATTAGTTATTAGTAAGAAATGGAAGTCACATAATGCCATAGTCACTCTTTGACTATCTGGTATCCATAACATATAAGTTATAAGTTTATAACGATTATTTTCCACTATAAGAATCATTATATCGAACCATAATATAAACAGAGAGATACACCAAGTATACTAACTCTTTTTTTAATTTAATAACAATTTTTCGAAATTCAGTTTTTAAGTATACACTTAATGATTTTATTTCCTAGTACTAAGATTTTGTATAATGTACAATGGCGATACCAGTTTTTTTCAACTGAGAATTAATGTTTTTCTTGTAAATTATTAAATATATGACATTTTTGAAAATGTTATTATATTTATAAGTTAGAATTCAAACAAGTCATTTAGAATACTGTTCTAAATGCAATTGGGTGGAGGTTAGAGGGAGTTTAGTTCCCCTATACTTTACACGATGTTTGTAATAAATAAAATAATTTTTTTTTTAAATATTTGAAATATAATGTACGGAATTTTTAAAATCAATAAAAAAATTTTCAATTTATAATTTTTTAAATTTTTATGAAGATATTCACAATTTGTACTATTTAGCATAAAAAAGTATATGATGAGTGATGAAATAACAAATAAATAAATAAATATTGAATACTTGGAATAAGAAGCTACCAATTAGTGACACTTAGCTGCAGGTTGTTTTATTTTTTTATTTTTATAGTTTATTTATATATTATATTATTATATAATGCATATTTTTATTTTATTTGTTAATTTTTTAACAAATCCAGATGTTCCAATGCTATTTTTATAAAGTGTATTTTAAAAGAATTTTTAAAAAATATTATTTTAAAAATAAATAATCTATAACATTGTGAAACACAATAAGTTATATAACAGCCTAATAATAGTATCAGATGACTTCTGAATAAAAAGGGCCAAATAGTCATAGAAACTTAAATTTATAAATTATTATTTAGTTTAATCATGGATAATACCTATGTGTTTATAAATTTAATAATAACATCAAAGCTTGATCAAGTAGATTGACTATAACTATACGAACTGTGGCAGATCAGAGCCGATACCTCTCGCCACTATATGAGGCATATGAGCATTGACAGTTGTCAATTTGACACATATTATGAGAGTAATAATATATTACAGATTGGAAATAATAAATAAAAGTAGGTAGGTATACTGTCCTCCATAACTTTTTTTTCCTTTATTGTTATATACACAATCCGTACCTCAAGGGTACAATAAAAGTAGTGGCTAAAATAAATATTATAATACATGAAAATCTTGATGCAAGCAGCCACTCAGTAATGAAACTTTTAAGTAAGGTTATACATTAATTTTTACATATATATAAATTTTTATATTTATTTATTTATTTTTTTTAAGTCAACATATCTACACCAGTTGCGTTTTAAGCGCCCCGGAGGATTACCCGGAATACAATTTGATGACAGAGCTTGAATAAGAGGATTGGAATGAGTTGCAAGTCGATTATGGAATCTTTTATAATGAGTTACTGCTTCTTCTTTTACAGTTTTAATTTTCAGGTCTGAGTGAAGGGTATGATTAGAAACATAAGAGGGAGAGTTTGTTAATTTTCTTAATGCAATATTTTGAAAAGCCTGAATACGATTTAGATTTGATTTTTTAGTATTCCCCAGAGTTTGAGACCATAAGTCCAAATGGATTTGATGAGGGATTTATATAACATTAGTAGTTTTGTTTTTAGATTTGTATGTTTGTCATTAATTAGCAAAGTTTTAAGCATACGAAGTCGGAGGTTTAGTTGTAATCTTTCTACACGCGTATGTTGGGCCCAGGTGAGTTTCTTTCATAACTATGAAATAGAATTGAATATCTAATCTTTAAACACATTCGAATCATACATTCGCATTATAGACATAAACATCATAACTATAAAATAATTCGATAATACCATTAGGTTATTTAAATATTTTCAAAAAAAATTACGTATGTCCGTTGTACATTTTATTGTTCAAGGTCATACATACATACATACATATATATATATATATATATATATATATTTATGTATGTAAAAAATTAGTTGTATTTCATAGAATACGTTAATATGAATAATCAATGAAAATGTCAAGTTTCTATACTCTATGGTAATAGATTTTTGAGTTAGGTACATCAAAAAAAAAAAAATTAATTTTGTTAAAAACTGGTTTTGGGTGAAAATTCTCATTTTTCCTTGATTTCTTTTTTGTTATTTTAAAAAGTTTTGAGTATTTTTTATTTTTGATCTAAAATTATTTTATTTATCTATAGTTTATAGTTCATATTTTTACCAGAAATAATCTTCAAGGTTGAAAATTGAAGCATTTTTATAGCTTCAAAAGGTGATAAAAAAAAAAAAATAAAAACACATCATTGTAATATTCATTTAGAATTTAAAATGAAAACGAAAGTTATATACCTTCACATAATATATAAATATATTAAACATAAAAATAAGCTTACCTATAATAAATGATAATATCTTAACCTATATACTTATTTATTTAAAATACTGATAGTCATTCGTCGATCGATATACTTTAAAGAATGAAGATCATTTGGTCATTGATTAATGATCATGTCGGACGTCACGAAGCCGCATCGATAGAGTGTAAAATCGGCGCGCATCCGGGTTGTATATTACGGTGCCATGCTGTTGTCAATTTGATGGTTATTTAGAAGGTATGTATTTATAATATTTATTGCGGTTTTTTTTTTTTTATAAATAATGATAGAATTATTTAATGAATTCTCTTCCCGGAAAATAACCATTTCAGGGCTGGGTACCCAACTATATATATTTTTGTTGTGCGTATATATAAAAAATTGAAATAATTTATATTCTATAGGCCATAATATATGTAAGAAACTATTAAAATAGTTATAAAATAATATATTAGTATTTCCTTATGAAGACATTATATTATTACAAATGGTACTATTTATCTTTCACTTGAAGACTGTAAGTACCACTCATTATTAATATATAATTCTTGCATTCGGTCCATCTCAATCATTGACATATTATTTATTCATAAATGTAAAATTAAATTTGTAATAATATGTGTGCGCATTGCAAGAAGTATAAAGAGTATTCTTATGGTGCCACTGAAGTTTTTATATACGTTATATTTTCATAGAAGTATAGTAAAAAGTTACATTTTACTGTTCAAGTTGTACGGACTCGTATACTCTTAGACAATACTTATGTATTTTATTGTTTATTAGTTCATAGGATTGCATGTCATTATATATCTTACACAGTCGTATTTAATAATATACTTGACATCTAAAGAAATTAGCAGGATAACCATATCTACGTAGGTATGTTGTATATACATATATACACATTATCATTATAGTCGGCAGTTTAAAATTATTTATAATACGCTATATAATTCAAAGCTGGGCAGATTAGTTATTTTTTTAACTAGTTGAAGTTAAGTTACTATAAAATAAAATTTAATTGAGTTAGAATTTAAGTTAGCTCCTAAAATTTTCCAAATTTTTACTCAGTGAAATACTACTTGGTAAATAAACATTGAATAGTTAGAATAGAATGTATTTTTTTTGTAGCTTAAAATATAAATTCAAAAAACCGATTTTTTAAGTGTTAAGTATTATACAAAAATAAATTAATAATTAGGATTTATGATAGGTACTAATTATTTATATCTATTATATAGCTATAATAACAAGTGGTTTAAAATTTGCATTATATAAGAAATACAAGGGATTGATAAGAAATAAAATGATAAATAATGTAATTATTATATCACAAAATATACAGTGTTAATAATAGTTCAGTTAGCACTATGAGCGTTAGGCAGTTCTATGTTTTACGGGACGTTGAGATTTTTGTAGTAAAAAAAAATTACTCTACAAGTTAGAAAGTCAAATTAGAAAGTTATTAACAATCGAATCCAATTATTTATAAGTTTTTAATTATAATTAGCTAGTCCTCAGCTTTGTGTATCACTATCATCCCTACATAGATGTTTTAGTGGATGTTTCAAGTATTGCAGGTATCTATAGGGTATTCATTTTTCAGCACGCACGAACTTATTAACCCTGATTATAATTTATTAATATTATTATATTGAATATGCGAGCACCAAAGATTTTATATAATATTAAATTATCACACCTGTTTGCAAGGTACCTGAGCATGCCTAGTACTTTGCAGAACGGACGGCGGGATGAATACAATATTATATTATATATAGTGGGAGTGACCGATGGGAGTGTCTGCGAACGTCCGTTGGTGGGAGACGTCGAAACGCTCGCGCCTCTCGTCGGCGGGCGCGTCGAGCTGTACGTCGTTGAGCGGGCGTCTGTGGACCGTCCGTCCCCGCAGCAGTAGTAGTAGCAGTCGGCTCATATCCGCGGTCCGGACGCGCACGATGCGATCGAAACACATTGTAACGTCGGGCGCAATGTCATCCCGCGGTAAACGAATCGAATAAAAACCGACCGAAATAACTGCGTTGCAAATCCGACATCGACGAGACGATATAATTTTAAATATTGGTGTATTATAATTTCAAATCGTCACGCGAAACTTAAATCTACCCGCGATTGGCCCGCTAAAAAACATTATAATAACGCATTTAAAAAACCGTCGCGAATTTCCCCGCTATCGCCGCAGTAGCCGAGATATGCGCTTGGTGCGGATGACGTCGGACCACAGCAAGAAGAGGCGTCGAGGCCCTTCGTCGGCGGACCAGCAAGGCGCGGCCACCGCCTCGTCGTCGTCGTCGTCGTGCTCGCCGCCGTCCGAAGATTTGTGGTGGACCGAGGCGGCTGTCAACGAGGTGACTGCCGAGCACCCGGGCGAGCTGGTCCGCACCGGATGTCCGTACATGCTGTGCAGCGCCCTGCCCACGCATTGGCGGTCTAACAAGACGCTGCCCGGCGCGTTCAAGGTGGTCATATTGTCCGAGGTGCCGGACGGCACGGCCGTCACGCTCAAAGCCGGAAACGACGAGAACTGTTCGGCCGAGCTGCGCAACTGTTCCGCCCTGGTCAAGAACCAAATCGCCAAGTTCAACGACTTGAGGTTCGTCGGGCGCAGTGGACGAGGTAACGCGCATTAATTTATGTATAATATATACATACCGATTATAATATTATAATAGTTATATTGTGGATATAATGAAAAACCTCTCTTGGAAATTTGCCCCTTGTACGCAACGATGAGTAAGGGGGCGAAATCCCTCCAAGTGATGACAAATTAACTGTTCAGTAGGCTCTTGCAGTAGACTGTTTTTGTAGGTACTTAGATATTGTATTGTTATTGAACGATTTTTTTGGTTTTAAGATATCTAAACAAGAACGATTTCAATTATTAAGTCAATATTCCTCATAAAGATGAATATCAAACTTTCATTATATAAGTAATATCACAAAAAGGTCTTATAATATGTAATATGATGTGTTAAAATTGTATTAAATTCTGAGCAAATTGAGTTTTAGAATAATGTGTTTTTTTTCTGCATGTCTGCCATTATGTTTTGGACTAAAACGATTTGCGTTAATCTTCAACATGAAGGGTGATTTATGGTAAAAAAATTGATCTAATTGCCTATTTAAGGTCAACAGAAAGAAATCTTCAGAACTTTTCATATAATTATTAAAAAGCTAAACATTTTATCTCTAATTGCAAAAAAAATATTCATTTTTGAGGTTTGAAACTATTCGAAATTACGTATATTATATTTACAATGAATCTTTTTTAATATTTAGATTAGGTATAATTTGGATTTAATAAATATGTTTCTCACATAAAATTACGTAAAAAAATGTAACGCTAATGTATTAACATAGTTTTAGATGCGGAAGTACTTATTACTTTATAATATACAAGCTATATGTGATGCTTATAATAAAAATAAGATCAACCTACCAAATTAAAAATAGGTATGTTAATATTAATACAACATAAACAGTCTTTTTATAGAAATATACATCTACTGATTTTTGTACAATTGATTATATTTTATTTATTTACATTGAATTAAAATGCAATACATTCATTGAGTAATTGCTTGCAAATTACGAGATACATTATTCAAGTCTACTATACATACTGCAGAGCGAGTTTTCTAGATTTTCAAAAAAAATTGAATTATTATGTAGGAACTTCGCTCATTTTGTTATTGCACATTTGCACGGGAAGAAAATATCCGGGAGTGCTTTAACCTTTAACATTGTTTTACACACGATAGAGATTTTTATAAGTACACATTCCTTTATTTGTATGATGAAATCTTTGTATATGTTCAAATTATGATTGTTTTAAGACTATTCGATTATTCATTTAAATATACAGAACACGCGTATTTTCGAACACTCGGTTTCTGTACGATGTTTAAATAGACTATTCTTTTATTAATTTTAATCAAACGATTTTTGATATAAGTATAATCATCGCGCGTAAGAGTAAATTTTCATATAGATAAACATTGTACTCGTCCTTTTATCAAAGTATTAAGGATAAGTCGATAAGTATTACATTAGAAACACAGTCCTTATTTTTGTGAGTAGAATGAATTTATAAAGCGTGTTATCCCTATAAATCCATTTAAATTTTCCAACTTTTTTTAACTTTTGTCCCATATAAACTCTATTAATAAATTCATAGAAAAATTATTCAGAATTATTATATAATACGTATACAATTAAATATTGTGTATTATTATATATACTTGACGAATTAAAAATATCTATTGTGTAATATTATACAGTGATCAATAATGATAAAATTTACTTGATTATGATTTATGAATGATTTTAATATCTATTCTTACTGTATAATCTACAATGGCTAAATTATTTAAAGGGAAACTCATAAAAAGTTATGTTTAACACTCACAGACTAATATGTTTAGCATTTCAGGAATAGAAATTAAGTTTTTAGCAAATTTTAATTATTTTGTATAGATTATATGTTAAGACGCATTCATTTATTGTTTTGTTTCACGTGCTTTAATATAAAAGAGTAAATTTATTAAAAAAAGAAATTCTTATGACCTAGGTAACTGAGATAACTTAAAAGTCTATTAGAACTAATTTAATCGAACGTATAATATAGTGTTATATGAAAATTGATAATCAAATTGATTTTTTTTTTTTTAACTTAAAGATGTATTCAATTTAACAAATATGGGTGTAATATAGGGTAATTATTTTTATAAAAATAAAAAAGTGGGATAAACAATTTTTTATTAATATGATAATTATTTATTTTTATATTTAAGTTACAATTTACTAAAATAATAAAATAATAATACTTAATAATTATAATATGTTGTTCTTTTTAAAATTGTTTTATATTTTTATAATACATAGATATTTTTTTTATAAACATTATTTTATATTTTTATAATATGGAAATAATGGGATTAAAACGATACCATCTTTTAAAAACGAAATAAAAAGCGTCCCGTTTGGAGTTTGTCGGGATAATGGGACAATCCTATTTTAAACGGGACGTGTGGTCACCCTAGTGTAATATTATACTAAATTACTGAACATTTTTTTTATTAACTCTGTAGTTATTCGTGTAACTTATTTATCTTCATATTAAACAGTTATTAATGGTAAAGATTTAACGCGGAATTGGAAATGTTAAATATCGTATACAAATATTCACAGTAATTTTTGCAAGTGTTTGTAAAAATTATAGATTTCTATTTTAAATATGTGATTAAGTTCCAAATAGTTTCTGTTTACATAAAATCTCATAAAAACATCTTTATTTTACACTTAAATGCGTTTGCGTTGTCTATAGCCTGAACATATTAAATGATTATTTAAGATTTATTGGTAATTACTAAATCTCATACATACAACATAATAAAACGATAATAATTTTTATATACGAGTATACAAGTAATCATATTAGGTATACACACTCGCATACAACATTAATACATAAAAAGAAATAAATTAGATAATTTATAAACAAAATAATATTTAAATATGTACAAACATTTTTTAAATATTTGTACCGATATTAGCTATAGCTGGGTTTAATGCTGAATAAATATTATACTTACAAGTGCACTGCAATGCATGTCTTCATTTATTTTTCTTTTTTGTGTGGTTTTTGTGATATCATTTTGGGTATTTCGTTTAATGCATAATATTATACGATTGCAAGTAATTAAACCATGGCCTGAAACTTAACCTAATGTCATTTAACATCCTTAAAAGTACTGAGACAAAGGACAAAGAGTCTTTGTTCTTGTGCTTTTTCGCCGACACATCACTTCATGTGAGCCCTCGCGGCGCTATCAGATGGTGGGTTAAAGATGTTTTTATTTTTTCTTTGGAAACTATAGACGTTATGATTTTTTTATTTCCTACCAGAAGATGCAAAAACAAAAAAATCAATTTGCAATAACTGTCGCCCTAAATCTCTTTTATCATCATTTATGTACAATTACTCGGACACATTTCGACACTATATTATAATATTAATTTACGCCGCTCTTTGATGGCAACGCTCATCTTCCTTTGCTGGACGCGTGCAATTACTTTGATGACAGCAAATACACAGGGGAAAGGTAGAAAAACTCGCCTATTGATGTATTGCACATTTGACAGGACTTTGTGGTTGCAATATGCGCAGGCCCGTCGTGATTTATACTGCGTGTATGTATTTGTAATAGTAATAACTAATAACTAACTATAAATGTTATAATGTTGTATTATTGACGTTTCCATACAAAAAATGCAAGACTAAATATTTTTTTTTTTAAATTTAATGATTATCCTTCTTACTATTTAATACATATGGTTGGGGTCAGTTTATGTATATTATATTGCTACGAATTATGATTATAAATTATAATATTCTATATACAACACATAGAAACAGAAAATTGTATATGTATGTATGAAAACAATACCTTGTATTGAAATTAAATTCGTATTCAATTATTTGATATTCAAAGCTACTTACAGTAAGTTATACGCGTAATCCTACTATAGCAGAATGTGCAACAGAAACTGCGGCTTACACACAAATTATAATTATATATGATTCATCCATTATCTCCCTTGATCCTGCAATTAATTAGTTAAACTGCAGATGACGTGTCTTGGTGAGTAAATCGTCATATCACGTGTTACCTCGACCTTTCTATAATTCTACTGCTGTGGTATATTACACACGGATAGCGCAGATACAAGAAATACTTATATATAACTACCAGCAAAACTCAAGCAACATAATAGTGATTAAATTATCAAAAATGTACTATTTTATAATGTTTAAAATTTAGTATGGTTAAATAATGTTTGAATGTGATTTTTCATGAATTATAATTAAAGACAAGTTTTAAGTCCGAAAATCATAATTTAACATTATTTTGTTATTGGTAATGAGGTGTAAACTTGTTACTTCACTTAAAAATATTTAAAAATTAGATATCAAGTAAATATTAATAATATTAATTATGTTTTGAAATTTTGAATACCTACATTATAGTAATATCAAGCAATAAATTTTACTCTTTTAAATTCTGATCGAAAATACAGTTATTTTTAAATATTTCTTATATGTTTTTTAGACTTATGATTTCTAGTAAAAAACTTGTGCTCTATGTATTGAATTCACTTTAAAATATATCACCCACATAGTTAATTATAAAAATATAATTTTTTTATGTGCTTAGTTATTTTCTTAAGAGGAGTAGATTAGGTTAAGAAATGATGAAAACTATTGAACAGAAACAACTACAAAACTATTAGAAAGTGTAATTTTAATAAAGCTTTACTAATTTCTAAGAATTATTCTTGATGTAATGATAATTAATTACTGAGCTATCATTGCTTTTAGAATGAATATAATACATAGTAATACACCACATTTCTGTATTATGTGCCGAATAAAAAGAACTTGGTCTCTGAATTGGATCTAGTATTTTTGAAATTAAGAACGTTTTAAAATAAATAAACGGCAAATTAGTGTTTGAATTAAAAAAAAAAAAATAGAGAGGGATACAAAAATATAAAATACATTGTGTACTCTTAGATTAAAATTTCTTGTTGATTAATTATGATTATAATGGGCATAATAAAAATATTTTTAAAAAAGAAGGCGTACTCTGTCCCTCAATGTTCCTCCTCAGTTTAACCACTGTAAGTAATAACAATTTTTATACGTTATTATTATATTAAATATAACATACATGTGTTTATGTATAAACAGTTGTTATATATAACATAGTTATAACTTGTAGAGTTTAATGATCAAACAGTTAATTGTTTAAAAACTAAATCAAATATAATATAAAATAATTGATGGTGACAGGCATTTGATTTGATTATTACTTTTCTGGCGCCATTTTTACTATTTTTTTTCTTCTGTAATAATATTACTATTATGAAAAAATTGTGTGTGTCATATATGTAAGTAGTATATTGAATGAGTCATAAATATCATGGTCATGTCCCATATAAAATTTAAACCCGTAAAAATGAATTTATTTATATGTGTTACGTTATATATTTGTATATATTGTGTACAATATATCAACCACCTTTGTACATTTATTATTTTATTTAATAAATAATCATAATATGAAGATTAAGTTTTAAGTAAAAGATACGGTTAGCTACGATTATATCTTAAATGCTAAACTCATTTTTCAACTTTATATTTTTATTTTTTAAATTTTTCATGAGTTATCGTTTCTTGAACTTAATGATAAGGGCATATATGTAATTATGATTTAAATATAAAATATAAATTAGATAAATAGATACTGTATACACATTTATTACTTATAATATTATGTTTACGAATAATTATCGGCATAGATTTAATATTTAATAATATATTTTATGAGAAGTAGGATTATTGTCTTATATTCGTAAAGCCATGAGCGAGCGAGCCAGTTTTATTAATCTAGCTTTGATCAATAAAGATTTTAGAAAATAAAATAGGTATATTTTTAATGACAATTTATTTTAAAATAATATTTATTAATTTTTAGGGAAAAGTTTCACTATCACTATTACAGTTTCAACATGTCCACCTCAAGTAGCAACGTACAATAAAGCAATCAAAGTTACTGTGGACGGACCTCGAGAGCCACGATCAAAATCTCGTAAGTATCTTAATGTTGAAAGATAAAATTCGTTTTAACTATAGATAAATTTATTTATAACTATAAGTTGGAGACTTACGTAGTAAATACTTAACGGGTATATGCTTTTGTTTATGTTTTAATATTGCTTTTATTTAAATTGCGGAAATTGAATACTTTATAAGATAACATGTGTTTGTAATACAATAATAATAATAATAATAATAATAATAATAATAAAAAAATAAAACTATTATCCATATAAAGAGTTTTTATACTCATGTAGTCTTGACTTCCCTTAATTATGTTCAGCTTAACTCCATTTAATTTCATTTATATGTGTATCCATATTTTATTGATATCGGTGGCTATAACAATAACACCAAAAAGCGTGACTTTGATGTGAATGGGTTCCGGAAAACCATGTGGCAGACCTCCGGGTAGTTTTTACAACTGTAAAAAGGCTCAATTATTATAATTATTATAAATATTATTTAAACACGCAGACCAATTTGAGCCGCTTTACTATTTAGAACGTGATCGGTGGGTTTGTAATAAAAAAAAAATAATAATAATAAAGTTAATCGATAGGACAAATGACAATCAAATATATATGTGCATGTAAATATATTTTGTTTTAATCTATGAGAACCAATATGCTATATATTTTTATCAGTTGACGATAAATATTTTTTTTGCATTTCGGCAAAACATGCTGAACGTTTTTTATATCATTATACAATATATATTATATATTTTATCTCGACCACTAACATCCGTGGGAACCACTAGTGATGAATTAAAATAAGACTATATTTTCTAAACTTATACTAAATTTAGTTATCATTTATTCATATATATACTAAAATAGTTCACAATTTTATCTTCATAAAGTTAATATTACATTACAAATAATATAGTTAATATTATGTATAGTATATATGTATTACTAATCTTATTATTATTAAATAAGAGGATAGGAATATATTAATAAATACTTTAATATCAATTCATATTTTGTAATATTCAGTCTGTTTTAAAATGCTTTAATTGAGGAGTGCGATTTTCTGCAGAACTAAAGTAGATATGATAGAAAAACCAATTTTAATTTGTATTTCGGTCTTATACATGATATTGAAACCATAAAGTAAGCTTAAAGTAAGGAGGCCATATGTTCCGGATTTGCCGGGATCACGATTAAAGATATATTTATTGATTTAAAGTGTATCTTAAATCGTGGCTGGAACACTACCGGTTTTGTGACATGTCCTGGTATTCTAAACAGAGATCTTGGAATGTAAATTTTCCCGGATAAAATGTATAGTTTTTAAAATGCTGATTTTTATTAAATGAATAAAAAAAGATTGATGAATATAAATTGTCTTAGGTAATATATTAAACATAAATACGTAATCGTCAAAAATAGATCGTTTCTACACTATTTATTATTAACAAGCTATTTGTCTAATATTACTCAATGATATGTTAATTTTGTTTTATTTTAGTTTCCTGCAATTTCCCTTGGTAGTTTATTATTTATACAATTATATGAACTAGATTTTATTACCTGTTAAGTGATGGAAGGATAATATGGTAAGAGATGAGTTAGAAGGTTAGATAAAATTTCTAGATCTAAATTAAGCATAGTTTGTTATTATTATTTTTTTTAACATGTCCTGGTTTTGAGAAATCGTAATATGGTAACTTTAACTTATAGTAGAGATATTAACGAATAAATTATACTTTTAAAATATATTAATTATATAAAGTAAAATATTTTAAAATAATTAACTACATTTAAAAATGTTCATATTTATATTAGAAATTTTGTGCTTTTTGTTTTTCCTGTACACCAAGGTCCCCCTCATCAGTTTCGTGGATTGGGCCTCGGACCGAGGCCCTTTATGGAGAATGCATCGTTTTCTAATCATTTACGGGAGTTGGATACATATCGTCGGGTAAAGACCGAAGAATCACCCGTTCTCGAACAATCGTATCGGTCAACAAACAATCAAGGTAAGACATATGTTTTAATATTGATTTTATTTTGGTTAAAAAATGCATCAAAAGTATGCCGCTCGAATGTAATACATATAGTGAACCCGATGACGACCGCACAATATATACAGGGCAGACCGCAGCTCTGAGGTACACCGCAGAATTTAAGGAGCTGCCGGTAGCTTTTTTTTAACATGATTAACCATGGTTCTGGTTTACCTAAAATGTGTAGAACATCTGTGTGCTGCATATAAATGAATGGATAAAAGTAATCAAACGTTAGAATGAATGAAACTGTTTGTCCACAGAAAGAAAAAAGAGTATATGTATTTCAAAACCACTTGTTTCTGTGCTTATCATATTATTTAAAGATTTACATTTTTAATTCTACTGAATTGATCATTATTCATTGATTACAAATAATTTATTTTTTGTTTTTTTTTTTTTAAACGTTAACATCAATAGTTATTAATCTATTTTTAATTAAAGTTAAATACAAGTTATAGCTTCTTAAATCTAATAATTTTTTACAATTTCAAGTTTAATTAGTTTATTTTGTTGAAGATAAATAAATAATTTAAGAATTTTCTTATTGAGTATTTATTGTAAAGATGTTAGACTGTTAAAGATTTAATAAGATTCAATATATTTAGGGTAGTTGATCATTATGAACTTGTTTATAAGGTTTTATTTATATATAACAACATGAGTTACATCTCACGTAGGTACGGGTATTTTGGAAAATAATAAGTTACGAATATGAGTTAGATGAGTGTGTCCTATTCTCACTCAAGTGGTTATTATTTCCTCTATTATATTTATGTCAAATTTAAAAATTTTATGGTAATTTACATACATATTT
This sequence comes from Melanaphis sacchari, assembly GCF_002803265.2. Classification (NCBI taxonomy): domain Eukaryota; kingdom Metazoa; phylum Arthropoda; class Insecta; order Hemiptera; family Aphididae; genus Melanaphis; species Melanaphis sacchari. The sequence continues at coordinate 2,590,589 of NW_020271284.1, forward strand.
TTAAGGTTTTACTTTAAAGTTTAACATATTTATACCATTAAAAATGAGTTTGTAACTTTAAAACTTTAAGTTAAAGATATACTATTTAGTAGTTTTTATGTAATACAAGGTGGATATATATTATTTATATCATAATAAAATATGTGTTTATGTTTTCTCTAAAAATTAAGTGTATAAATAAAATAATTGCTACTGGCTAAAAAAAATTAACTTGAACGATGCTTGTTAGTTGTCAAAATTTTCTCACGCTTACGTGTTGTATTTTTTTTTTGTGTGAGAGGTTATAAATTTGACACTGAAATCTAAGGCCCCTATAGAGACCCTATTGAACACCGGAAAATGCGGTTTGACCCAATAGACATCGCGGTGTTTGGAGTGCGTGTGTGCGTGTATGTTTATTATTGATAAAAAAAATAAGTCAATACGAAATATTACACCGTCTGTGACCAAGTTAACGTGCCCACTGTTGTGTGCTCTGTAAAACGATATCAAATACTTATTAAAGATCAGAGATACTGTAAACATTGAATAATACAGGGTTTAAAATGATGTTATGTATAGACGCAGTTAAAAAAAAGCAACAATGAATATATAAGTATGCATAACAGCTATATATAGGTATATAATATCTAACAGGTGTTATACCTATGTGTAATAAATCTCGCCATTGCAATATCATACATGTATTATGCTGAACGTTAACGAGTTTTTTTTTGTTTTGTAGGCAACATCATTAAAATAGAATAAAAAGTGAGATGAAAATATTTAGACCCCGTTAACAATGTTTTCGACTATAATCTGACAATAATAATTGATACCTTGACGAATGCCGGATCCTTGGGAATCATATTGTTTCCTTTGGTACAAATAGTCGTTAAAGTCTCCATTCGGCTATTTGATTATTATTTTTTATTTCCTCGGCGTTATACACAAACAAATACTTACAAAATCGTATATAATGTATATACAGGGTTGATGGGGTTTCGGTAAAATTCAATAACATTCGTAATCCCCCGGTCCGTCCTCCATAATCATACGTTACTGTATAGTAGACATAAATCATGTGTTGGAAACGGTGATAGAATCGTGACTATGCTACCGATATATGTTTATGTTCTCACTATATTACAGATTCGGTTTTTTCTACATCTGATACACTCGTATATGAGAACAAAACATTGATTATAATATTTGATTTGACTTCTAAAAATGTATTTATTTCAAATTTCATGTTGTATCTATCTAAAATAGCTTTAATAATAGTTCGTAAAATGTCTTACTAGTTACTACACTATAATATTAAGAGCTATTGTGATTGTATAGTTAGTATAACTGTTAAAGTGAAGAAAGAAATGAAAGCTAGGTTGACAAAATTATTATTTTTTTTTATTTTTTTATCAAGTGGATGAATTTCCATATTGTTCAACTGCATAGAATGAAATAAACCGTGAAAAGTGGTTAAATTTACGTGTCGCCGTTCTACCTGGGTAATTATTTGTAAACTTCAATTGTGCAACACGTTAAAAATGTCACTGATAAGTGCACTAAAATGTATACTATATTTGTTGTACATATATTTTTTGATAGTATGTAAATTTTCATTCTTGGCCAAAAATTGTATCATTATTCTTATTTTAATTGAGTTCTTATAAACTACATATTAGGTATAATAATTAATCAATAATACCTTATATTATGTAGGTACTTATACCTATTTTAATTTAAAATGTCGTTAATCTTATATGTTTTATTATTGGTCATCGCCGAATTCGGGTTGGTAATCAATTAAATTTTTTATAAAAATATTCATAGAAATAATTTTTACTTAAAATAAAATATTTACATAGAGTAATTTTCAGTTAAGATGTTTTAATTTTATTTGAAATTAAATTTTGTTCAATAGGTATTAATGTACACGAGTATAAATCAATAAATACAACTACTAAAACAAGGAATTAGTTTTATCGAATTTAACATAGTATTTTTACACATTTGACATTATACATAAGTATTGATAAGACATATTAATATATATATATAAATAATATACATAATAGTATTTCAATGACAATTCAACATAATATAATACTTCATACCAGTGGTGTACCCAGGGTTTTATTACTGTAGGTCTGCCTTATTTACGAGAGGCCACTGAATATAAACTTTAACCAACTATGTATTACAAAGTAGCTGGCTGCGCTCGTGATTATCCTTATTAGTTAGGTATTTATATCACATTTTTATACCAACATTCAATATAACTATATAAAATTTTAAACTTACAAACTTTAGGTATTATCAATTAATTGTTGCATTAAAATGTATATTCAATTAATACATTTATCTGGAGTATTTAAATAATTTTAAGAATAGGGGATTATACATATTTACTATTTTATTTGTATTCATTTATTTGAGGTGTATTTATTTTAATTTAGTTTTTAATGACTGCTTTCAATTTTACAATAGATATGCGATCTAGAGAATTTGGTTCTAGATTCTAATCCAATACAAAAAATAATGCATTAATTAATTCTGAGCGAAGACGATTTGTCAGTTTAGGACATTTTATACTATATTTATAATATTTTTATTAAAACGGTAGCCGGTTGGTTGAATTAATATAATTTGCATATCATCATATTTGTATATAATAATATATTTAATGGTTAAAAAATTTCAAGTACTATTATGTAATATTTGATATTTATATAAGCAACAGTGTTGGTTATATTTTGTAAAGACCCCTATTGCCGTATTTTCGTATCACAGCCACATGTATTGTGTTTTCCGATTTAGGTTCATTATTTAAGTTGATGAGTTAAAGCACGATTTCATACACGTTATTGATACTTTAATATTCAGTTTTCAGGTCTATAATACACCATAATTTATAATATACATATACATTTTATGTTTACTATTTCTATACTTAAACATCACAATTAAATTTTTATAGGAACATTCTTGAGCCTGTGTACATTTAAAAAAGTATTATTATATAATTTAATTTTTAGATTGATTATTGTATATATTTTTTTCAAGTAAAAATTTTTTTATGTAGTTTGTCATTTTGAGGGGCCACGTTAATCTCAGAAAAAAACTGTGGGTCAGTCGATCTCCCAAATCCCCCCCTGGGTCCACCCCTGCTTGATACATTATATTCATGAATGCATTTATAGACTGAGTTCGTAACGTTTAATTCAATTTTGGGCAACACTAAAAAAAAAATCTTGTACATATTCAGCAAGCTATATATTATTAGATACCATTCTGATTATTATGAATTTACTGTGCTAATATATAATGTAATAGTTATTCGTGTAATTGTTTGCGGTTGGTTTCTCTAATCTATATAATAAATCTAATTCATATTATCACCACTGCAGTGGCATGGCAAAATAAAAAATAAAAATATGTGTGTGTTCCAATATCAAAGTATAATATTAATACAGTCCATAGGAAGGATCTGAGTTTTTTGTTTTGTTTTTTTTTTTTACTAAACTATAAAGTATTTATATTATAATATTATAACGGTAAAAACCACAAGGTCGCTGTGCAATGTATAAGAACAAAAAAAAAGCTAGTAATTTATGGATATTTTTTTGCATATTATTATCACATTAGATCCGAGAGGGAAAGTACATGAAATGTTGTGATAAAACATTTATTTTAAATTAACCTTCTCTAGTTTTTTATTTCACTGTATAGCGACTCACCGGAATTTCTTAGTTTTTACACAACACTATGAAACTGCTATTTGGTATACAATAATATGATTACGTAAAACTATGTACCTACTTATATATCACATATATAATATGATAATATAATGACAAATTAATATTGACTATAATTTAAATATATAATATCCGTAAATCATAGTTTTCGTACTTAAAAACTCAATATTTAATATTAGTTTCTGATATTTTATGCGACATTTACAAATTAGAGACCACTGGAATTTTGTATGAATATGTAATATCATAACTACTAATACAATTTATATCGATCATACATATGTACGAGTATATTATGTATATATTTAATGAAATATTAATTTATCCAAAAACCAATCATATAAATATGAACATAATGGCAATCAGCTTAGGTACGCGTATCTCAATTAAAACGTTTTGTACTTGTGTATCAGGTCGAAAGATTATTATTATTATTTTTTAAATTAATTTCAAATATTTATGCCTATATGGGCTATATGGTAAGATTCCGTGATAATATAGAATGAATGTAAGATGAAACACAAATCTAAGAAATATAAATATACATATATCAAAGTAAAATAAAAATACAGTAATACCATTGGTGGTTGAAACTATTATATAGATTATTGGTAAAATATATTTTATAGATTTCTAACAGGAATTTATTAAAACTTTATTGTTATCTAATGCGAATAAAATAGATGTATCAGTGTATACTTGATTTTTCTTAACGTTTAATACCGTTGAAAAATGTCCTGTACACAATATACAAGATGGAATAAAATACCAACCTCCATAAGGTTACAGCAGTGGTAATAAATTGGTTCACCAAACTGAACATTAGAATTTAAGGCAATTGAAGTATAACTCCGACTTTATTAACTAATCATTATATATATAACCTAACTATCTATGCTTCTATATTTTATCAATTTATATTTTTATTGTGGTATTTTATTGTTGTTAGATTATCTATTGTTATTTTATGTTAGTGCTAAATTCAAACCACACGAAAATAATAATAATGTTTATATCCGAACTTGCAATAGGTACTTAAAATGCGTAGGTATATCAATACATTTTTTTTTCATAATTGTTTCTGTGTTACATTTTTTTTTAATTTTTGTTGTTCGTACATTAAAATTTCGTAAATTTTATTAATGGTGATCTTATACATTGTACTCATATAAAAATAGATCCCAGTTTACGCGATTTTCGCTGACGTTTCGACCGAATTTAACTATAAATTCTTTCAGTAAGTTTTCACAATACTTCGTTTCGGATATATATCTACATAAAGAATTTTAAACATATTATAATAAATTTATATATACCCACAAAGTGCAGTATAGATATTGTGTTTGTATCGCGAGTCGATTCTATTCTGCTTACAACAACGTGCGTACATATATATATATATAATATATATATATAGGTAAGTACACCTATTATAATGAAAACTGATACCAGCTGCAGTATTATACGTACATTATATAAATATACAATAACGCACTGCAGCAATGAGCTCGATAAATTGCAGCGTGCAGCGCACACGTGTCCGCGTGTACATATACCCATATACTTTGTATTTTTTTTACGAAATCATAAATCGTTTTCCTCGAAACGTATAATTCGTCCATACTTATATACAATATACATGTATACGATACATAATATTATATAAATGTGATATTCGGTCGTGAAGTCGTGAAGCAATCAACGGCGCGGAGAGGAGTCATTGCGCCTTATAATACCACGTATACCTGTGTATATTACCCATATATATACACATAAGTATTTTTCCGTCTGCTCCGCGTCCGAATATAATACGCGCATACACGCCGATCCGTCGTGTATATAATAATAATATTGTATTATATTCAAATAACAGACGCGTGATTATGTGTAGCGATAATTTGTGATCTCGTATATATACAAATGACTCCGACGATGGTCTGCCGTCGAGATTCGTGTGTGATTGCCGGTTTGGACGATGGTAGTCTAACAAGATCCGACGGGCACGTCTTCTGCAGCATCGCATGTACCGGGTACCTGAAATATAAATATAAATATATATATATATATATACTCGGCTAAGTATATATCATATGTATGTGTATCTTTGTTCTCTCTTCGATTTGTTTTTGTTTCTTCTCGTACTGCATTGCAGCAGTAGTGCTGGGTGTATTATTATTACTATTCGATGTTTTTTTTTCTTCGTCTTCTAATTTTGCTCCGTAATTTCTTGGTGTCTTGCTTCTATGGATCTCGACGAACCGTGAACGCGTTATGGATTCCCCACCCCTTACCGCCTCACTAACCGTTCGTTTACGGATCAACGGTTATCAGAAACAAAACGTGTCTTTTTTTTTCGTTTGTTCGTTCGTTCGGTTTTTTTTTTCATTTCCAATGTCGATTTGACTTCCACCGACCGGCTGTAAAGTAGGCACTTCCGGTAATGTGTCTCGTCGTAGTCTGTAAATCGTATACATTATTATTATAATAATATATTAGATACTAGCTACGGGGAACTGCGGGGTGTTCGCGCGTTCCAAATCTCCACCGTCCGTGTAAATCATGTGATGTATAGATATCTATTCTGAAGCGCAAACCGTCGCTGTCATCGTGGTGATGGTAATTGGTAATAATGTTATATTCTCATCGTCTGCAAAATGTCCTATTCATATATTTTTACTGTAGTTAGTAGGTTTATTTAAATGTTTTTTTATATTAAACTTAAAATATCAGTTTACATTTGAAGACATTGATAAGGGCTATAATAGTTTTCCTTGGATAACTTGTACAGTAATTCACAAACTAAATATCTATGCTCGGTTAATCATCTGCAAGCAACAAGTTTACATTTTATATGAAAATAAAATGTAAACCAGATAAAAAAAAATGGTCCATATTTTATTTTGTGCTTATAGTAATTTAATAATTATATTGAAACTAAAAAATTTTTAGTCTCAACTATGATTTGTTGATTAGCTTGATTGTATTTATATCGTATATTTATTAAAATAAAGAAAAAACATTACAGATATTTGAATACTCAAAAATTGGAAATTTAAAGTTAATTTCAATAATAAGTTTTGAAACGGTTCTTAGACTAATTGGAACTGATAAACGATAATAATATATGATATAAATAATGAGGTTTTTAAATATTTTACATTACAAATGTATAGCAGTGTTATCTGTCATTAATCCATAGAGGTATTAAAATATATATACAAATTTTAATGTGCTTTAACCAAAACAAAATATTTACATAATCTGAGATCATAAATTAACTAATTCGTGTTAATATTTTAAAAATTGATTATGAATTCGGAAATGGGAATTCCCATTTAATATTTATATTTACTTAATAATGTAAGTCTTTAAGTGTTGGTAGGTAGAAGGCGGATGCGGGATCTGTACGATTACAAACACGGTGAGACACTATTAACTTAATGGCCTATCAAATATATATGTATAATATGAATTTTGTAATGAGTCAATATTTTTATTTTTCATTTACATATAAATACTTGTATTATATAATATATTACCTACTTACTAACTAGGAATGAGTAATGACTATTAATTTTTAGTTAAAAACACTTACAGGATTACGTTGATAAAAAAATTACGACCAAACATTAATTCAGTAGTTTTTTAAGGATATAAATACTTTAAAAGTTTAAATAAATCAATTGAATAAATTTGAAATTATTTTTTTATATTTTTAAACTTGGAGCTTATTATTTGTGTTCTCTAAAGTTGCGGATAATAATATTATTATTATTTTGAACACTTCACCATATTAACAAAAGGTAAAAATATTTACCTAAAATATTAATAAGGTTTATTATTTATTTTAACTTTATAAGTGATAAAAAGTAAAATAATTGATTTATGTATGATGAACATTTTGAAATTTTCGTGTATATGAAAACACAGAAATTCTATACAAACAGCTAGTAGATATATTCAATCTCTGCAGGATCCGTGTATAATTAAATAACAATTAATTGTTGCACGCGCGAGTGTGTCTTTGACAAAAAGTTGACGTATTTTATACATACGCTAACTCGTTCATGGTGAAGGGGTGTTATAGGGGATGAGTATATACAATATGTTATAGCCGGGTGGGTAGCCGGGCGAGAACGCTGCTTTTCCGCCGATTTAATAACGTTTTCTGACGTACAACAATACTTAACCCTCAGCTCGCACGCCCCCGGAAATAATAATAATCTTCTCTGGAATGCGTGTTATATGTATATAATATAGGCTGCGTTGTCGTATATTTGCTGCTAATAAACAAAACCTATATACGTTAGCAAAACGTCTTATACGTAGGTGTACGTTCGAGTATTTTATGTCGTGCAATATTATTTGAAATTCATGATGCTTGATGAAAAAATTTGCAATAATAGGTATATAGGTGAACTATTATACTATATATACAAGTCTTTATTTTGGAAATTTATTTTATTTTATTATTAATAGTTAATTCAGTTAAAATAACTATATTGAAAAATAATAATTTTTTTTTTAAAGTACAGAGTCTAATGATTTTTTTTTCTACGATATGCAACTAAAATTTTATTAGATAAGGATAATTTTATTTTCAAATATATTACTATTATTTTTTTTTGTTTTTTATCACATTTCATACCTAAGATAATTGTCTTATCAAAAAAAAAAAAAAAAAAAAAAAAAAAACAATAAATAAATAAAATAAAATAAATAAATACAATTTTGTTAAAGTTGTACGGTAGATTGCTATTATTATTTTCATTTAAATCTCTAAGCTATATTATAAGGTCACCGCCGCCATCAGTGGTATCGTTGCACCGTGACCACGGTATTATATATATAAAGGGTATCGACTGACAGACGAAAATACAGTGATATTTTATCATTCTACTTGACTGTTAGAAATTTAGAATATTATCATTACCATCAATATGATATAGGTCGATATATATTATAATGTGTACAGAAATGACACATAAATATTTTATCAATTACGGTGTCTTATGGATTCTTGACAGGATATTATTAAAATAAATGTCTTGCATTTCCACGTTTCATTTAACTACAATCATCCAGTAAAATTACCTTATATTGCAATTTGCAACCAATGATGATACGATACAAAACTATCGAGGTAATTCAATTAAAATAATAACCAACCAAAATTACGTCAATACAACAATGTCAGCAATTCAACAAGCGCTTTCATTGCACAGTAACAATATTTATTTTTTCAGCATAAATATTATATGTGTAGACACTATAGTGATGTAATTTTATCTTATGTAAATTATAACATTTTCATTCCTATACAATAGAGCCTCGATAGTCCGGACCCCCGATAATCCGGCGAATGCGGTAATTCGGACGGCATAAGTCCATTTATTCATAAATACATTTGTGGTTAGTTCGAAATTAAAGGTATTATTCAGAAAATAATTACTGGCTACTATACTTAATATATTATAATTATCATACACATTTTTTTTTTTTTTAATTCATCATGTTAAAATTATTTATTATTTTTGTAATTTAAAGTGCAATAAATATAAAAGTGACGGAATTAAAAATAAAAATCTTAGTCATCTGAGTAGATAATTTTGAAAACACTCTGGAAATCCGGACGATGCTTGGTCTAAATTTGTTCGAACTATCAAAACTCTACTATAATTTTATTTGAATATTGCCGCTTATCATATTCCAGACATCACATTTTTATTTTTAAATATTATTATTGCAAATTTGAATAACAATCCAACTGTAAATGTTGTGTGTAATATATTATTATAATAATTACATATCTATCCATAACACCTCTCGTCATCTCTGAATTTAAATGTGAATGTGACATTGTGACAGTATATGCACGCATATTCATATAACAAAAATTAAGTAAAATTAAGAATGTCAAGTACCAGTATTGTGTGTTTTTGTTTCATAATATTTATTTTATTGTTATTTCATAATTTATATTGTAACAGCTAGTGTGTGTTAGTGTTAGTGATGACTATTGTAGCGTGACATTATTCATTTATAAATTTAAGTAATTTTTTAATATGTTAGGATTTTGCAGTTGTATTTTTCTTTTTAAATGATTACGAATAGGTACAAGTTAGATGTTGAGAATTTATTGAAAATGGTCAGCTTAATACATATTTTATTATTATTAAATTGTAAAAAAAAAAATGTGTTTTTTGTTATATCAATCAGTAGTTTTGTTACAATTTACGTATAGACAAGAGGTAGATACATGTGTTAATTACTAATTGGACTATTTAGTTTGTAAGTTTATACTGAAATATAATACCACATTTTAACGAATACTATTTAATATTATATATCACTAAAGTGATTTTTCACTACACCCGAGTGTTTATGTAAACCGTCTACGATGGGGTTTATCGTTAACT